>NW_011967233.1:1117307-1129719 GCF_000949405.1 Vollenhovia emeryi | reverse complement strand
AAGTAACGATCGGTCGTTAGTCGGCACGGCACTGTGCCGGCCACCCTGCGCGTCGCCGCACTATAATCCAGTAAGGAACGGCGCGAATCGTTCGGCTCAGGGTCAGTTAACCCGGTCTTTTCCGGATTGAGAGCGGCTTCTTCCGAGTTACACTTAATCCGTTCCGCGCTCCTATCTCTCGCGCGCGGAAAACCGACGGGTCCGCGACGGTGTAATCGGAGATAGGCGGTAAGAAGAAGCGCGGTGAGACGCGCCGAGTGACGACCTCGATTGACCCGTCGATCCGTCACGGTTCTCCGCCACCACGGATGAGAAGAGAGAGAGAGGGAGGCAGAGACAGAGACAGACGAGGAGAGGAGAGAGAGGAGAGGGAGAGGAGAGCGGCGGGAGGGAAGGAAAGAGGGGGGGGGGGCTCGCACAATTAGTCGGATAAGGTGCAAGATCGAAGGATCGTGCGCGTCAAGTGGAAGCCAATGCCGAGCGAGTGCGAGAGCCGGGCCTCCGTGCGCGCACGCTCGCACGCTCGCACCCTCTTCCGTGTGCGCGCGGGCCAGTCGACGATAATACACGCGAGACACGCGTGTTTCACTAATGGATTCCTCTGGCCGCGGGGCCGATTCGTTTTCGTCGCGTCATCCCTACGCGGAATTTGATTAATTACGACCGCACGACCGGCCCGGTAATTACTTTCCGATAGGATCCGCGCCTCTCTTCTCACTCTCGGCCAATCATCCCCATTCTGCTCCTCTCCCGTCTTCCCCCCCCCGCATCCTCACTCTCGTCCCACGTGCTTACATTAATCTACCCGCTCGCTCTCGTCCTCGACGGAAATTCGTCGTTACGCCGAGCGATCGATAAGACCGATAACTCGACAGATCGCGTCCTGATGCGATGACCAGGTGGATACGGGCCTCCGCCCCTCTTTCCCTCCTTTTCTCATCGCGGAAACGCTCTTGCGAAATTTCATATTGTTCCTCCGAGATCGAAGCCTTTTAACTTTGGTGTTCCTCTCGTTTATGCGAAATTAACGCGCGTAACATCTCGTAATTTTTTTTTTTTTCGTTAAGTTTTTAATAGTTCTCGATATGATCCGAAAAAAGAACAATTTTCTCCTAGGAAAATAAAATGTTAACCGTCAATGCATAATTACATTGTAATCTCATAAATAAATCATAAGTGACACAAATTTAATGAATACTACTAAATTATATCGTTACGCGCGCCTCTCGATAATCTTGACATGGCCATTATTATTCCACCGATCCAGTATAGATGTAACGCAAAACGGTATGATTAGCGATAATTATATTTTGTCTTATGAAACGCGCGCGGAAGATTTATTTTATTAAAGTATACAGCGAGAGCCCATCTCTGACAAGATAATCATTTATTTACCTTCATTTACATATGGACGCAGAAAACAGGTCCGGTCAATCCCGGTAGCCGTCGCGGTTGATTCGTGCATGTAAAATTTATTTCCCGCCGTGCGCAAATTCTTACCCGGCGCGTTACATTATATTACGATGAGATATGAATTTAACTCTCCCGTACCGCACCGTAATTACAGCATAACGGACCGTCTAGGATTTCCTGGAATTATTCCAGTATTACCGGGGCAATTCTCTGTTACACTTGATATACGAGCGGTTCAACCACCCGCTCTGGTTCTTTCTCCCCGCACGTACGGTGTATCCTCGCTCTGGCGTTTACGACGCGGTAGATCTCGTCCGCGAGTTCCTCGCTAAGGTATCCTCTCGAACTGGCCTGCTCTCCAACTCTCGCGGCGAACAAATCCAGAAGCTAAACCTGATTCGGGCCATTTGCGCGGCGCGGCCGTTCGCTTCGCACGTATCAGCGTTCTCGCGCTCCTGCGCAATTTACCTCGCGATCCGATATCTCGAGGTATCATGTGCCAATCCGCGGTTCTTGCGCGGAATCCATCGGGAGCGTTTCCCCGCGCGGAGAGGGGGATGATTAAATCGAGATTCTGATTTGACGTCCGCGAGACGAAAAGCGCGATTAATGCGGCGTGACTGCGAGATGTAGAATCACGGCACGGCAGGGTTCACGAGATTAGCGCGTACTCTAACGCAACATCTCTCGAGCTAATATCCTCGCGCCGACGGTATCCCTCCTGCCGATGAACCACGATGACCCTCGAGCGCCGCGCGTCCCGCGCTATTCGCGATTCCGCGCGCGTGCTCATAAATAAGGGCCCGTTCTCGTGAGCGAGAGGAAACGCGCGAAAACTCGTCGCGTCCTAATTTACGAGCCTTTAAAGTTCGCGCTATGAGTATATATCATTAGGCGACGATAGAGGCGCCGCGAGGTACCTTTTAACCCTATCACTGCGTCACTGTGTCGTCGACGACGATGACGGTGTGTGGTAATGACGCGGATATTCGCGGGACTGCGCGTTTACGAGATCGACTTTTAATTAAGTCCACGCTCAATCGACGGACCGGAGCCGCGCGGATACGTCATTGCAGCCGGGCACACGAGATGCGTCAGATGCGTTGGTATCTCTCGGAGATTATGATTAACGAGATATAGACAACATAAGGCCGTCAGTCAATGTCCATCAGCCGTCCGTCACAGTTAACGTTTTCAACCTACATGACTTTTGATTCTAATATTTTAATTGTATTAACGTTAGTTTAATAACGTTTGCGAATTTTTCTGGCTGGCTCTACAATCTCTTTTGTTTTTGGACCAATCAATTATGATCGTTTGGTTAAAAAAGCGTACATTATTTTTCCTCCTGCTTTTGGACTGAAGGATCTGAAAGCATTCATTTGCCTTAAAAATCGCGAGAATGAATATTTATTGCGCTAAAGATAACTCAAATTGGAGTGGAAACGCCCACAAATAGCCATAAATGTTATCACCCGTTTTTAATTGTGATAATCAAATATAGTTAGTCGTATGACTCACGCAACAACCACGTTATATGCTCATAGTCCATTTGTTGTTTTTATGTTTACAATGCAGTTTGTTACATTTAAATGCACACCATTTTGTGGACATGGCAAATTATCTTGCAAATTTCGTTATAGTTTTACGATTATTTATTTGCAAGATTGATAAATCTGCGACGGCAATTCTGATGCCAAGCACTATTAATCATGCTGTGTTTGCATAGGGTTTGCGGTATCGATGTTGAAAATTCGGGTTAATAATGTGAATTACGCAATGGATGGATAGAGTAATATGATTTTGTTGGTGCCTCCAGTATGTATTATTAAAACTTTTTTTGTTAAATACAAGCAGCGAAGGAACGTTCTCAGAGTCATACTAACTCGATTCGTATCAAAACGGTTGTTAAAAATGGGGACAGATAACCATTTATGTTGCCACACGATGTCCCAATTAGTCAAGCCATTTCTCAAATGGGAATTGTTGACCTCAGAGTTCTCGGTGTGGTATTTCGATAGTAATGTATACAACGTCAGTAACATGATAATATCGTTAAACCGAGTGTCAATGCGGCCGCCGCAGTCTTCAGCAATTCAATTGGCGAGTCGGTCTCTCGTAATATCGCTTATCGTGTAACTAAGATATCGTAAAACATCGTATCACGACCACGATCGATTACCCTTTTATGTACTGTCGATTCTCTATGAATAAACGTGTGATTTACGTTACGCAACAAGTACCATTGATACTAGCGCGGCTTAGAATGAAATGTCATCATTATTCTATTCAACTCAAGTTCGACTAACATCGATGAATGGTCCCGGGGATTATCACTCTCGCTGCAGGTTGCGGACTCTCTTCAGCCCGACGCGACGGTGTTGGGGATAGGATTGGCGCGCGGGCGAATCAACATACTGTACGAATTGACATTCAGACCCGCGCGTAAGACCAAGTATGGCACGCGAGTAGACACGCCTAGGTACGTAGGATCCTGAGTTTTAATTTTTGGCGAGGCTTTCACTCACGAGCGCGATGCGACACGACGATGACGACGGGTAGCGACGATAACGTGGTGAGACGAGGGGCGGGTAAGACTTTTAATTAAGCCGACATCCAATCAAGCCCAGCGTCTATCTACCGTTGTTCAGTACGCTCGCTCCTGGTGCATTTCCGCGTTCCCCGAGCACCGCGGGGTTCAGCTTCGGGTGAGGCTTCCGCTCGCTGCTCGAACGCGGACGAGGGACGTCCTCACGAGACACGGCCAGATCAATCCACTCATCTAGAGGACTTCTCTATACGTCCTTTTTTTTCTCGAAAGCAAGCTCTCTCTCTCTCTCTCTCTCTCTCTCTCTCTCTCTCGTCCCCTGCGCATTCAGTTTACCGGTCTATTTATATGTCTTCATCTGCTGCGCTCTTATCGACGATCGGCAAAACTTGGAAAATCCTCTGGAAGCGATTCGCCACCTGATCGTAATTAGATTGGCAAAGCGGATGAGCTGGAAGGCTCGGCGATCGTTATTACGACGGCCGTCTCTGATTTTATGTCGCGTACGTGCATCGCGCGGACACCTGGAATGCGGCGTTTATCGTCGGGTTACGAGTTGCATGCGCTGCCCCGTTATCAGAAACCCGGCAGCATCTTTTTTTACTCGCTGTCGCGAGTAGCTAGCCGAGGAGCCGGGTATCGCGACGTCCCCGCGTTTAATGCACTTGTAAATTTCCATCGCACTGCTGACTACCGAACGCCATCCCTTTTCGCTTTCGAAGCCTCTACACGCTCTACGTCCGCATAACCAGCACAATGTCGGTAGAGACGCTAGTCAAGCAATCAGTTACGATTTGCTCGCCTCTTTAACGGCCGGTAGAAAAGACGATAGAAATTGCGCAAGTAATTTTCCATTCTCGATTTGCCTCTATACTCAGAGGGTTATCCCAAACACAGTTGGAAAGGGCCTGAATGGACGTACCTCGCGGCATCTCCACTGGTCAGGAGAGAGGTCATAGAATCGTCGTCATCATCGCCGTCGCTGCACGACGACCTTGCCGCATCCCCTGCGTCTTTTCGACTTGCATAACTAGCTCTGGTTCATCCGCCGGATGAGAATCGGCACGATGCCGTAATACGTCTGAATACAAGCTAGAAAGGAAGATGAGGGGGAGCGGCTGCTGGTGGATGCAGTGGACAACTGGCGCAGAGTAGGGGGAGAAATGGAGGAAGAGGCAGCCGGGAGGAGATCCGAGAAAGAGAGAAAGATAGTTAGTCCGAGCAGCATCAGACTAACAGCAGGTGGTTGGTTGGCTTAAATGCCTTCTCGGGAATCGGTTCAGTATACAGAGTGTTTCAGAAGTCGTGCGCTATCTCCGAGCGTACGTCACGTATCCGAACTGACGAGTGCCTGGTCTGTAATTCTCAATCTGTCACAAATGAGATTTGAAAAAATATCAATTTCAAATACAAAACTGAACATAGACATTTCTAATGTATGAACAAAACTATAATTTCTCCGTTAATCGCATGTAAAATTTATTGTCAGCATAACTTTAGGCAGCTTTTGTGAATAGAATTGCGAGTTTTTAGATGACACGAGCATTTTTGTGCCTCCCGCACACACGTAGGTGAATCCCGTAATCCTGGGCATCTTCGTTTCGAAAGTGCACGCGTAGTAACGCATGCATATACGGGCGCCATAAGTTGATTCGTGACTCTGTGTCGCGGGGGCGTACACGCGCGTATGTCGTCTCGTCCTCTGGCGCTCGATAATCGCTACGATTTCCTCGAGAAGGGGCATTCGAGAGGTCGGAAATGAAAATATTATCTAGTATCTCTGCATGACTCTCCCAAAGCGAACTCCGCGGCCGCGGAATGCATAGAACCAGGAAGTTTCTAGGCAGTATATCGCCCGTGTCGACGAGGTTTATGCAAGAGTCAGAACATTGTGCCTCGTATTTGCAATATGTTGCTTGAAGCAATTACTGATAAAGTATGACTTAAAGTACGCCTTCATCGCGTGAGCGTTATCATTGCGCGTATCAACCCTTCGTATTACCTTCTTTAGAAGACAGTCGTGACAGAAAATGGTATCTAGGTATGCCGATCATTTCGTTTAGCTGTCATAAAAAGTTAACTTTTATTAAATTGACACAAGGACAAGAATAAAAAACGAAACAATAGAATTCAATTTAATTATCATTACGTGCAATGTATATTAATAAATTTTATATACGCACATAGAGTTTATGCGTTAAAAAATGTTTGATTATGCACGAAATTTTATTGAAATTATGCCAAATTACGTGGCCTAAAATAAATTGAATTTTAGCATCGCATAAAACACTTCAGTAACAAAATCAACTTTGGTAAAATCGCACCGTGTAAGGGCGTCTTTTATTTCATCTGTACCATAAATATGGCATACGTAACAAATAATTGTTCGAGGCACGAAATTTGAATGTATATCGATCAGCTGGGATTAAACTCGTGAAATTATGATTCGTTATGATAAAAATACGGTGTTTTGGCAATATTGTACGAAATATACTGAGAAGTGACACTGTGCTGCAAAAGGTATTTAATACGTTAGTGTGTACGCTCAAAAATCGAGTTCTATTAGCGTCCCACTTAGAATAGTGAAAAGAGCTTGTTTCAACGGGTTTTGCAAATTATGCGATTATGCGCGAAACATAAACTCTATGTCCTCAACACACATATCCATCGGATGATGAGTTATATTGGACGTATTTTTAAATACTCGAGATTTTGGAGCGTCGAATCGGGCTCGCGAGATTGCATTTTAAACGCCGCCCTGCCATTTACTTCGCTACCATGCTTCCATCGGCTACCGCGGTCATCGGCCACGGTCTTCAAGCCCTTTATCTTCTTTCATCGTGGCGCGTTCGAGTCGAAGTTACGTGGAAGATCGCTCACGATCTTCGTCGAAGTCTTAACTTTCGAGAGAGGAGAAGCACGACCACCTGTCGTCTAGCCTCGTACGCCTCGTGACGTACTTTGTCCGCAGGATGTGTTCTCGGGTGGCTGACGTTATACGCGTGTCCGTGTATCCACCACGGTGCGTGCCTGTCTCGCGTGATATTTCACGTCTGATAATCTTCGATGCGATGGAATTTACGACACGGTTAGAGGACGAGAACCGTGCGCTGTCGAGCGAAAATCTTTTTATCATATTTATCACATTTATCAGCACGAAGTAATATTTTTTGTTCGAGCGAAATCGACGTTTGTGTTTCAGTTCTGTCGGAAAGCAGAACCGTCCCTCATGTTGAAATTGCAACAATATCGAAAATATAGCTGAATAACGTTCGGCGCTCTAATATCGAGTGTTCGTGACGAATCGGTTAATCTGGGCCAGGGGAAAAAATCTGGACTTCACACTTGCTTTGTCCTGGCCGGTCGAGCTAGTAGGGTGTAGCCACGCAAAGGAATTTTAGGATCGCGCCGGTCCTCTGTCTCGATTACACGCGTAGCTAACTGCATCTTACGTCACACGCTCGTTATTATTGTTGGCCGACAGCGCGGCATGGTCATTGTGTGGTCGAGTGTAGCTTGACCCTCGTTACCGGGATAATCTCTCTACCGAAACGAGTCGTCGGTAGTAGGTCGTCGGGTTAGTATTATTCCGTGTGTTCTCTAGCTCCGTGGTTGAGCAACGTAAGATTAATTACAAGGACGTGCTGTGAGAAAAAGGAAGAAATTCGAAACGAGATGGAGTCTATCGTCGCGCAACACGACTCCGTACGTCGCGTGTATTAAATGTTTACGATTCTCACGACTATACGTATGTCGATATTGATTTCCCTCCGTCTGGTCCACTTTTTTTCATCTAGAATTTCCGTAATAGTCATAATATTCTCGAGCAATAATTAGAAAGTGCCCTAGGGGGAAACCGCTGACCAAAATCTTGTACACCAATGCCCAGTGGGCATTACTTTATCTTATTATTTATCTTGTTTTATCTTATTTTATCTTTATAACGCCCCAGCAAGGCCTAATGCCCAAATTAATGCCCAAAAATGTCTAGTAATGACTAGTGATGTCCAGTAATGCGGCAAATCTGTACACCACATGCCCTCAACCGGTTTTCCCCTCGGGTAAGCCGTGCTTACCAAAATCGTGTACACACACCGGCATAAATGCTGTCCCTATCCTTGTGAGGTGCACGCACACAACTAGAGTCCCTGTAGTTGTGTGCGTGCACCTCACAAGGATAGGGACAGCATTTATGCCGGTGCGTGTACACATGACAATGCCTAGAGGAGAGTCCCTTAGTTGACTCTACCATGAATTTATTGCCCTTGGGGCGAAATCTGTTTAGTGGAAAATTCACTGTTAGATCGTGTAATCGTTGCGAAAAACGATTTGTGATTGAAGTTGGGTGTTGGTAACCTGCTATCTCATATTAGGAACCTATGTCGTAATAGAGGACTGCTAATTAATGCCCAGTGGGCATTACTTTATCTTACCGTCTTATTTTATCTTTTTGGATTCTTTATAATGCCCCAGCAGGGCCAAATAACACCCACTAATGTCTAAAAAATGCCTATATAGTAATGCCCGAAATCTGTACACCACGATGCTCTCAACGGTTTACCCCTCGGTAATTGCCGATAATACGTAAGCTGAAGAAGAGCTGCGGATCTGTTCTCGAGAGGTAGCGCGTCGTTAACGTTAACACGTGCCTTCTCTCACGCCGACGGTTTCGCCGACCATGCGTGGGATGCCAATCGGTATCGCGGAGCCGTTGCGTGCGCCGGTGACGCGCCGCAATAACGCGAGCGTACGTGTCGATCGATTTACCTCGACGGCTTCAAGCGTGCAACGATTTCGTACGAGGCGCCGGCAATCGTAATTGAAGATCCGAAGGATACGCCATCGGTGTCGGTGGGCATGAATGCGGGTAACGCCGTTACCGTCCGCGCTGTTTCGCTCCGTACGAGCGCGACGCGTGCGTGCCGCGCGTGAATGAGCGTGTACGCGCAATGGCGTCTCTCCGCCTCGTGTAACTCGAGCCGAAAGCCACTTCGGACACTTCTCTCGTACGATTCTCTCTCTCTCGCTCTCGCTCTCTCTCTCGCATCTTGCTCTCCTCAACGCGGCAGCGGTGTCTCGTTCGCTCGCGCGTCATGTAGCGCGCTCAGATGCAAGCGTTACCGTCACATTCGCGTCATTCGCCATCTGTAACCGATGGAATGCTTGCTGGTGGCACGTGCTCCTCCGAGGAAAATATTGATGTTTACCAGCGAGAGATGCTGTTTGGTGTTTGCTCCGAGAGCGCGGAGCGTTCGCGCACGCGTTTCTCTTTCTCCCTCGAGACCAATAGGCCCGATATTCTCAAACCTCGGTCGTATAATTGCGAAACTGGTTTCTAACGCCCGTATTTACACGGACAAGTGGCACGGCATGCCCAACATCGTGTCACTATACGCACACTATCGCCGACTTGTAGCGAATTCGGTTGCTTGCAACTAGTGCGCACTGAGTGCACACTAAGCCTTGTTTCCAGTCAGTTCTTATATTTAACCTTGGGTTTGTTTTCTGTTCCTGCACTGGTGAACTAGTGCAGTAAGCTAGAATGAGAAAAAGTATGCTTGTCTTACTCCAATTTATTGCACTAGTTCACTAGTGTAGGAACAGAAAACAAGCCTCTTGTCTTAAATACATGCTCGAAGAGTATTTAGTCAAAAACTGATCCGTGTAAACGTTGTACAGATCATTGTTCTGGATAAGAAAGATTGCAAGAGGTATTTAAGATGATCTTTAAATATAAGAATTGAGACTGAAAACAAGGCTTAGTTTGCACTCAGTGCGCACTAGTGAAAACCAACCGAATTCGCTATCAGCTTCAGTAATTATTGTTACGTTATGTCGATGCCGTATCGCGCGCGATGTACTTGGCGAGAGTATACTCGTTATAAGTAGCCGCCAGACGGATCTCGCATTGCATCTTGTAATTTTTTCCCCCTCTCAAAAAAATCGAGATAATGTCTTTTAAAATTGCAATTTTGCGATCGAGTCATCTCGTTACTTTTACAACCACTTTACATGTATATTTTAAATCGCTATGACGACGTGATTAATTCTTCGATATGAGTTTATAATTGAAGTGTCCGCTTACAATATAAGGCACTTTCACGACGATATTTTCCCCTCAAGGTAAATAAGCCCGCAACTGAGTGCAGACATTGCGCCGCGGCGAGAGCGAGTCCGGTGCAATTCTCTCGTAGCAAGGCCATCCGCGGCATTATAACGTACGCGAATAATTTCGGCTCTTAATGCGTGATGCATGCGTATAAATTTGAAGGACGCCGTCGCGCAGCTATGTTTGTATTAAATTTCGCTAACGAGATTCGAAAATTAAGATAATCGTCGCCGTCGCCCGGGATCGCTCATGACGTTATTCGGGCAAGGTCAGCCGCCGCCGTCGTGGTTCCTCGACGCCTTTCACCTTCGGTGCATCGCGATGATGCATTCGGCGTGCCGGCCGAATCCTTAATTGGAACAGATAAATATCGCGACGAGCCACGTCCGATTATAACAATCGTATTCGCGAAATTTATCACCGCGGCCGAAATAGCGCGCCGGTGGGCGACGATGCTGCCGCATTTTTCCACGTCGACGAGTTTTCGAGGTTTAATTGCACGTTGCGACGCAACATAATAGCCCGCCGCGATGTGAAAAGGAATACGTCGTGCACGGGCGAAAGTGAAACGTTAACCGCGAATTATGGCGAGTGGATGCGAAAGGATTAAAAACGACGTTGACTTTGGATATGAATTATAATGCTCGTGAGCGGCGATTCAGCCCGCCGAGCGTACGATCGCCAATGGAACAATCCTTTTCTCTCGGCTGTTCTTTGTGTGAGCTCTTACGGGAACGCAATATCGCGGTCAGCTGTTATCACTTTGTGAGATATCCGACTCCATTTAATTAAATAACAGGACGAAATTGTGATAATTCCCGCGCGAAGCAGGACGTTCGGTAGGTAATAATGTCACGAGCGTGTCGAATTAGCAGAGGCAAGAACCTTTATTTATCCGGGGTAACAATTTTTTTCGCGTGAGAGACGACGTAATGGTCCTCGCGCATGCAAATTCGGTAGGAGAGGGGAAATGTCACGGAATAAAAGCTTAATTTGCCAGTGCACGCACTTATTCCTCCTCGAGTTTCGCTCGAGACGCAGCCCTCTCGGACGTGACGTGAAATTCGGGAGGACGAGATCGAAAGTAAAAGTATTCTTTCCGCAGCTCGTTCCTCCCCCCCCCCCTCACTGTCTTTATCTCTATCTCTGCCTCTACCTCTCGTCGCTCGAAGCTGTTTCTCGTTTTTGCGTATGCGAGAGCGATCGCGGTAGAACGCGTGGGTAAAGGGGAACCGTGGCTTCGGCTCTCAAGAGCGCGCGGGGGGACCTCGCGGTATCGAAAGGGGCCTGTATTCGTTCCGTGAAGAGTCGAGGGATATGTGGCTGGAAATGCCGGGGATTCGCTATCAGATATTCGTTACTCACATCGGGCCTCCCCCCTCTCTCTCTCTCCACCCCCTATCGCGCCTCGCGTCGCGCTCCTCCGCCTCACGATTCGCGCATGTGTTTCGTTTGTACCCCGGCGTGTAACGTATGAGGCCCCGTGTTATTTATCATACGGCCGCGGCCGCCGTATCGCGAGCGGGATGCACACTGCATTCAGCGGGGCCCACCGCTCACCGGCGCCACCTAATCATGGTAATTTTAAGCCGGCGATGTAAATTAAGGCGCTCTCGCGCGCGCAGGGCGGTTACGCGGGGCCCCGTTCGAGTTGTTCCAGCTCCGAGAAAAGGTCCGTGCAAACCGATTATTGCAATAATTGTGAAACGATTGCCTTCGCGTCGGTAGCGTGACGTGATGGCGCGAACCGTTGGACCCCATCGTCATGCTTCCCATCCCGCGCTGCCTCCCTGTCCGATCTGCGGCTCGATATCATCGAGGGGACTCAATTGGACGTCATTTTTTTTTCCTCCATTTGTACTCCTCCCGGATTAAACGCTTTTACACTTTAATAACGGAGCGTAATAATTACAGCGATATGCCTCGATTACGACGCCTCGGCGCTTTAGTTTCGCGTCGCGATCGTCGCAGTCTCACGACAATAACGCCTCGCCCGAGCGTTCTCGCGGATCCCGTCGACTCCCCATCTCGCCCGTCTCTCCCCATTTTGCGCAACACACGCACACGTACATCTTCGCCACGCACTTCTGGCTGCATCCCGCGAGAATGCATCTCACCGTGGCTCTCTCCGGCGAGGCAGCCACGACCGAAAAACCATAACCGTGGATAATGCACGGTGGTGAGGATCGTGCAGTGGGACCCGTCCGTTAATGGGGAATCGCAGGCCAGTAGCCAGCGAAATGTAGGAGATGGAAGAGGGAGAGGGAGAGGGAGAGAGAGAGAGAGAGAGAGAGAGAGAGAGAGAGAGAGAGAGAGAGAGAGAGAGAGAGAGAGAGAGAGAG
>NW_011967233.1:1066820-1117009 GCF_000949405.1 Vollenhovia emeryi | reverse complement strand
AGAGAGAGAGAGAAACACGGACCGACAGGCTACCCATATTCCATTCCGACGACCGGAGGGCCACGTCGGCTTTTTGCGGCTGCATTTCACTTGCACTTGGCCAAACTCATTTGTCAGCGGCGCTGCGTGTACCCGCCGTCATTCACCGGCCGCTGTGCCGGACTCTCGATCCGAGTCGCTATGGGGGCGCGTTTTCTCGGGGGTGTTCTCCAAGGCCCCCTTGGAGAACGCACGCGCGCGCGATTCTCGAACCACGTCGTGCAGTGTGCACCAGATACAAATGCGTTATACGATCCGCTTTGTGTTACGCGCGGTCCAATCTGCTACGGTTACATAAATAGATAATGTCGAGCATGAGAGGTGAAAGTATGAAAACACTCGACTAGTTGAAAATTACGTCGAAACGGACGTTTACATGCTGCTCACTTGCGGTCGCGTCAGTTTTGTGTATTGAAATAATTTCGATTATACGCACCATCGACGTTTCGTGGTGTAGTAACCTTGCGCCGCAAGTAGCCACGGAGTATTACGATACGCCGAGTGCGTTAAAGGATAAAGTGTCGAGGAATCTCAAATATTTCAGCTGTGACCGCCTTAAGGGCGGCCTCTTCGTCGTCGTCGTCGTCGACGTCCTCGCCGTCGCCGCCAGATTAAAGCAATTAAAACGCGAGAGTCTCGAAAGCGACAGGGGGGGGGGGCACTGCAGACATCCTTGTCCGCGTAACGCTTTCAAGGCGAACGGCGGCGGATGTCACTGGATGAAAAGTGGAATACGACGCGAGGAAACGCTGAATGCGCGGCGCGTCGTGTCATCGACGGAAATTAAGTTAATTTTGTACCCGCGCTGAGGCGAGTCCCTCCCCAGTGTATGCTTTTTGCTCACCCACGCTCGCCCACGGCCGCGCTCATTTGTCCACCGCAGCGGGTAATTACGGTGCCGATAGTGTGAGTCATCAAGAAATTTCCAAAGGTCCCAAGGCCGTCGCGTTTACAGGTCCTGTCCGAGCTTTTCGTTATCTCCCGCGCGTCCTCGTATTTTCTCACGTTTATCGCCTCCCACGAGCGCCGGTAAACTCGCGAGATTATTCTCCCGCAAGCGGCAGCCGCTCAGAACCGTCGCCGTGCCTTCGTTAATTAAACCGGCGGCGATTCGATACCGGATCGGACGCGTTACGCTTTACGAAATCTCAAAACTTACGAAACGAAATTTAACACTTGCACAATCCGGACGGAGATTATTATTATTATTAAAGTGCCACTTATTAAGCGCGCGGAATAAATATCCTCTCCGAGGTCGCGAGACGTCCAGACTGAATTCGAAAGTAAAGAAACGCAGATTAGCCTGCGTGGATGTATTTTTGGTTTTAAGTTTACTTTTTTTGTGGGAACGCCTCTTAACCGATGGGTTATATCGGCGTGATATTACTGAAAATTTTTTGAAATTCATGTGCTTAATCTTCATTAAACACTGAATCCAACACTAGGCGCTTGAACTGCTTCAAACGCTGAATTTTTGAAATTTTCCTTAGCGCGAAAATATGCGGGACACGAGGGCCGAGATCGACCCGAAGACCCTACTAATCACTCGTGTTAGCGCAGAGCCATACGCGTCTTCCCACCCGCGTGGACGTAAGTTTATTTAACTTAGATTCAAAAAGAAGATAGACTCGTACTGCGTTTTAGTTTGCGATTTTCGTGCCTATAGCATGCGGACAAATTACATCTTAAGGGAGTTGAGAAGTAAGCAGAATGGGAAGCGGCCTAAAGGATAAAAGGGCGAAGAAATTAAGGTAATAGGCTTTTCTTATCTGATCGTCAAAGTCAGACGGCCGTAAAGGTGCCGGGAAAAATGAAGTCTTCGGGGCGCGCGCTTTAATGGCTTTTCGCTCGCCTCCCTCTCTCTCGTTCTTTCGTCCCGTGGCTTCGCTGCTCCCGCATATTCTCCTTCTCTCGTCGCCGTGAGACAGGCGTCAGGATTCTTCTCCCCAGGTTCGACCGTCGAGAAAACTCGCCCGAGAGTTTCTCGCCGACCGCACGTCTGGTATATATCCCTACATCCCCCCCCCTCTTCTTTCCTACTTCGCCCCCTTTTTTTTTTCGTCCGTCTTCCCGTCGAACTGACCTGCGATACGGCATCGCAGGCTCACGGTCTTTCGAACTGGAAAGAGAGTCGGCACCGCGACGAAAGGTAGGCGCGACCGATCCGTGAACAAGGCACCGGGCAAACATCGAGAACAGAGGGGCCAGCGTGCTGAATGAGAGGCTAGTTTGTTCTAAATCGAGAGTGCACGTGCAGGTGCTGGCGAGAGAACGAGGGCACAAAGCGCGGCCGGATGGGTAATTTGGTAGGCATCGGTAATCGGCGTGCACATACGCCGGTTACATAAATCGGTTGCGCTACGGGAAGGAAAGGTGTTCTCGATTTTACGCCGGCGTCGAAGAAGTGGCCCGATCTTCAGAAATGGGTGAAAGGAGATTCTTTTCTCCGCCATTAATTATACCGTTCGTACGATGTTGTACGGCGATTTAATTTGCAGATTCGTTGTAGCTCTTGCAACCAGTACGTTCCGCCTTCACGCTCTGCTCGACAAATTAATGCGATAACTCCGATTAATTACGCATCTATTATTAATAAAGACTGTAAGTGGCCGTAGTAACGGCTATAAATCGGTAGCTTATCGCGTCGTCCAACGAATTTGATCGCAGCCGCGGCTGGTTAAACCGTGTCGGTGAATTGAGTATACGACTCCCGCCAATGCAAGTGACGTTAATACCGTTCGCCTGCGTGCCGTTTGCTCGAATTGCACATTTCTTCAATAAATTACGCACGTATTGACACCTACTGCTAATTCGAGCTATTGACACAAATGTGTTTGTCGAGGTAGTGATCAATTACTTAATTCCACGACTCGGCGGTAAGATCTCCTTTTTTAGAAAATTGCATTGCCGTTCCAAATGCCTTACGTGAATAATGAACCTGAATGACAACAAATTAAATGCGAATAACAGAGATATTAGCGATGCCGGTGTAAATTATTCATCGTGCAACGCATTTCAGTCGCGCGATTCGACAATAAATTATACACGTGACTACGGTCGATTCCTCATAGGTCGTGATATCTGGTTGTGTGTGTACTTGGTGCAGGAAGAACTTGAAAAAGATTAATTTTATATTCCTCGGTGGTCGAATTGGTTGAGACGCCCGCCTAGCGAGAAGGAGGTGCAGGTTCAAATCCAGGCTGAGGTGATATTTTTTCGCAATAAATTTAGAATCAAATATTTAGACTCTCGGTCCTTTATTCCTTCAAATTTGTGTTCATCACACTTGAGCCACGCGAATTTTATCGAGATTAATTTTATCCGTGAAAGGTTTCCACGCAATTTTAACGAAACCGCGCGAACACCTCCTTTCTAAACTGTTTCATATTCGATTGTTCGAGCCGAGGGGACGTTGTTGCCGAGCTATTTCTCGCACGCCACGCTATTTGGCGATCGAATTCCCCGTCGGCGTACCTTGCCGCGTGGCGCCCTACTTGGATAACGAATCTGAAGAACGCGCTTGTCCCAGGCATTCAGCGTGAAATTACGCGCTGTCGCCCTGACTTGTCGGCAATGACAATTTTCTCAAGAACGCGGCACAGCCGGCCAGGGCGGCTTTCGCGCGCGCATAATACGCGACATACTTGCTATCCGACGGTTAAACGAAGAGCGGAGCTCCGGTTATGAAACTGCGTGGACGAGGGAAGAGGAGGGAGAGGGGGCGTTGTCTGCCTTTTAAGGCGAATCGACTCGGTCCAGACCAGCGCCCCTTTCCCTCCCCCTCCACTCTTCTCCGTCTCCCTTCGTCATCGTTCTCGGCGAAATATCGGGACGATTCAATCGGTCGACCTGTTAATTGTAACAGCGCCTAGGGAAAGCTCCCGTTTTGCCCAGCATGTGCGAAATAGCCGGGGCATCCCCGCCTCGAGTTTGGCAGGAACCGGCACACTTTCTCGCACGGACGACAGGTGGGTTAATTAATAGCCCATCTTTTTCGCTCGGCTTCCTGGGATTCCTCTGTAATACGATGTAATGATTTTTGTCGTCGTCGCCGAGGACACCTGTTGCCATTCTTACGATTGCTCAATCCGGCGTTCAGAAGTGGCGATTGATTCGCAGGAACACTTCTAGGACAGTATTATAGAATCACACGGATGTTACGTCTCTTCTTTTCCAAATACCTTGAATATTATCGAATACGCTGTAGCACTATATATATTATTATTATTCTAGTTACCTCGATATTATAATGTCGGCTCGAGAAATATTACTCGCGAGCATTCGCAAATTAATGGCCGACGTATGTACTGTTCAGAATATGGAGAACCACACGCTTGCATTATCGCTCGTTACGAAACAGTTAGGTCTCGACTTCTTTTCTGATTTCGCTTGCGATTCCTCTCGAGGGCTGGTTCCCTGGGAAAAACATCGGTCCGTAATGCGCGCGGCTATGAAGAAACTACGTGAGGTCGTTGTTTCTAGCGTAGCGCGTCTGGCTTGTTACAAATTACTCCATTAAACGTGCTACGGGCAACGCGGAAGCGATTTACAAGTGTTTCCTTCACACGCGCTCAACGCGACGCGTGCCGGAGAGGGAGAGCTTAAAGAGACGCCACGCCAAGCTTTAGAAAAGCCGTCCTGGATGAAAAGGCGAATAGACATAGCCATGAAAAGTCATACGCGCGTTTCTTCCTTGCCGAGATACTCGTATACTCGACGCCGGCTTCTGTGGGGCCGGCGGATAATGCGGGTCCAATATTTAGGCTGCGGCTGTCAGAAGGAGCGCTCCGCCACCGTGCGTGTTGTCGCCGTCCTCGTTACGCGTGCTCCACTTTTTAATTTCTTTCCCGTCGGCGGCTTCGGAACAACGGGCGAGGGGCTTTGAGAGGGTTTTCGGTTGCCCCGGCCGGCCAGGGGTTGCCGGGGCCTAGGCGAAGGCACGGAAACTGGTCAGATGTGAGGGACTAAGCGGGATACGGCGGGATAGGAGGGGGCGGAATGAGTGGCGAGGAAGAAGGGAGGGAAGGATACGCGCGGGGAGACCCAGGAGAGTGAGGCGACCGGCATTCCACGGGGCCCGTATTAATTATACCAAGCCTCGGCGATGCTACGCGAGTACGGTAGAAAGAGCGAGAAGAAAGAAGAGAGAAAGAGAGGGGAAAGAAAGAGGAAGAGAGAGAGAGAGAGAGAGAGAGAGAGAGAGAGAGAGAGAGAGAGAGAGAGGGAGAGAGAGATAGTTCTCTGAACTACTACGTTCTCTCTTGGCTACTACTGCTCCTTTCTCCCTGCTGCCTCCTTCGTCCGTTTCTTCGCTCGTTCCGTGGTGCGAGAAGGATGACAACCTGCGACGCAGGTGCGAGGGAGATGGACCATGCTGGAAAGGAAAAGAAGTAGATAAGACAGGAGGAGAAGAACGAGAGAGGCATCTCGACCGCGGTAGGAGTACGTTAATGCGGATCTACTGCTTCTCTAACAATAAGCCGGAACGCTCGGAGGAATAAACCATAACGGGGTGCATCTTGGTGGGTGCAGCGTAGAAACTTTGTACCGGCGAATCGTGAAGAATGCCCGTTTACGCGTACTTCCAGAACTATGCCATTCGGAATCGGTATCTGTAATTTTATACAAAGTATCTTCCTTTTCAAGATTTGCGTCGAGTTCACGGGGGTTCCTCTCGACGCAGGGTACCGTATTTAATTTGGTTGACGAAGGACCGAGATCTGTCTACGTTGACATGCACCGTTTTGTACGCGAATAGAAAAGCGCGTAATGATTTCGTCTGTTAAGGGGTCGAGCAGGTCCCCGCGGGATTACGTTTGTGGACAATAGAACGTAACAGGAGGGCGCGATCCCGACCTGAGAATTTCTGAAAAATCTAGAAGGTATTTTTAGCCGATGTAGGAAACGGAGTTAGCGCGTTCTGAGTATGGGCCGCGCGCGTCCGAAGGAAAGAAGAAGAAGAAGACAAACGGCGGCGCGGAGAGGAGAAAGAAGGAACGTATCTGGCACTTGCGGCGAACGAAGCAGGACGGAAAGTAAATTACCTCTGGAAGGTGGGCCGGTGCACGGTGCGAGGAAAAGAGAGACGAGTTAAAGGATGGGATGGCACGGGATTCGAGAGGGTAGGATGCACGTGAGATGGTGGAAGAGAGAAAGAGAGAGAGAGAGTCTGCTGGCCGACAGTAGGCTAGCGAAATTGCATCGCAAAATCCTAGTCCTACGTCCAGGATCTCTTTGTTTTTTGGCGCTCGGTTTTTTTTTAAATAAAAAACTCCCTTCTCCCATCGTCCTTGCAACATGATCTATTGATGCTAATCTTTTCTTTTGGGAAAGAAACGTCGTTGTATCACGATGCCCACTACAGGTTATTACACGGTTTTCTTCGTATTATTTTACGTATTAAAAAATTCCCTTATTATCTGTATCTCTTAGAAAAAAAGTGCATTCCGGCATTGACAACGACGATAAGCTTTTTGCGATTTCGAAAAAGAGGTCCGAGGTATTTCGACCGTCGTTACTTCTATATCAAATCAATTTTTCTTCCGCTACGTGGTGCCGCTCCCTCTCTTCCTCGACAGAGGACGATAGTGTACCGACTTTTCTCAGATCGCAAGACCACCTGAGCAGTCAGCAATTCGTAACTAGTCCAATCAGCCGTGCAAAACTCGCGCGCCAATCGTTAAATCCCGTCATGCCCCTCGATCCCGATGACGATTCGCGAATTTATACAGGTTCATTTCACGGGCGATGTCGATCTTTCTTAAGCAAGTATGTTTATATCGGTTGCAAATCGAAATCGGTGTGGGGAGAGAGAGAGAAAGAGAGAGAGAGAGAGAGAGAGAGAGAGAGAGAGAGAGAGAGAGAGAGAGAGAGAGAGAGAGAGACGATTAGGGTGTTAGGATCAGATACGCTGGTTATTACATCGAGTCATGTGCTAATTATAGATCGTTCGCCAGTAGAAGATATCCGTAACTAAAGATACTCTTACTATACTCGTACTCTCACGAATAAATATTATTACATTGTACCGTATAAGTACACATCGCATAAATTAACTGCAGGCACTGAGTAAGTAAATATATAATGTCTTCGGCAGCAAAACGAGAGTATCTCTCATCTAGTGATGAATTTCGCGTGATCTCGAGCCATCATTCGCCGCGCAGGCGGATCGAGCAGGAAGCGGTGCACGTTCGTGCGAAAACCTGTATATCATCAGCCCACTTACATTTAATTTTCATCGTGCCGTGCAGATGGCTGGTGCCCTGCAATAGTCTGCGTCAATGTGCGTAGCGCATCGATTGCAGCGAGAGAGGGACGCCGTTTTTAATCATGAGTAATTAGGAAATGTCCACGAGGGTAGCCTCTTTCGGAAATATTTATAACTAGGCGACGTTCTCCCCTTCTCTCTCTCTCCCCCCCTTTCTCTCTCTCTCTCTCTCTTTCTCACTCTTGTCGTGAGAGTCGACGTTCGCAAGAGCCTTTCATGCGTATCTCGTTTGCACGGTGATCATCGGGGCCGCCGCCGTCACCGACGTCGCAACGGATTCGCATTGCAGTACGGTCCGCGTGCAGTAGCGTTGCGTGCGAGGAGGAGACGTGCGCGTGATCCACGAAGAAGCCGGTGGTGGCCACGCGAGCGCTTCGGGCGACTCGCCTCCGCGCGCGCTCGCTCGCTCGCTCGCTCGCTCGCTTTTCGCCTAGATGTCCCGACACATTCTCGCCGTACGCACACCACCCGCGCGCAAAGTAGCTCCGAATCAGGTGCCACCGCGTGTCCGCTTCTCTCGTCCTTTTGCTCGTCTTGGGTATTCGGGGGCTCCACGTGCGTGTCGAAAAAATCTCCCTCTTCCTCGTCCGTTGATCCGGGCACGCGAGTTACTGTCTCTCTGGTGTCTCTCCTCTTCTCTTTCTTACGGGCCGTGCGGCATAATTTCTGCATTCTCAAACGCCGCTCGTCTCTTTTTCGTTATTAACCCTTTGAATGCCGAGATAGGCTGCAGTTATTATATTACTCTGTACCAGATTGCACCGCGTAATTCAACCATTCCGCGGTCGCTATTTTCCCCCGTTTCTCTTGCTCGTTTTTCTCCGTCTTTCTTTTAAATGTTAACTAGATGTCCGCGTCGAGGTGCACACTAATAACTCTGTTAAATCTGCTATGGAGAAAACGTAATCGGTAATTCGAGACGTGTCATTTTGTTATCATAATTATTTACCGCGACTTGTCATGGTTGCACAACTCGTGCGTTATATTATTCAAGCAACGATAGTTGGTTAAAATGCTAAGTGGAAATAATTATACAATGCTTTACGCCATACCGGCCTATCGTGGGTGATGCTAAAAAATATGCAGCTATTTTACCGGACGTCGTTATTACATGTGAGAAATAACCATGTACTACCATGGGAGAGAAAAAGAAGCCGTCGCTGTAAATCCGGTGCTATACAATAGTTACCGTTGATCCAAGATCTTGACTTTACGGCAGTCATTCGTCGCATTATCCTAATGTATCCTGACAGCTCGGCCCGTCGACAAACTTCGTAGAGGGGTCAGAGGAATACCGAAGTTATCTCTCGGAACAGCGGACGAGAAAGAAAAAAAAGACATGCAAGTAAGAATGTATGCGCGAGGAAGAGAGAGAAAGGGGGGAGGAGAAAGAGAGAGAGAGAGAGACATGTAAAAGTCGGCATTTCTTTTCCTTTTGTGAAAAATCAAAAAACAAATCGGGACCGCGCGTCGACGCTAGTCACGAAGTGACGATTTATCAAAAATTAATTATCCATTAGGCTTGGGATCGGGTAGAAAAGTGTAGCTTTGTTGCATACAATGGTCGGTTGCCCGGGGCCTCGTCAGGTATAACAGAGTAAGGGAGGGAAGAAGAGAGGAGAGTGAAAAAAAGAGGGAGGAAAGAGAGAGAGGAAGAGGGGGGTGGACGGAGGGAGGGAGAGAGACCGCGACGAGTTTTGCCGCAGCGGCCACAAAAAATCGTCTACGCCTCCGAATATTCTGCCGTCGTGGCCAGGACGTCGTGGTCCATCGACAACAGGACATCTTTCTCTCTCTCTCGTCGACTTTTCCATTCCGCTTTCTACGTCATTCGTCTTTTCACGGATACACGGGATAGAATCCTTCGGACGGATGTAAGCAATCTATCTCTCAATTATATAAAATAATTTCATCTACGTGACTAATTAGTCATCTTTCAGTTTAACATGATAAAGAGCTTTCAAATATCGTTAATAGCAAACAGTGTCGATTATATTTTCAGAAGATTCCGAGACATTACGAGTAAACGTTGACACTCTTCGATTGCGACTTTAACCGTATGTGCCTTCCGACGTTTCTTTCGGCCTGGTAAAAATGTACCGTCCTTTCTCGCCGAACAAATTCGTTTGTAGTATTTGTCGTTTCCCGTATTTCTTGTCGTACTTTCGGTCTTCGCTCTTGAATCAGATTCCCGCACTTTCAAGTAATTCCGCGCCGACGAAGAAGATCGAGAGGTGGCCGCATGGTGACCCCGAAGGTCAGGAATGCCCAAAACGAAAGAGAGAGCACCGGATTGCAGGGCCCCCGGAGAGGCGTTCGGACCTGCGACGGTTCCGACTCGATCCTCCGAGTGGAGGACTTACGGGCATTTCGGGACGTTTCCACGAGACGTGCGGGACTAGAGAAAGGGAAAAAAAGAGGGTGCGCGGGTGCCACGTTGGGGTACACTTTAGCAGATCATGTTAAATTGTAGAATTAGCCCCCTTGATCCCCTTTCCCATTCCTTCTCCGCGGCACGGCATAACTTACGGTATTTATCCCGTAAACCCGGTCCTCACCCTGACCCCTGGACCTTATTTATAACTGTAGACAGGTTCACACTATGCTCGACCCTTCCTTCTCTGCGACACGTACGAGCCTCCAGCGCGCTTTAACTGACGGAATAATGCGAGAAGCGTCCTTCTCTCTTTCTCTCTCTCTCTTTGCGCTCCCCCCTCCCCTTTCTCTCTCATCGGCATTTCTGTACTACTTACCAGACACAATGCGCGCCCACTCGATGCTCGAGCACGAGCGCTGGATACGCCCCGAACGCGATGCAGTTTTTGCAGTGTATTTATTATCCTCTTTGATTTATCATACAATTTTGTGGTATTTGGATGCACAATGTAGACGTCTTCGATGGTTCGAACGAGAGAAAGAAACAGGGGAGGAGGGCGAGAGTGGGACAAAGTGAAAAAGAAAAAATTCTGCCGTACCCCGGGGGCCAAGAGTGGCGGACCTATGGCACGCGTGCCCTCACACTAGTATATACGGTAAGAATTTGGGTGGCATGCACTACGACGTGCCATTTCAGAAATTTCTTCCCGCGCACACTGTGTGTAGGAAGGTTAGTCAACTTTGCAACTAAAATTTATTATGGACTCCAACAACGTGGGCACACGCAACCACTTAAAAAAAATTTAAATTTGCATATTTTGGCACGCACTACCAAAACAGTTCGCAGTCTCTGCCTCGCGGCCGTAACCGTTCGAGCACACAGTAAAGATCGTACGTGTACATATCGAGTAGTGTGCCACGGGAAATTAACGTGGATAACTGTGAACGTGTACTAATGGACTTAAGACAGGTTAATAAGCTATGTACATATAAGAGTCACTCACAGGGGCTGATGCAGGCAAGGCGAGATGAGAATTATTAGATACACTTGAGTTTACGGATTAACAATCGCAACGGTGCAATTCTCAATCGCAAACTCCTATTTTGCTACAGCGGAGTAAAAAAGAATCACGAATCGATGAATGAAACTTTCTAGACATGATTGATCGCGATATTTTTCATTTTACCGATAAAAGAATTTCACTGGGGAGACTGACACGTGTCTAACTGCACGAGCGTGGCGTGTTCGCGGTGGACACGCCCGGAGGGAGACTCTGCCTTTTCTGTGCATACATTATCTTCGTTAATTTATCGGGCTTACATCTTTGTGCTATTCGCACGCACGATGTAGATGTTTCCGATAGCTCATACAAGTGTGAGAAAAAGAGGGAGAAAGAGAGAGAGAGAGAGAGAGAGGAGGGGCGGAGACGGAGAAACAGGGGACTTTTCTGCGAGCAAAGATCTGGAATTTTTTTCTCGAGATTTGATCCCTCGAATTTACATTTCCATACTCGCTCGGTTAGCGCAATTCCGGAGACGTGCGAGGGAGATTAGAGCGAGTGGGCAGACGCGAAGCTATAATATTCGATAGTCTTTAGTACTGCTTATCTCTATCGATCCCTCGGGTTTACATTTCTGGACTACTCACCTGTCGAACCTTTATATGACTGTCATTGTCCCGAAGCGGCGCGGCGCTTTCACGCGCGCGATTCTCGATCTTTAATAAACTGTATAGAAAGAGTTTTGCACTACGGTTGTCTTTACCGGACATTCCTCGTGCGTCACGTCGCCGCGTTGAAAATGTCGTAAAAGTGATTGAAGTTGCGTCAATAGAACTAATTTTTTACCAGAGAGGCTCTCCTTGCTTTTGCTTTATTTCATCGATTCTCTTCGAGACGTTCCAGACCCGTTGGTGGATAGCTTCACGGCTGAAAAGACGGTCGTTGGTCGTTGCATTTTTGTGGGTGGATGTTGAGGAAGAGGGTCTGCCCGGAGGGGACACGAGAGAACCTAGCGGTAGAGAGGAATGAGGAGAGGGGGAGAGAAGAAAAAAGACGGATGGGAAAGAGAATTTTATTTTTGGTGGGTGGTTCGAGTGAGAGTCGATCCTCCTCCCTCTTTCTTTTCTCTTCTCCTTTTCACTTTCTTCCTTCCCTTCCGTACCTTCTTTTATTCGTTTCCACGTCCTCCATGTCTTCCTTGTTCACCTCCATCACTTTGAATCGATGGAACATCGCGCAATCGACTAATACTTCAACATCTGCCACTAACGTAATGCCGTTTCCGCGAACCCATTGTCAGTATTGTCGAAAAAGTGAGATTCGTTTCTGTAATCTCCGCGTGAGTGACCTCACAAAGATGGAGTTCAATTTGTATTTGACGGGTGGGTGATCGCTGCAATTGTGACCCGTGAATTTACAGGGCCTAGCATTTCTAATTACGTTGACACACGGGGATAATTAAAATTCGAGCTGTCGCTCGACTTTAAACCAGACTCGTATGAGCCGTTGCTTCGTACATACGTCTTATATTCATTTCGGTACATTGCTCGAGTAGAAATTGAACGTGAAGGTCGTTCGCGTTCTAAATGTCTTGTTCTCAACGTGCAACTGTGAGAACTGTGTTGATTAAAAATGATTTGTCGCCCATATATTGTGTAAGAGCCGCGCGATATGTCATGTCCCGGTCTTCATGTTCGGCTTACAACGCGCGAGATACGCTCGCGGCGATTGATGTATTTGAATGTCTTTTACTAGATAAGAGAATTTAGTGTTGTGATAAAAAAAAACTGCTATCGAGCTATTAAAAATCGCATACATTTCTTAATGCTACAATAATTATGCTCATGCTTAACATTGTCAGGATGATGATTGTTCTCTTTCTTTAAACAACAATATCTTAAACTATTTTTTTAATAGTACACATGCATGGATTTGCTGTTAGAACTGGATCAGTTTAGCTTTAATATCGTTCGCGAGTATTGTGAGAAAGAAGAAACATAACTGCTGTGTGTGAGTGTGAGAGAGATTCTATTTTTTATTTTTATTTTTTTCATGGCTTTTTGTCTCGTTAAATTCACGCGGATTGTGCAATCACAAAGTTAGTAGACCGCGATAATACCAGAACATGCGTTACGCTTACGATTGCATTCGCAACGATCGTCGACCTTAGATCAGAGAGCAAGCGTTCAGGTGTGTCGCCTTATCCGGTCGGTATCGCGGTAGATAGCACGCGTGCCGTGCTAGAAGGGCTTTTTCTGCTTCGTGACTCACGTAAATCGTGCGTACTCTCGCGTAAATTGTGCATTGTCTTCGGGCATCGCGACAGTCATGTGTCCCGCGGCCGTTCGGGTCTGTCGTGCCTCATTGTCGAGAACGCCAAGGCCTCATCTCACACTCGCCTCTCGATTGTGCGCGAAACCGTCGGTGCGGCTTGCCTATACGCACCGTTAATTACCGCTAATCTGGTTAATCAGGCGCGCAGACAGGCCCGCGTTTGTGGGCCTGAAAAATCGACGTGCACGCAATCGTATGCAGATTTTCAAGGTGTACGACCGCGTCCCACTTTCGCGCCGCTTGTCGCAGGTCGCGAATTCCTGCTCGCGCGTACAGCGATTTGTTTTACGCGTTACCGGGCCAGCGAGGCGGAAATGGGGAGGGAGGTGATCGGCGGGGCCCGCGCGCGGAAGGGAATGGCGGTGAGGGGGTCCGGCGAGGGACCCCGTCGCGCTTTTTACGATCGCCCCGCGTCTCTCTCGCCACTGGTTACTGGTGGGGCAGTCTTTGAGGATTCTTTTTTTTGCACGAAAATTTAATTAGATCGGTGGTGGGCCCCGCGCGCACTTGATTTGAAATTACTTTTACGAGGGGGCTCCACTTCCTTTTTTTCCCCGCTCCGCGGGCCCAGCCGTACGGCGCCGTAATTAAAGCTAGGCGAGTGTCTGGCCGCGTTCCTCCCGATGTGTCCGGTGCTCAGGGCCGACGCCCTCTGGTACCTCTCCAGCCTCCCTCTGGTTGGACTCCCTCTCCTCTCATCTCTCGTTTCGTCCTTCTTCTAAGTCTTTCCTCCCTTCCCATCTTCGCTCGCTTCTCTTCCCCCTCCGCCACTTCGCCGCCTCCTCGCAGTCATCTGCCTTCTTCGTCCTGCCATCTCGCTTACCTCCTCTCGCTCTCGATATCTTAATTGCCCGTCTGCCGAGATATTTTCGCGAATCGCAAATTTATGGACCAGCCCCTTAGCGGATCGCGCTAACGATGTACTTGTGTGTACGTATGAACGTGCACGGGCGCGAGAGCAGGAGAGAGTTATAGGGAATGGCGTGCGAGGAAGACGTGGAGGAAGAATGCGACGGAGGACGAGGAGGAGACAGAAAGAGAGAGCGGGAGGACAGAAAACGTAATCGTCGGTCTCTCGCTGCGAGAATCATTTCGTTATTTCGCGCGCTCTCTTTCGTGGAATCGACATGGCAATATCACTGTCTTAGCATTAAATTAAAATCATTAACGCCGGAATACTACAGTGTTAAATACCCGGGCTGCAGTTGCGCCGGCGTTCCCTCTACACGCCGTTCTGTCCCGTTTCCGCACGTCCGTCCATCGTCCGGCCGCGCCGGCTCTCTCGCTACGCCCGGCTCGCTCATGCACACACGTTGCATTAACATTTAAGTTACCGGCGAATCTGCCTCGCGATTAACGAGCAGCAGGCATCATTTTAATCGGGAACGCAAGGGCGTATTCATAGCGATTTTCGATGCAATTTTATTTCGCTGCGCGCCTTCGCGTACGGCTTGAGCAACACGATACCTCTCGAGAGGTTTCGATATCGGCGACAGGTTTCCTCCCTCGTAGACGAAGCCGTATTTTTCTAGCGTGTATATTCACGCGAGGAAACTCTTTCCCCTGCCATGCAGACGCGGTGAATATGTTTTCTGTACATTGACTCGATGCTTAATACTACGAAAATGATGTATCGGTGCAGGGATTTACTGTTAAAGGTGATTTCTGTCGCTTCATTTAAGTGATGTTATCGTAGCACATGCTCTCCGCGAAGGTACGAATCCCACGAATGAGATCGTCATTTATTCCCATCTCGCCGACACTGACTCCTCTCGACTCTTCTCGATTTCCATAGACGGTGGAATTGATTTTTATTCATCGCAGCGATCCGAGAGGACTCCCTCCTGCTCGACGAATTATACCAGTATAAAAACGATCGCGCGATGTGCTCGGCAAGGATCTTACATCTTGAGCCGTGGGCAGTTATCTAAATCTGTCGCGTGTAATAATGTGCGACGCCGTTTAAAAGGCGCACAATTTAGATAACATCTAAACGGGGCCATGAGGTATCGTTTGAAGAATGACTCCCGTGCGATCACCGAAGCCTCTCTCCGCTCGTATCGAGGTAATTCCAATTCAATTTAGGGAACCCTGCCAGGCGTCGCGTGACATTCCGATGGACTTTGAATATAATTAACCCTTTGCTGCGACGATATGATTATTATTGTTGTGACGATGAAATCGTTAATTAATTACGTACTTCATTATCTCTCGCGTTTAATTAAAGTTTATTTATATAATATAAACATATTTTAGTACGATGATTCATCGTAAATTACACGCATGCAAAACTTTTTATAAGACAAATGTCTTTTATAAGCCTTGCCCGATTTACTCAGGACAGTAACGTATAATTTTATTCCGTGTGCTATCTTAGTTAAGGTTTATAGTTTTAAATATCGAATTGAGATAATGAAATTTGCCGGTAATCACATCTGGAACCTATTACGTTTCGGGCACGATGACCGATTATATTTTTGGGCGTCGCTGGCCGCTCGCGATTTAACGACGCAGTAAAAACACACGCCCCCGTTATCGATAATGGAAACGGCAATGGAGGTCCGGCAGTGCTTTAAAATCGTGACCGTATAGGAGGGTGAAAGCCGCGCTCCCCACCGGCGAAGCTCGCGCGCATCGGGGTAACGATCAGCGGGGGGAAAAGGGGCCCAGAAGTGGTCTCGGCTACGTCGCCGAGAAAGGTCGAGAGGCACGGGAGGAATTTTAAGTTGGAAACCTTGTCGCACGTTCCTTTACTTCGAAATCACGAATGCCGGTGCCTCGCGCCGAAGAAGTACCTTTGACTCCTACCGAGCGAGAAGGAGAGCGAGAGAATGGGAGGAAGGAAGAATACGAATGTGGAACTCGGAAAAGGGAACGGGAGAAAGAGTGACCGCGCGCGCGCGGATTCGTCCTTCCGATCTGATTTTCGGGTACCGCGGAGCGGAGGAGAGTGGCAGAGAGTGAAGGGCTCCGGCTATGACAGATCGTTCGCCTAATGGGGTTCCGCGTAGCGCGCAAACGGTGACCCAATTATCAATCTCTTTCTCCCATTCTTTCCCGCGGGTACCCGGTGGCTTCAGGATTAGACTTTCCGAATGAATAAAATTATGTCGGTGTATTCGCGTGAATCTTTTGGTTCGTGTATACGTACGCCCGGCGCTTGACTTGTACTTTATGGCTGAATTTCTCTCGTAAAAGTAATGAAATTCGAGGGAGATTTGCGGCGCTGGTCCATCATCTTAATTGACACCGCCGTCTGTGAAACTGATTCACTGTATATTCGATTGCAATTCGCCGCGTATTCGATTATGAGCAAACGTTTAATAAATTGCGGCTATACTTCACCGTGGTATCGCGTTTCTTGCCTGGCAGATGTTAGAATGATTTACCGTCATCCAGAAGTGATTCAGCGTTGCAGGCGATGATTAATTTTTCGTCGTGTGCCGCACAGAATTGTCTGCGCGACGAGATCAAATCGGCCAATATGACCTTGATAAGTTATTATATGTGAAGCCTCATTGATTTCGTGGTAATTAGCTTGTAGAGTAGATATCCAAGTCCAAGTGTTGCGAAATATTTGCGCCACGCGAATTCGCGACTTGCACACGAGGAAAGTATACTTCTGAGGTTACTTCTAATTTGCGTTTCGCCCGAAGAATTTCAATCGGGGCGGGATGAAGCTTTCGAAAATTTACAGCGTTAGCTGCTACGGATTGCTGCGGAACGTTACGGAATGTGCTTCATTCGAGGTTAATATCGTCGTGATGGCCGCTTATCCCAGGTTAGCCTGTAACGATCGCGATAGAGAGCGCATTCGAAGGCCGATATCTTCGGGACGGATAGTGCGTGTCTGCGGACGATCCAGTATTTTCTACGCCGGTTGCCCGGTTGGTACCGGCTCTTGCTATCAACCGGCTCGCGGTAATATTACCCGGAAAGCGTCAATGCTGCGCATTACAGGGCGCCCTAAGGCCTCGCTGCCACACGCCCACGATCGCTCCTCGATTTTCTAACGGCTCCGGCACGCACGCTCGTCAACCTTATTCCTCCACGCATCGTTCGCCATCAGTGGATATATCAGCGACTCTCTATCTCCCTTCGTAACAGAACGCCAATGGCTCTATAAGTGATTCGCTCGAAGAATCGCCCGTTCTTCCTCTCCGTCAGCTTTAGTATTTTGACAAATAAAACCTAAGTCGAAAGCGAAATCAGAGCGATATACAGAGCGAATCACGGAGCGGTGATAAAATTTTCAGTTTCGCATCTTTCCACGGGATGCGCTTGAGAAACTCTTGCTTCTGAATCGACCGCGTTGACCATCGATCTAGGAGACACCGTCGAGGGATTCGCGGGTTCTCACAGTACCATAATTTCACGCTCGAGTAGCCGTGCATACGCGATATCAATCGGGAGAATGAGGCATCGAATATCGATGACCGGTTCTGGTCCAGCGGAGAAAATGGGTTTGACTGAAGAAATTAGAAGCGCGTACGCGGCATTCCGCGTCCGCTAAACCGGTAGATAAACGACGTTGTACCATACGGTAGATAAATTACCGTTGTACCATACTCATTACGCGTTTCTTCAGCATCGCGTATTTTCCATCTTTTTATTCTTACTTTATAATATAACACACATACACACACATACACACATTCTCTCCTCCCCCTCCTCACTCCTCACTCCCTCGCTCGCTCGTTCTCTTTCCTTACTCTCTTTCCTTCGCTCAAAGATCTCCCCATATTTTTCCGCTAAACTTCTCTGATCCTTAATTAAACTCCATATTCCACTGAAGTCTTACTTATTAATATTATTTTCTGCACACTTTTACTTAACATCCCAACGCGTCGTTGCAAAGTGCCCTACACCGGTAATGAATGAGAAAAGGAAGAACAGAACGATTCAGGGAGATCCGGTCAAGTGGTCTCTCGCGTACAATTCGCGGGCGACCGACGGCGCGGCGCGGCGCAGCGCCACACAGCATCGCCGGCGGACCGTAAAACGCGAAATATACGGTGGTTCTTGCGGCGAGGACAACATTGTGATCGTGCAAGCCGTGCGTGTACATGTGCGTCAGCAAGATAAGTCGCGAGAGACGAAAAAGGGAATCACGGGTCGCGAGGGAGAGACACGGCGACGACGACGGCGGCAGCGGCAGCGCGGCCGTGTTCGTCTCGGAACTCGTTCAAGGTCTGCATTCGCAAAGGAAGAAGAAAAAGACGAAGAAGCACCGCTGCCGCTGTGGCAAATGGAGCGACTCTATAAAGGCCGAAGGATAACCGTGGCGCCCGTCGTATCGTCGCCAAAGTCACCACCCCGCGGCTTTCCACCACGTGGAAAAATTAGCGAGTTGTTAAGTGCTAAATACCGGCCGGATCCTGTCTGTCGATCAAACCTGTGTTGCGCACGGGTCTGTTCGAGCCGATACGCATCTACACGAATGTGTTTTCCCGATTATACATTGTAGTCGCCAAGATGCACGTATCTCAGGCCGCGAAAAGTTCGCGAGTCGTGAAGCTTCTACAATAGACTCCTCATGCATTGACTATGAAAACAGCGAATCAGCATTGCCGGTTTCAATGTTGTGATGCACGAAGAGTTAGAAAGTCGCACGCTTTTCAACGCGCCTCGATCAGATGGGTAGACATTAATGACGCCGTGTGTACCATAGTATAACTAGTACATTCACTCTCTGTCGGCCCTTTTCGGTCCCGACCACGTGGTATTCCGCCATTATTTTGGGCAGCAAACCAGCGGCGTATGTGTATGTACGTACTGTAGTTGCATGTGTGGTAGTGTATCAAAGTTACTCTCTACAAGTCAATCGGTGCATTATAACTGTGAATCAGTGAATATTCACGGTTTTCAGTGACAATCCACTGATTGACTCTTGGATAGTACGCTACCACACGTACAACTTTTCTCTCATTGGTCTGTCCAGAACAATGTCGGATGCGCAGAAGGGATCGACGCAAGACGAAACGAATGACGGAGCGGACCTACCAGTTATACTATGATACGCACGATAGGATGAAGCGAAATCGATTTCTGTACAAACGAGACATCGGTGTTACGCGCGAATGCGCGCCGTTGCGTGTATAATGTAACCCACGTGGGCGTGTCCCTTGGATATCCATGCCACTCCGTGTAAATACGAGAAGGTAAATGCAGACTTCGTATACTTCAGTACGAGGTGGGATATGTAATGTCGGGGCTCTTCGCGGGTTATCGGGTGTAGGAAGTATCGGGGCGGTTTTATGCGTGGAAGTTGCGTTGCAACGGCGATACGAATCGATTCCGAGTCGCCGTCGATCGAAGCTTAAATCGCGCGCTATCGACCATTAGGCGTATGACTTGATTACGAGGGTTTACTTACTGCCGATATGAGCTAGATGTCTCGATCACGACGAGCACACGGGGGAGACATTGGATTACACGGGTAATCTGATATCCCGCGTCTCGCATTTCCGTCCGCGGCTTCTTAAAGGTTTATAACAGCTCTCTCGACGATAACGTAATATGGTCATCATTAATGCGCCAGTGGATATTATTATTAACCTTTTTTTTACTTCGAATTCATTTAGTCGCGAATCGATGGATCACGGAATATCGACCCGTCGAAGTCAAATTCTGTATCACATGAAGAAAGGAAAAATATTTAGAGCGGGATCTCTTTGCCAGTGCTGATAATTGTATTCGTGCATGCGTGCGTGCGTGCGTGCGTGCGTGTTGGTACGCGAAAAATGCGAAGGTCGTTAGCCGTTAAATACCAAACGCTGCCTGAGATTGAACGAGGTGCGTACGATCGAGAGAGATCTCTAAAGGGTCCGCAAGCACGCACGCACGCATGCATGCACAGGTAATATTCGCGCGGCACATACGCGTTTATGGAACGCATTATCCCAGTACACGAGCGAGAAACACGCCACAAAGATGCGAGGGTGTCTACGCGACGCAATGTTGCGTTTTTGCAACGGAAGAGACAGACGAATTATTTGCGGTTTGGAAGGGAAGGGAAGAAAGGGAGACCTTTAATTTTAAGTGAAACAAACATTGAAAGATATTAAACTATAATATTAATATAAGAAAAATATATAATAGACGGCACAAAGAGCAGTAAGACAAGAGTTGAGCACATTTTGTCCTGCGAATCTTGCGGAGAAACGGTAGCATGAGGTCTTACACATGAGTAATGCGTACGGCCGTTCCTAAACCGACGATCGGCGTAAGGAATCTCGAATGGAGATCGCGCGCAAAAACTGGCGGAGACACGCGGCGTTTTTGAAGAGCGCGGAGGGTGCGCTCGTCGCGACGCAGGACGCCCGGACATCGGCAAAAAGAAGCTCTCTCGGCCAATGCGATTTTTGTCATCTTTCTCGCCAAGGACGCGTACGCGTTGTGTGCACGTCGTTCGGCGGTAGCTGAGAAACGCGAGAAACACGGGAAGAACATAAAATCGATCAGAAGTCATGAGAAATCGATGCTGAGGAGAGACGAAAAACACACGTGGAGAAGGAAATCCTCGAAGGCGGAAAAAAGAGCGAGAGAAAGAAATACATGAGCGGGGTGGGAGGGAGAGGGAGAGATGAAAGGTTCGTCACGCTGGCAGGTATACGAGTGCATACACCTCACGCACTAACACATGGAACGCGCGTACGCGCTCGCGAGCCTCGTTCCCTTTAAAAATCCACGAAGCTATCGGATCTCCGTCCTGCTCTATCATTCTCCTCCTCTGCCTCCTCCAGTCCGTCGCGCATTCCCGACCTTGAAGGATGTAACAAGTTGTAACGCGGACCAACGTGGACGAGAGAGCGAGTGAGGCGATCGCGTGGTCGACGAGGCCGACTCCGGCAGCCCCGTGGCAGCCTCCTGGATTGTAACTCTATAAAAGCTTAATTGTTTCTCATTTTACGGTTCAATCTTCGTGACTCTTCTCTCCTTATACGCTGCGCCCCTCCCGGCCCGGTGCTATTCCCCCGCGCGTTGCCTAGTTTCTTCTTCCACTATGCCGAGCACGGGATCAATGTTGCCTCCTCCGTCGAACACGAATTCCCCCGTCTCCTTCTTATACGTTTTCTCATCGTCCCGATCCTCTGTTCTCCTCCGCGACGTCGATCCTCGTCTTCGGTCTCTCCTTTCGCGTCCTCACCTCTACCACCTCTTCATTCGGATCCTGATTGCTTTGAGAGGTGACAGAGTGCAGCTCTAGAACAGTCGTCCTCGATAACTCTGCGAGTTTACTTATGATGATGATAATTTCCGCGATATTGGCTGGTCTGTAATTACAGATACAAACCTTTGTAGCGTACTTAAATCTAATTTGAAGCTTTACTCTTTAGTACTATTGCGATCTCATCATAGGTATCATTGCTATTTGCTAATGCTCTTTCCGTAGCTTTACTTAAAACCCCATTTTCTCGACACTTATTCATTTAAGATTGAAAAGATACTAAGGACTGAACGCGCGGCAATATGCAAATTAGCAGCTTTTTTTCCAGGTTGCTGTCAGCATGTTAAACGAGGGTGAGAAACGAAAAAACAGAGCGACTCTTGCGACATTCTGTACGAAATCCCCGCGGCATGAAAGAGAAAGGACGAGGTTAATATTATACAGTTACGGCGCAGTTCTTCCTTCGCGCTTCTCGAGCTTCTTTTTTTTTATTTCCGCATCGCTGTTTTATCGCAGTCGTGCAACACCGCAAGAAAGGTCATCGTGCGCAATCACTTTTGTGCATTTGCAACTCTGACATTGATGATGAAGCGCCTTTCAACTTTACTGGGCACACCTTCTTTTCATTCTTCGGTTGACGATCATAATCAACTGCTGGTTGTGTACCCGACTTCTCGCTGAATACATGTTATCTTTCTGATGCTCGTTCAGCCTGATTTTGACGTCATATTATATTTCTTTCTACATTATTCGCAAGAAAATCTTCGTTTTACCGCAAATATGCTCGAATGTGACGTTTGAATTATTTTCAATTTCAAACGACAAATATAAATGTCATCTACAGTGTATTTAAAATCGTTGTTTCTTATCAGCATAATTCACTTGTGGTAAAGAAGCATAGTCGCACAATGTAAAGAGGTTTAAACTAGTTAAAATGAGAAACAACAGGACTAATATGTGTGGAACGATTACGAAACAGTTGTTTATGCGCAAACGCTGGTGTGAGAGATCGGTCGCCACGTAATAATTATTCGCCGAGATATATGAGGTATAAACCCCGGAAGAACACGGAAGAATTCCGCGGAGCCGTCGAAAGGATGGAGTGCGAGATGTTTTCTCGCACGAGCGCTTCGAGAGTTCGAGGAACGCACCGCCCTGCTTCTGCCCCGCGATGTCTTTCGGAGTACGATATCTTTCCCCGAAACACTCGTAAATACATTGGTAAGAGCCGCTGCGGGCAAACTCGCGGGACCCGCTAACCGGAATCGGGCCTCACTCTCCAAAAACTATTCCCAGGATACTCTAGGAAGAGCTAGGAAGAAAAAGAATTTGTAGGAGGGCATGGTCGTGTCCTTGAGAGCTAGAGGCGAGGATAAATACACCCACCGTCCTAGAACTTCCAACTCTAGGCCCTTCCCTCTTTCCCTCGCCCTCGCTCGGCGATGCTCTAGACCTGGCGTACATAGAGAAGTCCAGGTAGGACGCTGGAGGGAAGAGAGGGCTATGGGTAGTGGAGTGGTGGAGGCACGGTTATTACAGAACGTTGTAAAATTATGGATCGTTAAGCGGCTTTACGAGTTTGTTCTGTTCGCCCTGGCATCTCGCTTCCTTCCTCTCTCTTTCTTTACGCGCGCGCTCGCTCCTCTCCTTCCTCTATCTCGCCTCTTTCAGTCCACATGAGGGTATACCGGCTCTCTTCCTTCTCGCGGTCGACCTCGCGTTCTCCGTGCCGTGTCTGATACCGATGGACTATCGTGGAATATTTTTCGTACTCGTGAAATCCGGCGGAATTCATTCGTTTGTTGTGACGCTTTGGGCAGCGCGAGATTCACTTGGTTGAATATGGGTACAATTTTTCTCACGGACATCCGATCGACCCTGGTGATCGGCTAAGGACGATGAGCGACCGACGACAGCTTATCGCGGTCGCCGGGTTTACGAGCGATGCCTCGGTGTGATCATCGTAAAACCTACCTACTTACGAGTTGTCGATACGTGCGGCGACCGCGTAGCCGCGTAAGCGCACCAACACGAACACGCGAGAATGCCGAGAGATGGGAAGATTGATATCGACAGGATCGATGCTGTTAGACGTCGTTCGTCCTCTCGTATAGTCGCCGACTTCTCTGAATTTTTCCGTTCCCCTTCGTGTCGGAGACTTTTCGGAACGAGTAATCTTTCTAGGGGACGTTTTATCATTGACGTTACGTGTGCTAAAACCAAGGACGCACACGAGAGGAAGCCTTCTAATTTCGACCCCACCTCGCTACTGTGATCTCGAGAAAACAAATGAAGAAATCGAACGAGAGATGTATATCTCGGCGCACACGGAGAGCTCACGCGAAAGCACGAATAAGATTAATTCCGGGGTTGCGTGTTTCCTGTTACGTGATGTCGGGCGTCGGGCCAAGAGGTTGTCTCAACGGAATGATATTATTAGCGATGACCCAAATAGGTTTTTTCGATCACTCACCGACGTAGAAATCTTCGGTACGCTAACGGCTTTCCAGTCATACACAATCCGCGAGCGTAGACGTTTGAAATGAATCGCCTAGGGACATGTTACACCGCGCGATCTGGAGTATTCGCAGATCGGGTAGTAGAAGAAGCAGGAAGAACAAAATGCGGTAGAAAGTGATACAGTCTCCTCGCGAGAATGACAATGATCGCGAGCATCGTTTCTATCGTTGATTTTGTCTCGCGCTGCTTCACCCCTTTTGTCTGGACGCGGTCAGTATCGTTCGAAGCGCGTAAAACTTTCGTAATCGACGAAACAAAAGGTTGCGGATATCATTACGCTCGGCTGCAGGTATAATACAAAATGTTCACGGTGGGCACATCTCGGTTTCCCTGCCCGTAGTCCGATACCTCTCGTTCGCGACCACCAAACCATTTCTACCATCTTCTTCATCATCATCATCTTCTTCTTCTCCATCCTTCTCCATCCTTTTCTTCACCTTTTTCTTCTTCTCGGAAGCGATCCCATGGCGGTAAGGTAATTGTAGTGATTATGCCCCGTTTTCTCGTACCCTCTTGCTCGCACTCTCTCTCCCACCTTCTCGCTTTTTCCTCATCTCTCCACTCTGCGGAGCCATCGATGTTCGTGTCCTTCGCGAATCCCAAAAAATCATACCGCGCCCGTAAATTCGACGAATAATCCGACGAATCATCCTTTTTCTTGCCTTTCGTCATTTCCAGCGGTAATCGTTCGCTCTCTATGGTTTTCATCGTCATTGTTTCTCAGCAACAACTCTGCCCCCCCTCCTCTTCGCTTATGTTTCGCTACTCTGATTCGTTCGTATTTCTTGCCCACCATCGACAAGCTTCGCGATGGTGATCAATGTTTTGTTCAGATGCACCGGCAACAGCTGCTAGTCCGTCCTTTTCGTTGTCGTCACCGCGGCGGCGAAGGTTCACCTGTTTCTACGAAGTAGATTAGGTGGTACGGATTTTGCAACCTGCATCCGTCCACCTTGCCACATAACGTTTCGTTGTTTAACATACCGATAAATAGTCTTATCTATTCGATGACAGTTTTATGACCACCGGTTTGCGCGAAGAATCCCGTGAAATGCACCTGGCACATCTCGGTACTCGATAAAACCGTGTATCGTTGCGTTCTTGAACTCGTGAAAAAAAAGAGTAATGCAATTTTTATACCTTACAAACATCTTATAGAGATTTTAAGAATATAGGAGACTATTAAATAGAAATACGTACAAAACTTTTTTTTAACGAGCTAGCTATTCTGTATATTCCCGGAAAATTTCCCAATTTCTAACTGAGATTGCTTGATGAAACATTTTTGGAACTTATACACCAGATTTTATGGAGTTGCCTTCTAACATACATACATCGTGAAATCACCCGCATCGGGGATAGAAGCTCCCACTGCCGTCCTGATTTCGGTAGTACTGCAAAAGCCCGGACTTTTCGGAAGACGAGTACGAGAGAAGAGGATACGCGGGGAGGACGAGGAGGTTCAGGATACCCGCGAAAGAGACGGCGGTCAGGCCCTCGTGGTGTGTCCGTCAGCCCGGCTATATATCACGTGTAAACGACTCGGGTATTAGCATATCTGTATCTGTCCAGTGGTTGTCCCTGCCAACTCTACCGGGATGAACGTCTCCTCCGCGCTGTTCACCGTCGTCTCTCCACGGACCCCCTACCTACCCGGGATTCTCCCTGGTTCCTGTGTGCGCGGCCGAGATGGACCGCGTAGATTCGAGCGGACCGGCGAAGTCGGTTCAGGGAGACGCGATGACGAAGACACGCGAAAATGCATGGCTCGTACGAAGTAAGACGAAGGGAGGTGGAGGGCGAGCAGACAGATAGCGAGATCGCGGCGCAGGAGCAGAAAGGACATGGGCCCGCTTGCCGAAACTTTAATTGGGAGCTTACACGACGTTACAGTAATGTATTTACGTGAAGGGAGATCACCCCTTCTCTCCCTCTCTCTCTCTTCCCTTTCTCTCTCCTTCTTATTCGTTGTACGTTATACCGCGGAGACAAAGGTATCCGGTGCGTTCATTACGATCGTTAGGCATCGGCCGCGCCGACTGGAACGCTGAGAGATGGAGATGCTCGGCGGCGATGTTACTCGCCTGCCCAATAGTACTTCCTGAAGAAGATGAATACGTGTTCCGCATGGTCGTGTTGCTTCGTACAAAGTAACGCCGCGGGGCTTTACGGGGCGATTAAAATGTATAAATATAGTGGTGGGACTCATTTTCTGACGCTAATTGAAAAGTCGACACGTGAGTCAACACGGAATTATATTATTATTTACATTGACATATAGAATGGACTGAGCGTTGCGATAGACAAACGCGCACCCGCTGTAGAGAGAGAATGTCGACGGTTATCTACCAATTTGGTAATCGCAGGTAAAGGTTTTATGTAGATTTTTTGTAAAAATAGATATACTTTTCTGATGGATTCGACAAATGTTTTTTTAACGAGTAAAATGATAATTGATGCACCCTCGATGCTCACAATCTGTTCTGTCGAAAGTTTACGGTCAATTTGACGCCTCCGAATTCTTCGAAGATGGACAAAGATACAAAGGAATCGATTAACGAAGGAAGAAAGCCGAGGCTGCTTGCATTATAACTTGCGCATAATTCGCCGTAAGAGTCAAAGGGCTGCCGGTAGTACCGAGGAATTTTGGAAGCGAGGCTACGCTACTTAAGTTAATCACAAGCTATCGGTGCCTAACTTGGCTGTATCGTTTTGCGGGAATCGTCGCGGCGAGTTTTCCCCGACTCGAAACGGCATGGAGGCACGATAAAACGATTACGTTCAGCGCGTATCGCGTTTCGGGGAAGGAAAAAGGATCGCCACGACGTACCACGGCGATGCGCCGATGCGCCGAGCGAGGGGAGAAGACCGCGGCGGTGATGGGGACAGGAATTGGGGACGATGAACAGTCGGCTCCCGTGAAAGAGAGACGAGGAAGTAGAGGGAGACTGAGGAGGGGCAAATCAGAAGGGCGAGGCGGAGAGAGAAAGAGGGAGAGAGAAAAAGAGAGGCCGGGTCGTAATAACGGCCGAATCATTTTGCCGGGGTATTTTTCAAAATGACTGGGCACTGTAGGAACGGCGGTATGCCGTGTTCCCTCGCGATCCGTCGGGGGCTCCGCCGCGCCGAATTGCCCGCAGATGCGAGAGAACGAGGAGGAAGGACCCCGAAGTAGAAGAGAGAGGGCGAAGGTGGCCATGGAGAGAGGAAGGGCGTCCTCTGTATCCAGGAGAACGTGCAGAAGGGTAAAGGTGGGGAGCGGAGAGAAAAAGAGATGAAAAGAGATGGGGGATTTATGCGCTTCATATGAGGGATGCGGAATGGGGAGGCATATGTATCGCGGCCATGCCAATGGAAGAAAAAGAAAATGGAAGGAAGGTGGATAAAGGGCGGGGAGGCAATGGGCAGGGGGCAGAGGAGATGGAATGAGATCGAGGGAGAGAACCGGAGGAAGATAGCCCGAGCTACCGCATGGGCCACCGGTAAAAGGAGCGCGCTGACCGAGTAATTGCGCTGATCGCTGATCGTTTCTCTACCGCGGGGATGAATATTTCGATCTCCCGACCGGTTTCCGGGAATTGCGGGGAGCGTGACTACTCCGGACGCTGAAACGCCTGAATCGGGCATCGAGCATTGACGGAATTTGTGCCACTAAAGAAACGCGAATTCGCTGGTTCACCTCCGCCTCATTCCTCTCTGCGCCCCTCTCCAGTCGTTTTTCTTCGCCGATCGCGAATCCACCCTCGGGCCTATCGATTTCGACGAGCTGCGAATCACGAATCTATATCAAGCGTGCAGGTGAAATAGGGAGATCTGTAACGCAGATCTGTGACGAAGGGCGCGAGGAGCTGAGGGGGTTGCGGCACCAATCGAATAAAATGACGATCGTCGAAATAATTCGGGCTGAGAAGGAGAAAGAGGGAGAGACTCCCTTTGTCTCTGACCGGCGCGGCGGTCGATTCGTATTCGAGGCATATCCTTCGTTTAGGTAGACAGACGGTATAATTTCGTCGGGTCCGTGTCATTTCGAAAACCTTCGCGGCGCAACTCCTCCTTTCCGAGGCGGGCTTGCTATCCCTTTACCTGGAGGATCTGCTCCATCTCTCTCTCTCTCTCTCTCCGTCTCCATCCTCCCGCTCTACCGACTATCCCCCGTCTTGACTATCCGTCTCATTATAGACGGACGCCTAATATCGCGTGTGTCTCTACCGTTCTAAGACCGGGCAGTTATTTGCGAAATATTCGGAGCATTGCGTTGCCCAAGACGCCCAAAGACGCGCCGCGCGATCGAGCCCTCGGGGGCCCTGCGTCGGCTCCGACGTTAAGGTACGTCTCGAATTCTGGACGATCCAGAGATAAACGAGCGTCCCTCCATATAGACGCCTCACGAAAAGGCTGATTATCTAGCGGAGATTGTATAGTTGAAAGTAGAACTGGAAGTGGGTATAGACGTGAATCTGTACATGCGTCTCAATATACACTAGAATGCAAAGTGTGCGTGCACACGCATGGTTCCGACAGGAACGTGGCCGCGCATATCCACCGTCATCACTGTTCGTCAATCGCGAACGATTCACTAAACATGCCACGACATTTCCAAACACGCGATGCATTTTCGAGCAATTTTTTTGGCAGATAGGTGAAATACTCCTATTCAACGTGTAAGGACGCGGAAGAACAGGGAGGGAGAGCGAGCATAAAAAATATCGCAAATTCGTCCCACACAAGCATATACGTATACGCGTGTCAGATCCGCGAGAGAAGTGTCTGGTCCTTTATGTTGGCGTCCGTTCTCACCTCGCTGTGAGAACGGTACTTTTATCGATACGACGTTTGAATCGCTCCTCGATAGCGCTCACCGTTTTTCTCATCTTTGCTTCGAACGACACGGCGAATCGTTATCTGCCGCCAGCCATGAAACATCGACAGGCCGGAATGATCGATACCTAACGGGTAACGATTAATATGCGAACACACGCGCGATTAGACGGCGTTAAAAGTATCTGTTAATCACTACGGAGAGGAGTTCCCGTGCCATCCCGGCATTCTCATATTTGCCGAATGCGTGGTCCATCAATCGTGTACATTTTATGAATGTCTATTGACAAGCCGAGTGTCAGATTGCCGTTGGCGCGTCTTGATATTGTCGCTGGTCGAGAGGAGTGGTTTACGGCAAACGTGACACGCGAGCCAATCCCGACGAAGAGGCAATAACATTTTGTATAACGAGCCTAAAACTCCGCCCAAACGAGTCAACGCGGCGAGGCAAGGATCCACTTGCCGAAAGCGTTCTAACGCCTTCCTCGTGCTCGTCAACTCGTGCGATTTTCGATATTCCGAAGGGAGAGTTACATCACCATTCGACCTTTACGCAACACATGTTCGGCACTCGAGCGTAGACTTTCTTCACGGCTCGTCGGCCTGACCGTTCGCGAGGCGAACGAAATATCAATTCGTCTCGGATCTATTTCGTGAAAGACCGCGAGCATACATTATCGCGAGAGGAAAGAGGGAGAGAGGGGGGGGGGGAGGGAGAGTAACTTGAATTTGATTTATGCCACGTTGAGTCACGGTGTAAAGTCACGTTAGTTACCACAAAGACTATCATATATCACTGCCCGATCGCGCGAGGGAAGTGCAAGGGCGACTCGAACGCTCGTCCGAGCGCTCGTGCGCGCGCCGCGTTTAGTGGCTAATTTTATATCGTATCGGAACGCGCTGTAAAATTCTCCCACCTACGTACCGCATTGCAAATCGTCTGAACTTTTCCAAAGAGGTAAAGAAAAGCCCGAATAATCTTGGTGGCCAAATTGTGACAAATTTGTTCTTTGCTATTCAAAGGTCCGATTTCGAAAACTTGTCGCGAGTCCAACGAGATGGAGTGGGATCATTCGCTGAATTTCCGAAGAGGGGTGTCACGCGACGTATCGCAGTGTTGAGAAACAGGGAGGAGTTCTGTCGCTTCCAGGGGTCGGAGGGAGGGGGGGGGAGGAAGAAGGGGTGTTGATTCTTATTACAGCACGGTCGTTCGCCGTCCAATTAGAGCCGTCTAATTAGACCCTCTCGTGGAGTCTCGGCGATGACGGAAGTGTCGATAAGACCGGGTACACAGGCCGTCGCAGCAAAACCACCGGACGAACGAACGAGGCCCTCGGAGAGGGCTGGGGGTGAGGAGGGAGGGAATGAAGGTGGACAGAGAGATAGAAAGAGAGAAAATCGGAGGAAGGCGCGCGGTCGAATCGTGCGTACACACGAGTGACGTATCCGAACGTACGCGGCCCTCACAGAGCGATGTGAGGCGCGAATATAAATCACGGCGCGTTATACACCCGAGCGTGTGCTGGCTGCAGCGGTGCGGCCGTTGCACGTATGCACACGCGAGAGACCGCGGCCGGACGCATCGACGCGCGGTGCGGGCGCACCGTAGATCGAAGCGATCTTTCTGTTCTTGTTTCTCGTCTTGCCGCCGTCCGTTCCTCCGCGTTCCGCTCCCCTTCCTCTCCCTGTTGACCGCTGCGTTCATCATCATCACTACCGAGAACACGAGCGCTATCCTCGCCCCTTCTCCTCCCCATTCGTAAGAAGGAAATCGTGCAAGGAGCAGTGATATTTCGCGCCCGCTACCCGTGAATTGGATGCGTCGGACTCTCTCTCTCTTTCACGATCTATTCCTTTGCGACGAGGTAACCTCGGAACAATTATGCATCACCCTTGAGAACATTGACAAGCAGATCGATTAGAGTATGGTTCTTCTTGGTTGTGATGATAAGTCGTCCTTGGAGTTCTTTTTTTGTACCGCACGGTGCGATGGCTCGTGATCGGTGTCTCGCGACAGTGCGAACCACGCGTTGAAGTCGCCCGGAAAGCTCAAGTCCTCGTTTGCCTATGCACTCTTCTACGCACGCTTGTATGCACGGTGCACCTTCCGCAGGCGGGACACGCTCCAATGCGAACAATCGATACCGCGTGGAGTGCGCGACGTTAACGCGACGACAATAATGCAGTCGTCGAGCGCTCGCCATCGGCCAGATATAGGCGGACACCCGGGCATCTCGCTCATTAATTATGACAATGCGGCACACTGCTCGTTCGTCACTCCTCAGGCCTTCCATCGCGTCGTTGATAATTGCAATCAAGTCCGACGTTTTTCTCCCGGAGGAGGCAATCCCGCCTGCGCGGCTTCGCGGCGGGAATACGAGGAAAAATCGGTTGCGCTTCGAGCCGGGGAAGCTCGTTGCGCGATCGGGTGATGTATGGCGCGCGAGAGCGTAGGCAGGTACCCCGTCCGTCCATTCGTCCGTTCAGCCTATCGCGGCTTTACCTACGCGCGACCACCTCTGCCCGTTGCACAGCGGCCTGAAATCCTCGTCGATCGAGCACCTGTCCGCGCAGATAGTCCTACAACCCCAGCAATAAAAGAGAGCATGAGCGAACCGCGCGAGTCGCACGGCCTCGCACATTGTTACCGCAACGATCCCTTCGGCTCCCTTCTTCCGCTTCCTGCATTCCAAACGATTTTGTCGACAGACGAGCCTCTCTTGATCTCGTTGAATCACTAATGAATCGATTGTTGAAATTTATAGCAATAATTATCCACTTGCTATCAACGTGCTGCTCTTATCTTTTTCTCAATCATTTCTTGATTGCGAGATATTTACAATGCGAATTGTGATTCCGCAGAGAATTTTAAATTTTATTGCAGATTTTATATTAATAAATAGCTTAAATAAATAAATAGCTCTCGAGAGATTACATTACGATCTAACGATTTGCTTTCCCCACTTGACCTTTGATTTATGCAATGTTGATTTGTATGTTACTCGTATTAGTTTCGAGGCTTGTTCATTAGCGATTGCGTATCGACTGATCGTGATCACGTTTTCGCAAAGATTTAATACCTGGAAAGGTATTTCTAGGTACGAGATATCAGAAAAATTTGTTTGGTCACACATACTTGTCCCGTTTTTCCTTTCTCTTTTCTCAGCTGTCCCGTTGGTTGATACGTGCAGGTCGTAAGTCAAGCGATATCGAAACAATAAATGCGCCAAGATACATGTGTTGCCCCATTCCCTTTCGCTGTTTCATCTTTGTCTCTCCCCGGCCGTTTGTCGGCGACGTGACGTTTTAGAAAGCGGCCCCACGTCGTCTCGCTGCTTTTCCGCTGCAGCGAGCGCTAATGAAAAATAGCAGGTGGAGGTGAACGCGGGATGACAGAGAGGCAAGGAAGGAACAGCAGGACGAGAGTGAAGGAGACGGGCTCCTATAGTTATCTGCATTCCGGTTTACCGCGAACCTATGCACTTGAGATACATAACTCTCCTCTGTGTGTGGCGTTGGTTGAAGCGAGAAAGAATGAGAGGGGAAGGAGAAGTAGAGTTTGTGAATAATTTCGCAACGTTTCTAGATATATCTCGATACGTTGCGTGCGAAACGTGAAACAATTTCAAGATATGCAAACGAATCACGTTCCGTACGTCGAATTAGAAACACAAATTGTGTCAAGTTGTATTTATGTGTTACGTGTTACATTTTGACAAAAGAAATTTTTTCCAAAACATGGCTTTTTCAGAGAAAGAGAGAGGGGGGGGAGGTTTATTCTAATTCGTAAATTTTGCAGGGAAGGTTTTATATAAATAATTTAAACGGAATTGAATGAGAGAAACCTGAAATATCTAATAGCCGATTTGATCGCTAGCTTTTCAGGAATCTATCAGTGAAAACGTAGTTCGTCGAGAACAGCGTACTACATGACTTTGCGTATCATCTCTCTACGGCGATTCCGCAGGCGTAGATCGTTATTAGCGCACTTAACCGCGGCATTCTAGGATGCGATCCTATCGGTAATTGCGGCCGGCCGTCTCGCGAGTTTAAACAGTCCTTGTGACTTACTCGAAACGCGTTATCCCGTAATTTCTACTATTATCCATAACATATTTTACTATACTCTCAATATGTGTATCAATGCCTAAAAACAGTATAGTTATATGCAATACATTACATAAGCGATGCGCCGGCCGCGAGTTGCGCTCACGATATGTGTACGCCAGTCGGGTACACTTCAAAGAACTTTCGCGCTGTACAGTTAATCGGCTAATCTTTAGCAAATGTGAAACATTTACGATAGATAGATAATAATTTCATTTATTAAATTCAACAGGATTCTTTCCGTGGAAATTACCTCTCAAATACGTATATATTCACCTCGTATACCTAATACATAATATCCACTTAGCTTATCTACGTGTACCATTTATGAAGCAGGTGCTTATATTTCCAACATTCGTTTGAAATTGTAAACTTCTTTTCGTAGAAACTTGTATAAAATTTGAGATAATTGTGATTGATAAAAATAACGTCTATAAATTTTATTTAATTTCGTGAAGGAAGAACCAAGTTAGTTTAAACATTTGAGCCTTTTCTCGTTGAATTCCGCGCTGCTGCTCGGGCATTTTCAATTCGTGTTGCGTGCCGTTCCTTTCCACCTGCATCGTCTCGAATCATCTTACTCCGGGAAAAGGAAGCAAAGCTCGCCGCCACGTCGTGATTTCTGGGACGATACACTCGGCCGCTTGTCGTCGTGGGATGAGACGAACCCGTACAGCGCGACGCGATTCTATCGGTAATTGCAACCGGCGAGCGAATCGGCGATCAGGGGACGATGCGGCTCGTCTGTCGCTACTCGTCACAAGACAAGATCTATGATGAAAATTCGCTGAAGAAGAGATCACGTTTATAAAGGCGCAGAAAAAAAAAAGAAACGACGGGAGTAAAATCAGCGCGTTTAAGCGAAATGTCTTAAACACACGTAATAATTGCGCATCAAACATAAGGAACTCTTGCGCCGGGCTCGGTGCAGGAGTGACGAAAGTAAGTCTTAACTAGAGACTTAAGACGCAGGAGTTAGCGAAGCGGATCGCGAGACGCGTCGTAATGTAATGGTCGCAGGTGCGGTTCGACATGGTCGACGCTGATGCAATTAGTAAGGGGCTGTATCTATCCTATCTGGGCACGAGGTGCCTGCAGCTCGTGCGTTACGCTGCGGGCGCGTCGCAGATGAGAGAGAGAGAGAGAAAGATAGAGAGAGGGGGGAGGGGCGGAAGGTGGAGGTGGAGTGGTTATAAGGAACGTGTGCCGTTTATTTATGCGTGCCAACGAAGCGTGTCTGTCATGTAGGTTGGTAGATGAGAGCGACAAAGGCGCGAGAGATCGAGAGATCTCTCGGCGAGCTGCCTCCGCCGCCGACGTGATGCCAATTGCAGCTGCGATCGTACACGCGTAGCGCATGGGAGTCTCGTGTGCGTGCGACTTGTGTCGCGCGGATTCTGCTTTAATTAGAGCGAGTCTGTGCGAAAGCCACCGCGCCTTTGGCAGCCTGGCGAAAAAGCGCATAGACACGTTCGCGATTGGAAGGCATTGAACTCGCCGCCGTGAATTATTCAAGGCCCGAGCGGTGTCCTTGATTTGCGCATAATTACAGGAGAAACTCGGGATATTTTAGTAAAGCCCCTTAATAGCATAATTTATGTGATAGAAATTCATATTAATGGTCTTTTTTACTCTTGTTATAATTATACTTTGCCTACAAGAGGCGGGCAATCGCGTAATTACACTTGCGCGGAAAATGCTGTAGGAATATATTCAGCGCGCGCGTGCGTATCTATTATTACAAGTATTATTATTAAAGTGACCGGTAGAGAGAGAGCTGTCGAATTAATACATCAGCTCGTCGTCGTTTAACGAGTCTTGCACCGATACCCGCGCGACTCCATCAATAATGATTTATCGCGACTCGGTAGAAAATTCACGATCGTCCAGGTATGCGTTGGTTTCTTGCGTAAGAAATCGGCGCGAGACAGAGCGCGTTAAGGGACAATCGGTTAACAGCAAACGCGAGCGATCGGCGCAACACGATCAGCGACTAATTGGACACTTGGCAGTGAACGGGCCGATTCATCGACGGCCCGTCTTCGGTTCCGCAGATTAACTTCGCCTACGGGACGCCTTCTCTCTCTCTTTCTCTCTTCTCGCCTCACCTCGCTTCGCCTCGCCCGGTCTCGCGATCGGTTAACGGCGTGCCGACATACAACAGCGACGTTTCACCCGGCAAGGTCGTCAAGTGACTGGCGAAATCGGATTCGTGCGCGCACGATTACGACGTCTTGTCGTGTCGCCACAGGCTTTACTACATATTCGCGGATCGCGCACGACGTGTGCTTTACCGATTACTGAATTATAATCGCGAACGAGTGAAATTTATAGTCGCCCTCGTCGCAATTCCTTTGACGCTCGCGATATCGCAAGACCGGGGAGGATGGAGATGTATTTACACACGCAAGTGTTCGCTTGACGTATCAGCGATGAGACGAGAGCGGAAGTATTTTCGTGTTATATACCTATTTGCATATCGATTGGACACGAGCTCTCATGGACTGGGTACGTGAGCCGGGTCTCAATAACGCGGTAATGAGAGCGTTTTTCTCTCGAACAGCCTCCATTACGCGACGGACTCTGTTATCGCCCGAAAAGGCAACGTGCGAGAGGAGCGAGGAAAGAGATCGGTGATGCAATGAAAATCGGTTGATTAACGGCTGGTTTATTAAAACTAACCGAGTTGTAGCCATACGCGAGCAATGATCTAATTAAATTACATCACGCCCGAGAACTTGCGTATTCACTTGGGTTCACTCCGGGGAATCAATTAGAGCTATATTTTACGACAAACGTTTCTAAATTATGCACAATATGTTGATCACCGTCTCGTGCATTTCCGCAGTTACGCGTACCATTATCGCGACTTAATATCAATTTGTCCGCTATGAGATAATTATCACAATTAAAAGCACCATCAACATTTATTCTTCCCTAAAGATCCAAGTTGCACATTTCCGCCCGGTCGACTGTCGCGAATAACTCTCGATATCGCATCGATTTGCGGCTCTATCCGCGATCTGCGAGTCGCTCGACTCGTTATCGCGCACCCGGGATCGGTTCTAATTGCACAACCGGCGAACGGCTGCGTTGCGGAATATCGCCGTTTCGAGGAGCGCGCGAACGTCGTGGAGAGAGTCGTAAACGCAGGGAATAGAATAATTATCGGCGCACCGACGTGCCTTCCCCCCCGGTATATAACAATTACGCCACGGAAAGCCCGCCCGGCCGCTTTCCGCGAGATTACGGTACACGTCGCGTTTTAATGGCCCGCGAGCATTAGCACGGACCACTTATCTTCCCATAAAGACACCCGACATTACGCATCGTCTCCTCCAACAATCTTATTCGTCGTCGTGGTCGTAGAGCGATCGGCATCTAGCGGGATCTCCGCTCGAGGGTGTCTTCGCGAATCTCAGGTCGCATCGTGGAAAACGTAACGTCGCGCGGGTGCCGTAGAAGTGGATACTCCAAATTAATTTTCTCATCGTCGTATTATTAAACTCTGTTTCTCGTTGCATTTTTGGCATTATTGATGAGATTGCTTTTTAAAACGCTATTACAGTCGGGACACGGTACAGATTGGCTTGTGTATGTACAAGCTCGCGGAGCGTCAAGTCACCGGCAGCGGCAATTGAAAAAAAAGTGGATGTCGCAATCGTGGACGATCGGGCCCTCGTGCCGCTAAAGGGCAAAGCTAATTTCCATCGATCATCCGCTCATCGTTCCCCCGATTTTTGCGGTGGCGGAGGAGGGGAAGGGAGACAGCATTAACATGAAGGCTCTCCTCCGGGAAAAAGAGTTGCGCCGGAACTCCTTTACAGGCAAAATCGTTCGTCGGGCAATCGATCAATCGCTTCTCTAGGCGTTGCGGGTTATTACGTGAAAAATGCTTGTACCTTCGATAGCTTCTCACTGCGGGAGGGTTCGAACCCCCAGCGTACTCCCTTCTCGCCCTTCGCCGGTCTTTAGTGCGCTCCTCTCGTTCCTCCTCTCCTCCCTTCCTTTTCTATTCTCTCTCGTCTCTCTTCCCTCATCCTCGTGCCATCAGCAGTCCTCATCTATCTTGGCCCTCTCCTTCCAGCGAACGCCGTCCTAGGCCGAGTCCTTCTAGCCAGGATTCTTCCTTCCTTCCTTTCCGTCCCTCTTCTCCCTGTCCGCGGTTACGGTTCAACTTCCACGAACTCCGTACTCGGAGGTACACGAGCGTGCGCGCATATATTTCTTCGCGGGGGAGGAGGACGGGGGAGTGGAAGAGGAGGTGGCGGCGGTTGGGATAGGGCGGAGGAGGGGATTGTAAACGGCATACGAGCAACCGCACGGAAAGCCAAAGTGATAGAGCATGATTTATCTGTCGGTCGCAATTTTTATCGTCGCCCCCCACCTTTAAAGGTTGTAGTTACGACGTTCGCGGCGTGTTGCTCGCGCGAACGCGCGCTTCCGCGGGTATTTACGTGCATCCCATATGCATCCTCTCAACCCGACGACGAGAGATTGATTGTAAATTCCGCCGTTGACAGTAGACCGGCTGCCTTCGCGTGAATTCATAGCGGATCCGAGCCTCGCGTATTGATTACGCGATTTCGGCACGCGAACCTGATTTACGATCTCCGAAATCCGGCACTCGGAATTTATAATCGGATTATTGACCCAAGTCGCACCCACTCGCACGCACGCACGCACGCACGCACGCACGCACGCACGCGCGAGGCGTGTTACCTAATCAAAAATCTCTGAGATCACTACCGGGGAACGTCATAAAACGCGTATAACTTTATTCCGAGAGGTATCAATACCGCCGTGATTTTAAACGCGTCTCATTTTTAGACATTACTTTTGCTCTAATAATGTTCTTTGGAATCATAGGAAACACCAGCTAGCAGTTACATAACATGGGTATTATAATTTCCTATATTATAATTTTCTAATATTATAATTCAACAACGTAACTGTTACGTGCAACATGTGTTATACTATGTTTATATTGGGGAAATTATAATATTGGTATTAGGTACACTGAGAAAAATATCCGATTAAATATAGTCAAATAATCCAATTGCATAATAAAACGGATGTATACGATTAAATTACATATCCAATGAAAAATATGATCGATTTTTTTAATCAAATTTCACCAATAACTGCATTTCATCGAATATTTAATCGGAAAAATTAACCATCGGAAACACTATTCTAGCCTGGTTTCACCAACCTCGCTCAACTTTAAGCGACGCTTAACTTATTGTTAGCTTAATTAATTCTTTGTGTCTTTCTAACTGTTACTTTGGAAAGAGAAATGAATTAAACTAAGATTAAAGTTAAACGGCGTTTGATGAAACCGAGCCCTAATTATTGGTTTATCGCATGGAAATTTTTCTTAGCGTAGCTGTTAGTTCATGTTTACTGGGAGGACCGTTTGTTTGGACGCATTAGTTAAATGAAACCACGACTCTCGTATTCCGATTTCCTCGTGAACACATGACTACAAGCTATTTGCGCTATAAAATTAAGACAGCGATTACCGCCGTTCCGTTTTATAGATCCGCCGTTTTATTAAGCGAGCGCCGCGACTGTATACACTGCCGTGGAATCTCGGATAAAGGACTGTAAATTTCTAAAACTCGGGGCGCGCAAGGCTCGGCCATAAATTTCTCGCAGGTCGAACGGCGAGTCAAAGTAGGCGCGCATCGCGTATGCCGTTTCGCGTGCACTGCAACACTGGCTATTGTCCTTATTGCCGCTCGCGATTGATCATTAACGGCTGTCGGCTGCAGCTGTTAGCGTATCGACAGAAAGTCTCATGGGATTCGATTCTCGTCGAGAGACGTGAAACGCACCACGTGTACCACGTGGTAGACGTACCTTGAATGTAAATTCCGCCGTTGACAGTAGACCGGCACTCCTGCACTCGGTAATTGTGCAGAATTGGCGCTCCAGCAGAAATCGCGACTTTCTTTAATGACAATCAACAAAACAAAACAGAATTCCATATCGCGAAAACCCTTCGATCGTTTTTCTACCGTTATCCCGACGCTTGCAAGCGCCACGTTGCGTCAAAAGTATGAAAAGGATATTTCCCCACCACCATGCCTGGACGAAGACGTTTCTTAAATCATAATTTCACAATTCGGACTTTGCATTGCAATATCTCCACTTATGAGGCACGTAGGAGAAAAATAAAAACACTTTTGTTATACAAATCGAACCCAAGCTATCCATGCACTTAGAAGCTCATCAGATTAGCCGTTGTCGAGATCCGAAAATCTGAGGGCCTGTCAACTCGCGTACTCGCGTAAACTACACGGTCGGACTCGCGCGCGCGGTTCTAGCTGCGCTTATACTTTGGCGCGAGACACTACCGTGTCACGGGATTCCTCTTGGTTTCCCCCGAGATTTTCTCTGACTGAAGCGACGAGCCTCGATCACGATGGAGATTTACATGATACTCGAGACGACAAGGAGGATACGAGCTTAACAATAGCGCGACAGTTGCCTAGGTGCCTGTTTTTTTTTGTCGCTGTCAATGCGCCTACACAGTTCGCTAAGTAAAGCGCCCAGGCCTCTGGGCCCGGTGCATTCGGCTGCACCGTACCGTGTAACGGGCTGTTTAGTGGCTGCTTAGCGATCCGATTGTAGCGATTAGAGGAAAAAGCTTACGTAAACACCGTATGTCTCGCACCGGTGGGTGCAAGCATGCGCTCCACATAACGTGTGAGCGCGTGTGCGTGTGCGGCTCCTCTGTGTGCTCCCCACGCCTCCAGCGCACCGTGTCGTGTTAAGACGTTACGCCGCGCCGGTGCGGCTCGAAACACGCTTCTGCAACGCGATAAATGCAGTTAGAAAATCTAAATCTGGCGCATCGCGTAACGCGTTAACGCCGAATAACATTATCGAATTCGTGCCGCACGCTGCACGCGTCTGTCAATTGTTCTTCCTATTCATCGTATCATATCTTGTTCCTGATTTCGATCGTTAGACCCGGAGGTTATTCGGACTAAAATACATACACGATGCAAGATTTATCTCGCGAAATTATATTTATATCGCGCCCGTCGAGATATACGATCGGGAATGTCAATGCGGCGCGGCGTGGCGAAGGGGGCCCCCTAGGCGCAGGTACCGGTACGCTGAAACGCCGGAACGACGTTAAAATTATATTTACACCGTGTTGCAGCGACGTATAAATAGAAGTCACGTTCGCGTACATCGTGCTAATAGCTCGCGCGAACGCCGGCAAGAAGTCGGCGCGGAGGAAAGTTTTATAGCGCATCAATAATGACCGGCACCGGTGCCGCTTTAAGACAGAACGTTACCTTGATGCAACTTGGATCCTTCATTAGGCGCTACCGATTGACCGGTAGGTAGGCAGGAAGATAGCCGGTGCATGCACATGCACGGACGCACGCATGCGTGCATGCATGCATGCAGAATGCTCGACAAAAAGCGTACGCGTGCAAAGCGTTTCGCAGCCTCGGGGCGCAAACGGAGAGATTCCAGATTCTCGACACCACTTATCTCCCCTACAACTTTCTGCCAGTGGAGCAGATGAGAGGCGCCGATAAAAGTGCATGAAATATATCGATAGGCTGTGCACATACGTATAATCTTGATCGACGATCGGGTTATTAATAATTCGGCCGCGTTTCGCCCACTGTAAATCACGCGAAAAACAAGTTGTCTGCCAGAACGGGGGCCCTCGCGCCGCGAACGTTTATAACTGGTTTCCTTCCGGAAGTCAGGAGGAAGAGGGCGATAAAAAGGGAGCGCGAGGGAAAAGGGGGCCCGAGAGAAAAGATGCGGCACGTTTTAACACTGGTAGCGGCGGAAACGCGCGGCGTTTCTCGGAAAAGGATACATTTGCTCCTCATTGGGGATGCGCGTCACGCTCATCGATATCCCCGCACTTTGTTTCGGAGAAAATAATCAATATCTGGGCCCCTTTTAACGCACCAACTAACCGACTTGAATTTATAGGACCGCGATCGGTCGCCTGCACGCGTAAAATTATAAATAATTTACGCAGACGCGTTGGAAAAAAGTGATATCGGCAGCAACGAGCACGAACGAGCACGGTGCCGTGTTTCACATGCACCGTCTAGGATGTAAATATGCGATATCGATACGCGAGATAAATTAACAGGGTAATTAATCGTACGGCTACACGCGGTCGTAATCGGTAAGCTGCGCTTTTCCCAGCGCCGATCCGCCGACCCGCCTTGACTATTGGAGGCAGCCGGTACGGTTTGTATCGATCCGCAAAAACCGTTTACCGTATACGCATGCAAAGCTGGTTTTATGCGCCCGCGGCCACTTAAAGATTCCAGATCCTCGTCACGGTCACTTATACAACTTTGTTTCCTGCAAATGGAATCACGCGATCGTCGCTGTAATTGTAACAAAAAGCCGCGGCCGCTCGATCCATCCGGAACTTCCGCGCAAAAACCGTAGAAGAGGGCGCGGCGGCCGGTGCACAAATTTGAGGGATCATAATTTTAGTCGGTGTGCATGCGCGGCCATTGAACGCTGAATATACGTTGCGACAGCAGGTGGAGGCAATTGCGAATGCATTCATTTTATTACGAAAAAAACTCCCTTTACGCATTTCAATGCCTCTTCCCGTTTCATCTCGTCGTAAACGCGTACGTACGCTATGCGCGCAGCCAAAAGAGGTGCTCGCACGACCAACGCTTCGCGAAAACGTTTACGGGGACGGATACATTGTAGTTGACTCGCTACCCATTGCCGGCGATAATAAGCCAACAATGGCTAACGGTCCAATAAACGTTACAGATCCGATAACCAGCCGAGTGTTATGTAAGTACCGCACGGGCGGCAACGAAGGCAAGCGTAATAGGTCTATTTGAGCGGGACGGTTATCATTATCAGCGGGTTATTAGAATTCCCGATCCTCCGTGTCGATACGATTGCGCCTCCTCGGAGATACGTTTTATCCGTTCGAGATGTACGGCGGGAGAGAGCCGGTCCCGGTCGAAACCGCTACGTATGTATACTTTCGTCATGTGCGTGCAAAAGTCGATGCGTACCACACCGCCCTGGGCACTTTCGGTATGACGGAGTCTCGACGCCATTCATTTCTCGTGCAATCTTGTTGCACGAAGAAGCAAGCACGAAAGTCACCTCCGGCTTCGAAACCGGCTGCGTATTCGTCGATCGCTCGCTTTCAGCTGCATACGCTGAACAAACAGGGCATTGATCGCGCGAGTGTCCATCAGCTTTGCAAGTCCGACTGAGGAGCGCAACGGCCGTTCTAGAATTATTCAAACGCATTCGCGCCGGGGCGATGCCGTACGAAGTACGAGGTGTCCCGCGTAAGATTGCGGATTGTCCCACAGTCGTCAATTTTCAACGTGCAATTTAACGAACAAGATTATCTCATCGCGCACGTTTAAACTGCTCGGGCAATTTTACGTCGGCGATTTCTAGGAGTGCAGCAATTCTGATGTCTTTTCCGTTGTACCTTTCATTGTTCGCGTTGCTGCGAGCATCCCCGATGTGGTTTCGGGCGTTGCCTCGTAGCGTGATTAGAAGTAGAAGACGAACAGAGCGCGGCAAGATGGAGAGAGATTAGAAAAGATAGCGACGCCGGTGGAACTTCTAGATGAGTTCCCCCGGGAGAAAATAATTTGCGGGTGACCAACCGACCAGCGGAGTCTGCGGTCTTCGTACAATCTCGAAGAGCGAAGCGGAGAACGGGGAATGTGTACGCGGATGATCGCGGACGAGCGAGAGGCGGGGATAGGTGGAAGGGAAAAGAATATTGTGGTCGACGCTCGTAGATGAGAGTGAACGGGGTGGCGGTACCGGCGGAGAAAATGCAAAGACGCAGAAGGAGACGAAGACGAAGAGGAGAACCGCGGGCCAGGCCTCGACCTCGGGGTTTATTAACTCCGGGTAACGTTATACAGCGCTTTGTGGGTCCGCGAGCGCATCTAACGCATACTCCGACACGCGCGAGCTGCAAAATTCTGTGGTGTAAGATCCGTTCGTTGTGCCGGCGGAAGACTATCTCGTTTAACGCCGGCCGAAGGAAATCCCCAACGGCGTAGGTCCGGCAATACTATGAAAGCGACTCTAAGATTAATAAATTGATCGAATTGCCGGTATCGAGTAGATTAGGAAATCGCCGATCGTATTTCTGGAATCGATCTAGCGGGTCAATTAATTGGCGCAAACGTTAGACGTTCGTGAACAAGTTCCTTCTTGAATAGGTGGACGTACAATTCGAAATTTTGCAACTTGGCGATTTGGCTGTCTTAGAAACATCTCGCGAAATCCCGTTAACGCGAGATACGATCGGTGCCCCTCCTCTCTTTTCTTTGCAGTGTTTTATCTCTTGGATTTCCGGGCACGAACTACTCGGTTACACGAGCTCGGAACGAATTATTAACGGCGTTGGTCCGTCCGAGCGCCTCCGCGCTTGCGTTCGTCCCTTCGCCGGGAAGGGGTGACGAAGGATACATTTCATGTATAGACCGAATCAAACTAGCAATTGTCGACGCGGATTGGATTGGGATTGGCGATTGTCTTCTAGTTAATGAGAGCAAAGCAGCCAGCGATTTAATCGACTCTCATTGGCCAGAGGACAATCGTGAATCGCCAATCCCAATCTAATCCGAGTGGGCAATTGCTAGTCTGATTCGTCCGTAACCCTTTGAGGCATACATTTTTCAAATGCGCTGCGGGAAGCTCGTAGAGCGAAAAGGTGGAGTCGCGCGAACCACCGATCGTGCCAATAATTCCGCGATAAACGGAAGCGAATGATACGAAACGACACGACGACGTAACGCGGTGGAGAAGCACGTGCACGGTCACGACGCGCGCGGTACAACGCGCAAGGAAATATAACGAATTACTTATATCGGCCCGTAGGAATCGAACGGATAGTACAAGCCGTTTCGCGGCTTCTGGAGCGCTATTGCGCGGATATTAACCGGAGCCGCGCTCATGCACGACCGCGTACACGCGACCGTGGGATTTCGCGTTATTACGCGAGTCAACGCATTTAGATATTCCCTCGTGTCTCATGGGCGCTCCCGTATAGCGGCAAACACGCGCGGACTCGCGCATGGGCGAGAGAGCGCGAGACGCGCGCACGTACTCGCGAGTACTCGCGTATATCCTTGCGGAGTACAGGGCCGCGTTTGCATTCGCATGCAAACTCAGTAAATAGTTGTGCAAACAACGCGCGCGCGGCAGGGGAATAATAGCGTCAGCGTGGATAGTAGCAGAAAGGGGCTCGTGCGAGCGTCACTCGCGCCGGACCGTACAAGAAATGCATTCCAGCATAAAGCACGCTGTAAGTCCCTCAGATAATTATCTTGCTCGAGAGAGCGAGAGCGAGCGCGAGAGAGAGAGAGAGAGAGAGAGAAACCCAACCCCGGAACTTTCCGTTTGCACGCGCAACACCGCTGAATCCTGTACGTGGTAAATGCACAGCACAGCCCTGCTCTATATCTTCTGATACCTGTCGTGCACGTGCGAGCACGTTTCGTCCGGAGGCGATCTTAGTGGCGGCGCACGTTGGATATCGAACTGATGTGTAGAATACCCCGCTGCACTTCTTGCGTATGATACACTGCACTTTGTAGAAATTGCCTCGCGCGTCGATTTACGCACATCGAGGCCAAAATAGCGCGAACGCAACGGTATCTCGCCTTTTTTTTTTACTCGCGATTGGTCTCTCGTTATGTCGCTCGTTTTTCCTCGGGCTTACGTGGCACTCGAGAGCTGACGTACAAAATACGTTCGAAGCGCGTTCGCCGACACTGTAATCTGTGCCGGTATCCGTGTGACGGTCTGCTATCAAGTGAGATATCGAGCATCGCTCTGGAGCCGCGTTGCTAGCGTATTTTCCTACTTTATTCAGTAAAATGAAGTAGGTAAGCGAGAGGGGTAAAAATGTGGGTCTGGGTAGCCTAGTAAGAAGGAGCAGTTGCCCAGCAAGGTCTTGCAACAGGTTCATATCCTGGTCTAGCCTGTTATTTTTGTCGCCCGAAAGTTATTACGCAGCGCTTTTTACTGTCTACCCCTCTCCCCCAAGTTACACCTCTATTTATCATTATGAGGCTCTTCGAAAGCTGGACAGAAGGTTTCGTGGCGTTGACGAGGCTAAGTAGTAGGCGAGGGATAAGTTACGGAAGAGATACAGCTCTTCCTCTCGCGATGGCAAATCGGTGAATGGATATCCCGTGCGAGGATAGGGCGACGAAGTTTTTCGTCAGTGTCGGCGCTAGACATGCTTGGATTTCAATTTCGAAAGATGCGTCGAGGAAATTGATGCGATGCTCCGAGAACATACGTACTTTTTAGTCGCATTGAGATTCTTACGCCGTCCGCAGGAATGTGTCGCGTCATACTGTCGGTTCCGGGCCCCGTGCCGAGGTATCGACCACGCAAAGTTGTCGTTTCTCAGAACCCGAGTGTCCGACGTGTTGCACGTTGCAGATTCTCTTGATTTATCTGTAATGTAGCATTAACAAATGATTGCTGCCACGATCAGAAGATATCCGACAATCGTTTTGCTTTTAAATCGCATCAGCATCTACATCTGCAAACAAATTCAAGCAAGCCCGAGTTCTTGTTGCAAATCGACGTCTCGTAAATAGATGCCCGTGGTTTCGGGCCAACCGTTGCATTAGCGCCCGCGAAACAATAGAGAGAAGAACTTGGTATCTGAGCTGGAAGAGACAGCCTCCTCACTCACGTGCGAAGGGCCCTCGCAACTAATTTCACTTTCAAAAGTGCCTACCTCGCGCGTTCTCATTATTTATCTGCAATTAAGAATCTCAAGGGGCGTCGGCGCTCTGCCACGCCGACGTACCCTCTCCTGTCCCACTACTGTCTGCTCTACTCCACCTCCCGCTCCTCCGCTTTCAGCCACTTCTGCATACACCGACCCGGGCACCGGGAGAAGAGAGAATCCTGACTGTTCGGGTGGTCTCGCACCGGCCCCTCGGGTTCATCACAGACAGCGCCGCGGCAGACTCGCGGCTCCCGATGGCGCTCTCCTTTTCTCTCCCTGCGTGCATGCGATTCTCTCTCGCTGTCTCCTTCCTCTCTTCGCCTCTCTCCGATCTCTCTTCTTCTTTCCCTCTACCCCGAGTTAGGCCCTCCGCCCTCCCGCGGCTCTCCGCTCTCCTCTTTGTCTCTCTTTCTCTGCTGCCGCGCTTCCCCGTTTCGTTCTCTCGCGAGCCGCTCACCTCGCTTAACGTCAAAAAACATCGCGATTTTATCATCCCTTTCAATTAACTTAACAATATGCCAGATACACAACAAGAGATAGCCAATAGTTCCGCAGCCGTAAACGCGACCGACGGGGCGGCGCGGCCGGCGGCCGATGCCGCCGGCAAAGTTTCGTCCCGCCGTGTCGTGGCCGCGCCGTGCCCGGAGAGAACCAGCGAAACGCGCATAACACACCGCCTCTCGAGTGACGATGCCTTGGCATTGAAACGGGTCTACTTTTCGGCGCGCGTAATCCCGATCGTAATGTCGTGGCCATTATTCCCGCTGATTCTTTTTGTCCCCTCTGCTCCACTCCCTTTCTTCCCTCTCTCGTTCTCTTTTTCCTCTTTGCCTCTTCTCCCGCATCTCGATACGTCGCGGAATTTGCCACCGCACGGTCGATAAGATTCTCGTGCATATTGAAGTAGGTACTTGCGAGGATACAATGTTGGCTATCGAAGAGAATTAAGCGACGGCCCCTTTTTTTCCACTTATACCACGCTTCTCGTGTCCGTCGTCCGTCCGCCCACGCGCGCGTGGTACTTGCTCCCTTTTCTTGCACGCATGCCTCGTAAGATATCCCGAAAAGTTGTACGATGACAAATGGCCACTCTCGAATAAGCCATCTGTATTATGGGGTTTATCTCGCGATACAGTCGCGCTCGGAATATTTCTTGAATTATTCGTTATACCCTCGCGCTCGCGATTGGCTACCGATCTTACGCGCGACTCGCGAGCATTTCAATTTTATGTCCCGGTAGGTAATCTTGTTCTCGAGATCGCGCTCGTTACTTACAAGGAAGCTTCTTTTTACCGCTACGCTATTTGTTCTTTTGCAGCTCGTTACGCCGCGACGCTTTTTCTTCGCGGTGGTTAAGGAGCCGGTGCCTCGTTGACGAAATACTGTGGCGGTCGTCTCGCCCCGCGACGTAATCTCGCGTTGCATTATTTACCGCGACGTCTCGCCGGTGTCAACGACCGGCGAGTAACACCGCGCGCATTTTACGCTCGTAAAACACGATTAAAATAAAGCGTTAGATTTCTTCCCGAAACCACTTAACGACAAATTCCGGTCGTTGACTTTTGCAACGTCATTATTACGAAATTGCCTCATTGTATCGGTCGAAAGGAGCGTAAGAGAACACGCTACGGTTCTGTATTGAAAGTAGGAAGTAAGAAAGCCTCCCCCCTCCCTCTCTATCTCACACACATACACACGCTCTTTTTCTTTCCTGACTGTTACCATCGATCAATCACGATTCTTATCTTCTAGCTGCGTCGAGTTCACAAGATCGCATCCGATAACGATGAGAAAAGAATTACGCAAACGCACGGTCAAATGCTGCCGAACGAAAATGTCTACCTGAAAAGTCAAGTCCGTACGGCCCGTCCATACGCGAAAAAGTTCTCGGGCTCGTCCACGGCGCGACAATGTAACGAGGACCTTTATCGTTCGATGATTAATCTAGAAGTGTTGCGAAGATCGGCCGTGCGGCTAACGGAGCACGATCGTGGCGGAACCGTGTTAAAACGCGCTTTTTACCCCCCGCGGTAACCGAAACGCCTCTCCCGTGTCCATCGAGATCAGCACAGTCATCGTCGTCGTCTTCATCGTCCTCCTCCTCCTCCTCCTCCTCCTGCTCCTCCTCTTCCTTCTCCTCCGATTTCGTCCTCTTCCACTTTGTTATCGACATGCATGCCGATAGATTACGTGGCGGTGCCGGTCCAGCTCTCTCTCTCTCTCTCCCTCCCTCCCACCCCTCACCTACATCCCGTCTATCTCCTCTCATTGTTTTCATTTATACTGAAAAAATCTCCGAGGGAAAAGAATCCCAGGCACCGTTTCGATTATTCCTCACAAGAATGTTTCGAGAGAGATGGCGAGCGCGCGGAGTAGCGATAGTCTGAAAAAGTCAGGAAGGAGCCCACATTTGCACAGCTGCAAAGTGCAATGGAGCTGCGAGTTGAGAATGGTCTGTGGAACATTTCAAGGACGCGGTGAGACCGGTAGAAGTATCGTTGCGCGTTTGAAATTCCTTCGACCCACCTCGAGGACTTGCGTTCAAGTAATTGCCGTCTTCTTCAGTTCACCGAGTACCTCTAACGGTTATCCGTGTCGGAGATTCGCATGGTCAGACACGGCGGCGGGCGTTTGAGTATCCATACATCGCATGTCGTTAGAAGAGAGCGCGCGACTCGTCGCTGATTCGAGAAATCGAAGAAGGGCTAACTGGGACGGAAGCGGAAAGATTCCGATAAAGGGGATCTCGTCGCCACCTTTTCTCTCTCTCCGCTCTGATTTCTTCGTGACAATTTCACCAAAAGGAAAAGTAGAAAAGTGCGTGGGGATGATACAAAAAGCACGTGGCGCGATACTGCGGAGGAAGACTTCCGACACTGTCTCCCCCGGAGCTCGCGTGAAGAAACATTTTCGTGAACAAATATTACATTCTTTTTGGTCGAAGCAGCGAGTGCAGTCGGCCGTCTCGCACGTACTTACCTCCCGGTTTATCACGAAATCCGCGACCGGTGCAGCGTTTTTACGTTTTCTCTCCCTTTTTTCTTCCCTTTCTTTTTTTAATGGCGCATGGATAGTCCGTGCCAGAGCCTTGCTGCGGGGCTTCCACCTTGCTTAACCATCCTCGTTGTCGTCAACTTCTTGTTCTTCTTGCTCTACGCCTTCTCATTATCGTGCTGCCGAAATGTAATGGGTCACGGTTTGCGAGAAGCGGAGGGAGCGAGAGATGCAGGGAAAGAGAGCTGTTTTCTCTCTCGTGGCTCTGTCAGAATCCAGGAAGACACGGCGCGAGTGGCAAGAGAAGTGCGAGAGGAAACGAGGTTGAGACGCTGGAAACACGAGCGGATTCGACGATTGCGTTTGAGGTTGTTGCGCTTAATTATTAATTACGGTTCTTAAGACTGTGCAAATGAAGTCATCTGAGCGCTATCTAGATTCCGCCCGAAGAAGGAAACCATTTGAGATTCCGCGATGGCGACTACGCCGCGTCTTTCCCTTTTTTTCTCTAGGCAAACGACTCGAGATTCAAAGTGTTCTAACGAGCCATTGATTTAATGGAAACCGATTTAAATTATAACAAACCGGTTACGCGAACTTAGTCTAACGATGTAGAAAATAAAATTGAGAAATACTTTCGTTCTGCCGATCACGACGTTTGCGCGGCCGCGAAGAAGAGGAGAGCGGCGAACGATGATGATGATGCTTTCTATAGAACCCGATTAGTCGGTTTTGTTTTCGAAACGCGGCAATATTCTTTAATAGTACCTTGTAACTTATCGAGCGTATACGAAGGCTTCTCATTTATTCGCCTATTTTATTTACCTTTACCGCACAACTGGTTGTGAAGAGAGAGAGAGAGAGAGAGAGAGGGGGGGGAATTAATGTCTCTAATTTATATTATATTTCTCAGAACTTGTTATTACTTGTATACCGCTCCACTTTACAGCAAATTTCAAGTTAATTCCATTTACAAGGCCTAAACTTAATTGTGAGCTTCGTATCATTATAACGTGTATAATTGCCGTATGAATCAGGCGTTTGCGCGACAAAAATGCCTTGAATATAATTAGCGGACAAAGATGCAATATTTCCGAGCACCAGCAGCGCGCTACGTCACCGCGTCACATCGCACTCTGGGACTTAAAGACGTCTCCCAGCGATCCCGAAAAGCCGATATCTCGCGGAGGATCCTCGCGTGCGAGAGCGCCTCGGTGATACGCTCACGTCGCCCATCATCCTCGTCCACCCCGTAACCGTATTGTATCCGTACCGTATCGTCCGGCCGGGCCATTACGCCGGTACGTGGTCTATAAGCTATGGGGAGCACAGAAAGTTACGGCGTGCGCGGTCGCGCGGCGAGAAAACCCCCGTGGATCGGATGGTCGTCCGTTCGTAACTCGAGGTAATTAGAATCAAGAGATACCTATACCCTTCCTCCTCCGCCGGTCGTCCGTCCGTCCGTCCGTCCGTTCATTCGTCGATCCTCCCTTCCTCTCTCCGTCCTGCCCTCGCTCTTCCTCTTGTTCTTGTTCCACCTCTTGCCTTGATGCTTCGTGTACTCTGTCGGCCGTCTTCTCTTCGCCCCATGCGGCGCGTTTGCATATACACGCACGTGCGTAAGCGATGCGCGAGGCAGCTCGCGCAGCGCGTAGACGTGCGCGTGCGGCCTCCTCTTCCCTTTCTCTCTTTTTCCCTCCGCCGGGGAAGCAACCGTCTCTTAAGTTTCTACCTTCTTGCCCGCTCTCGCTTGTGCCCTCGGAGTTTCCGTAGGCCCCCCCCGCCCTCTCTCTCTCT
>NW_011967233.1:1024577-1066720 GCF_000949405.1 Vollenhovia emeryi | reverse complement strand
ACCTTCGCCGTCAAAGCCATCTCGTTGCGTTCTACCCTGCGCGATCAAGCTAGCCTGGCTCCCCGCGGCTGCACTTTGATTGTCCCTTCTGTACTAAGAGCGAGATGTATATATTCAACTGGGAGACGCGGCTCCGCGCACGTTTACCGACATCTGTCTATGTCTGTTATTTTTACATGGTAGAAAATCCGCGGAATCCCTGGTCGTGAGGCAGAAAACTGAAGAGAGACGAAAATGTAGCTGCCTCGTATAATTTGTCACTTTCTTTCGCACTTGCCTTTCTCTCTCTCTCTCTCTCTCTCTCTCTCTCTCTCTCTCTCTCTCTCTCTCTCTCTCTCTCTCTCTCTCTCTCTCTTTCCTCTCTCTTTCTCTTTCTCTCGTGGCGCCATATGGAATTCTCTCTCTGATGATACATGAGTACCTCCGTCGTTATTAACACGTTAAAACAGCAATATGTACTTTCCTGAATAACGATGAATCGAACTAGCGTTAAATCCTAAGTAAATCTGAAAGTCAAATGAAATTGACTGGGATTTTCAGAGGTCTAGGTTTTCTTTTAAACGTTATTTGCGCAGATATGTTATCAGGACATATTTTTACCGTTGACTCATGTTAAATATTCCAGAGAGGTATGGCTTCAACTTAAGTTACAGTAAATACAATTTCTCTTCTTCCTTTTTCTATCTAGTTCCAGTTTTTATTTCTCAACGACTTCATTCTTTTACCGACTGTTCCTCCAGCCCTAGCGGATTCGTCTCGCTTCAAGTACACGAGGAACGCTCGTTACGAATGACTACTTCGTGATTGCGATTATTATCGATCTTCCGGAGATGCTAGCAATATTATAGTAATTTCGTAAATCGGTAGTTCCCCTAAGTCTGGGAAGTTTCTTGAGGTCTCGCTCTCTGCCTGGTGTCGTTGCGCGTGAGTAACTCTTATAGCAGAATTTATCTCGTGTGACAATTTCATTGACGACAAGATACAGCAAATTCATTGCGGTTAACGGCTACGGTCGCACATACACGCGCGATTGATATTATTAAATTTTTGACGAAAATGATGTTGCCCGGCAGGTTTATTGAAAAAACTCGCCGGACGAGTAATTCAAGTAGTAGGAGTTTTAAGAGTCTCAACGAGTCGCTTTATTCACTCTTTCCTTGCAGCTATTCTCACATCTGCGAGATACATCTTGATCGATAACAAATAAACTACAACGGAGCTTATAGCGAATTCGGTTGCTCGCACTAGTGCACACTGAGTGCACACTAAGGCTTGTTTATTAGGCAATTCTTATATTTAGCTTTGTTTTAAATACACGTGGAAAGAGTATTTAGCCAAAAGATGATTTGTACAGATACTGTACGGATCATTTTACTGGCTAAGGAGTCTTTCAAGAGGTATTTCAAATAATCCTTAAATATAAGAATTGACTGTAGACAAGCCTTAGTGCTCACTGAGTGTGCACTAGTGTGAGCAACCGAATTCGCTGTTAGTTAATTAGGAGTTGACGGTGCTAATGAAGTCAACGTTATCTATATCGTGTTCTCATTAATTCGAGCGATTCGTGTAAGGTGATAACGGGATACTTTCCACATTCGATAAACAGCAGAAGGAGATCGCGGTATCGATTGTTCCTCGACTACCGCGACGAAAGGACGACGGCAGGATCCAAATACTCGCACCTTTCCATGAGCTGAATTAATTAACGGCGACCGTGGCAAAACCAAGGCCGCGATGTGTTGCGCCCGGGTTTTGGACGACGACCCGGCCGCTTTTTAATAGCCCCCAGGAGTAATGATCGATTACTCCGAGTTGCGTGTTAGGAGGTCCCACGGGGGGACGACATTGTCGCGCGATTCGCCCAGCAGGCGACTACGGAACATCAAATGCGGCCGCTCGTCGCCGTCCAAATTATTATTACCGCTCGGTAACACCCGTGGGCCCGCAGGTGTAAAAGCTGGGGCTCCGCGTGTGCGTGCCCGGCCGGCGGCACACGCACTCTCACGCATTCACGGATTCTTCGTAGCGATAGCGTGTAAAAGCACGCTCGCACGTGAAAGGGCTTCTAAGAGAGCTAATGCGACCGATCTGTCTCCTTTCGGCTGTGTAATCAGACGTACGGGACCGGGGACCGGCGGGTGGAGGGGGCGGCATTAAGAAATGGCGCGAAAAATAAAAATTAGGCCCATTTGCTGACCGTTGGTATTTCCCCCGGAGGTCGCCCAGGGACGAATGCCGACGCGATTTCGGCCCGGTCATTATGCAACATTTGGCGAACACAAAGCTGTTGGGGAAACTTATGCATACGTGTATACACAATGTTACGCCGTGCATCGTTTATCACTTATGTTAAATCTGAAGACGTGACACGTTCCTCTAGAAAGATCCCGCCGAATGTTTCTCGATGTGTCGGATCTCACTGTAATAAATGAAATAATAAAACCGCGTCACGTGTCACTCGAAAGAATTGAGTGAGAAATGCTCAACGTTGTAGCTTGCCGTAGCGAAAGATTGGTAGCGGCGAATATAGTCTCATTTTAATACGGTGCATACTTGCTGTCACAAGCTCTCGTTCCATGTCGAGATATGTTTGCGACGCAAACAGATATGTGCTTCCTTCTGAATTTATATGCGACATTATCAGCACACCGTCACCCTTTCCGCCCGATTATAGAGCCGGTCCTGGAGTAGAGGTCCACCTCCTGGATATGTCATCGGGATGTGGAATCTTCTCTTCTCATTTCTCTTTCCCTCCCCCTCCCCCTCTCTCTCTTTCTCTCTCGACTGGCAAGAGAGGAAGAAGTGAAGAAGGCGCGCCGTTGTCGAATCGAAGGCCAGGAGAGGTCGTCGAACGGCCGTCGTTCCCGGGTGTAGGTGGTTGAGAGAAGGCCAGACAAATTACCCCCGGCTTAATACGACAATGTGCCATCAACTTTGGCCTACACGCTGACAGTTACTATTTCATACCCCTCCTCCTACCTTCGTCCGTGTCCCCACTGCTCGCGTCGGGGTCCATCGTCCCCCGGTTCCAACCTCCTGCCGTGTCGTTATGCCACGTGCACGGTGGGCCAAGAGATCGGGATCGAGGGCGATACAAGTCGATACACGCGAGCACGTTAGATCGTGGGGGAAGTTTCTTTCAACTTCGCCCCAGGCAAGTTCTCCGATTTAGATTTTAATTCGGTTCAGTCGAGTCTCTTTACTAATTCTCGTTTTCTCTCTTACAAATTTATCTTCATCGACATTTCATTTCGTTTCATATTTGCATACGAATTAATTATAATCAACTTCGTTATGTGTGAAATTCATAATTCTCTTGACGTGTTTCTAACTGCACTTTGTGAGATTCACGCGCCATGTGCAGAGATCCGTAGGCGACCCAAGTAATGTAGATCATTCAACGTTGATGTTCCGTAATTAAATAACAATTAGCGAGAATGAATAATCGTCTGCGAAGCATAGGTATGCGAGCGGCGCGCGTATAACTGCTCTTGATGTATGGTTCTATAAACGTGCATTGTGCCCGAGACGAAATTGATCCCGGAGCCTAAGAGGCGAACGAGGAACCACTCGCGCGATGAAAAGTCGGTTCGACCTGGCGGACCTACCTACCTACCCACCTACCTACCTACCTATCTACCTACCCACCTACCTACCTACCTACCTACCTATCTACCTGTCGGTGAATGCGAGTCGTATCGGTGGACGCTCCGCTTGTTTCGCGAGGAATTCGACAAAAGCGCTAATGAAGATACCCGTGGCTGAAGCAATGAATACGAAATGAGATGCTCTTAGAAAAGCATCGGTACAATGGAACCGCGGCCACAAAAAGAGTCAAAGACCCTGAAGGGAAGGAACGCTCGTACCAAGTGTAGTCACCGGACACTTAAACGACGTCTCTCTGCATCTCTCTCTCCCTCCCTGTCTCTCCACGTTCCCTGCTTCTCTCTTCTCCCCATGTTACCCCTTTTCGCGCTCGTTCTCCATTTTCGGACGCGTGAGAGATATCTCCGAATCATTAACGGCAATTAAAACATTGATCAAGTGGGACGGAGCCCCGCAACGTAGCGGAGGGACCTATCCAACCGAACGTGAAAAGGGTTCCGTGAGGTCCCGGAGGGTGAGCGAAACCTGGAGGAGAGGGAAGAGGACCTCATGCGGCGAGAGCATATTACTTCGCAGGAGGCTACGTGGGCCCATCTCTTCTTCTTTCAGTCTCGTTCTCGCTCTTATACACATTCTCTTCTTTCTCTTTCTCTCTCATTCGTTCTCCGCAAGCCTCTATGGGTGCCCTACTCGTCGCAGTGTCTCTCAACGTGTGTCTCTCGTGTAGCCGCGTGTACATCGTGAACGGCGCTTTTCCGCGTGGCTAGTGTATCTCAATGATTATCGTTGAAGCAATTTCTCTATTAAGCAATCTCATCTAGCTACAACATGTATATTTAATTGGTACCAGTGCGAGTATACGCGTTCGTAAACGAGATCGATTAATATGCCCGTGAATAGTGAATTGTTACACAATCCGGCGTAAATTCACTATTTCCGGATCTCAGGTTTCTCGCGGCCACATCACTTAAGCGATTTCTAAGCGGGTTTTTTTTTTCAACCTCACTCCCGCTGCGCTCCGATTCGCTTGATCGGATAGCAGAGTTTAAATGCCAATCGTGCGTGATTTGTATCGCACGTAACTCGGCGATTAAATCGATTCAATCTGTAACGCAAATATAACACGGACAATTTGAAATCTGCGAAAGAAAATCACATTAAGTATGTTTCATATAGTTGTACGTAATTTGAGAGTTGTCAGTTTTTGCCTTCCTCGATCTAATTGAATTCAATTAGAAAAAGATACGACAGCACTGCTTGGACTCGTGTTTAAGGAAAGATATCTCTTTGCTTCTTGCTCTTCTCAATGCATCTTTCCACTTAGAGCGCGTTATGTCGTGTTTCGGTGTGAACGACCGACGTGACTGAGAAGATTGCTATCGAAGGAAAGATCGAGAGCTCGTAGCAATACGCAACAGTGTATGACGCGGGGGTGCCGCGCTCTCTTGTGATATGTTCAAGATAACAGCGCGAACTCGATCCAAATCCTGTTCTTCCCTGTTTGTCTATTGATGAGTAGCCACGAGAAGAGGACGAGGGAAAGACTCTCGTCGACGGCTACACATGAATGCATAATACGGTGTCTGATTAATACGGGCACCTCTAACCCTCTTACTCTTGTCTCTTCTGTCAGCAATCGGCACGTAAACGCTGCTAAACAATTCCGCCGTGGTCGAGCTCGCCATGCGAGAGTATCTTTTCCATACCTTGTACTCTCTAAAGTTCTTGGGGTGAAAGTACTGCCATGAAGTGAAATATTCACCCTATTGGAATGAATATTTACTCCAATACAGTGAATATTTGCTCCAATTTTAAATATTTACTCCAATAGAGTGAATATTTCACTTCATGGCAGTATTTTCACTCCAAAAATTTTGGAGAGTAATAGGCTATGAGGCTGGCGAACGATTGTAAGATCAGACGATGCGGGACGAGGGAAAACAATCGAGGGGAAGATAATGTCACGTGGAAACTGCAGAAGGGAGAGATGCAAAGGGTTGATGAGCGTAGAGGCCGGAACCGAGAAGGGACGAGTGTTGGCAATCGTGTTGTCATTTCTCAATCGGTCATGCCGCCACATTCGTGGACTCGGTCATCCTCTCCCCCTTCGTTCGTCTTCTCCCTCGTTCACCTACGATATCTTTTACAGCGGCGTCCATCGTTTCCTCGGACAGAGTGGCCTGTCGTGTTCCGTGCCGCGCGGCTATTTATTTAATATTGTTACTCGTCAACGACGGAAGGCAGAGCCGTGAGACGAGCGGAATGCACCGGGAATCTCGTTGACGACCTCGCCGCTGTAGAGATCGATGATTCCATTTACCGCGGTAGCAACGTCAATCACACTTATAAAGTCTCTGTATGCGGATCGAAAGAAATTACGAGAGATACGCGAGAAAGTAGAGCTCCCTTCGATCCTCATCCTCCGTAATTGATTATCGGTTGTAGAATCGCGTGTGTGAGACGAGGGGCGCGATGATCGTGCGAATGTCAAGTAGCGTGTCATCTAATCGGCGATCAGCGATAAATAGTTACCGGTAGGCAATTAACGATTCGGCACAGTTGGCTTTCGGCTGGTCGACCACCGGGGATCGATTCTAACAGCGAAATTGATCGTTCTGGTTGTGACACAAGTGCGCGATGATGTATATTTAATTGAACGCGACCGCAAGGACGCCCGCCCGAGTCGTTTCGCAACGCTCCTAACAAAGTGCTCGTTCTCACGTCTTACGGAGGCACGGATAAACGGGGCGGGTGAGAAGGGAGGGGGGCGATACGGCATGTGCTTTAAAGGAATTTAAATTGGCATCTGCTGGATAAAGAGCCTGGAATTACTGCAAGACTCTCCGATCCTCGCCCACGCGCGTTTATTACCAGACTCTTCCCCTTCCCCCTCCTACCTTTTCTTTCCTTCCCTTACGTTTCGTTCTCTTCGCTTTTTCGGCATTAGGGTGAACGGTTAAATTCGTGAGGCACAGACAACCCTCTTATTTATTTTACCGGTTCGCCGAGATCGCGCGTATTCGATAAAATTCGGTTTCGAGAAGCTTCCCAAAGCTTTCTTATCCACCTGAGGCAGGACTCCTTTTCTGGATTCCTCGTTAAAATGATAAATTTCAATATTAACAGCTATTCCAAATCGAAGTCGATTATTTGGATCGGTTTACATCTTGCGGTACTGTCTTCCTGTTTCACTGATCTCCGCTCTTAAGAAAATTGGCGTATAGAACGTGTGTAACGGCACTTAAACATCGGTGGAAATCTAGGTATCGTGTGTATGAGAACGGCAATATAAAAGGAGATCCATGAATTGTTCGGAGGCGTGATGTTTGCGATGCAATTAATTTCTGCAGTACAGCTTCGTGGAATAATGGAGCTGAAGTGAATTTTTATGACGCAGTCGCTGCGTAATATAATTAGGCTACGTTGAAATGAGTAAAAAAAAAAACTTGAAATTCTAGACAGATTCACTCAACCGGAACAATGCACATATGATTATGCTAATTAATGTTAGATCGTAATAAGCATCGAGTACGTGACCGTAATAATAATTACGTATATCCGTCGCATAAATTATAATTTGCATAAATTACAAGTGACATAAATATTACACGGTAGTTAACACAAATAGAGCAAATATAACCGAGACTTAATAAGATTATCGAAGCTATTGTATTATGCTTGATTAGCGACAATTACTTTACGGTACACGCTGCGACGCAATTGAGCGCTGTAACGTTTAAGTCCTTACAAAAACTCGCAAGTAACGAGGCAGCGCGTGAAGGAAATATGAAACTTTCCCGACTAAAGCGGGGAGCACACACTTTTGCATAAGTGCATAAGCATATGCAGAAGAGATTTGATTGGTTCATTTCCTTATGCATTTGCTCGTGGACCAATCGATTTCTTTATGCATACGCTTATGCTCTTGTGCCAAAGTGTGCGCCTCCCGCTTAACGCTGCTCGCGTGCTGGCGTAGCTTAAGCGCGAATTCTCTTCCCCGAGCGCAAAGAATCAGTCGGCGCGAGCATCTCGCTCGAACACCTGTGCGGCGGATGTCCGAAACGAGCGACACGGAACCGCGAGAATTCGCCGTTTGTTCCACGGGGCCCCGGCGCGGCGCGTCCGTTCGGATAACTCGAGTCCCGCGTTCCTCGGCACCTTGTCTCCTCGGCCGGCCGCGCCATCGGTGCCTTTTGCGCGAGCAAGAGGGATTTTCGGGCGCTCCGTATCTGATTATTTACCGGGGACGGACGATCTTGATACCCCGCCGCTCGCCCGGCTAAATGCCACGGGGGAATAAAACATTGTTTGCCGATAGGAGCCGCGCGGACGCGGACGTGGACGCGAACGCAGGCCGCTGTACCCTGAGCCACGTGATATACAATGCCGCACGGCCATCGTTATTTATGCACCTACATGCCGGCCCCCTCGCACACTTCCTCGCTCGCCTCTCTCGGTCTGCCGATTGTTTCAGCGCGATCAGGCTACGTGAAACGAACGCGCACGTCTCCTAAATTTTGGCGTCCTCTCCGTTCCCCATCTTCCCTAAGGAACGTCGAAATTCGCGGAATGTAACCCTCTCTGCCATGGTGTTTCTAATACGTGGCGTACCGAGAATACAAAGAACATTTTGCACTGCATACGATAGTACGCGGCAGAGAATCACTGCTGATATGTACATCGTTGCGTTTCTCTTCCACTTTTCTGACGAAAGTCCAAAACGATGACGAAGAGAAATGGTACGCTTTCGCAGAACGTTACGTCCTGTTCGTTCGGTCCTGTTATTCCCTATGGTTAATTGAAGCCGACGTCCCTCTCACAGAATCGACGTAAGTGCAATCCGGCATGATACCCCGAGGCGGAATTCGTCGACATTCGCGGACACGTCGTGAAATGCACGCCCCTCGTCGGTGAGAATCGAATCCTGCCTGCTTGCAAGAGAGAACCAAGTACGTGGTATTTCGCAAAGCCCGAAGTGCGCTTTAAAGGATTGGCCGGTACCCGAATGACTTACGAGGAGCGTTTCGCTCGATACGAAATACATTCCGCTTGAAGCACGCTCGGGGAGGAAGATTTATTGGATACGAAAGACGTTGCGGCGGACAAATGGCGAGGCATTAAATTTTAAGGAAGCATAATTAGTATCGTGGTATTCGGAATGTCCCGGTACGCCGCGCATTTCGCGCGATAACGCTTTAAGGTGTCTTTTTGTAATATGGTCCGTAATCACCGCGCGTTCACGTCAACTTGTTACAGCGTGTTATCGTGCACATTATGTTACACTCAACACCGTTGCGCGAACATCAACGACGACGAAGGAAGAAGTGCGTACATTCAGCAAGATGGTAAACGTTTCGCGAAATAATAAATGGCAGTGTTCGATTTTATTCGTTCAATTACAACACTACGTCGTGCATATCGATTGATTGCTGCCAAAGTACCTCGGTCGATCGTAGAAACAGAGGAATTGTGCTCGCGAACATTAGAAGCATAGCGCGCGAGATGATTCTCGTCAACGATGCATGCCGATGAATGTTCACCCCGGCGCGCGTTGAATTGGAATTCGCATCTCGCGAGACGTCTTAGAGGGGAGGCCTCGGTCTTCACGTAGGCGGAAAGACGCGAGGCATCTGGTCCTCCCCCTCATCCGTCTCCCTGCCACCGACGCGCACACTCTCGTCGTTATTGTCACCGGTTGACCTGTTCTCTTTTTCCCTCGACTCCACCTTTCATCGCCGAAAAGGCGGAGGGCCCCGACTGAAATTTCAACCAAACACACTCCTCATGGCCGACTCGGCAGTAAAAAAGCGAGCCCGCGCGCCTTCGCTCGCCGGTTTGCAACGTGAGATAAAGACGGCAAGAGCGATTGGCCCGCGCACCGTGTCTTCCCTCTCGATTGATCTTCTCCTCGATCTTGTTCTCTCTTTTCCTCCCTTCTCCCCGCTGTCTCTTCTTTCTCTTTTACTTTGGACGTGTTGTAAATGCGAGACGGAGCGAAAATCGGAGGGCGAGCAAGAAAGAGAAGCCGGAAGATCGAGGGTTAACGTGGCGAGGACAAGGATGGAAGAACGCACGAAACTGAAGGAAGAGGCATATTACAGAGAGAGAGAGAGAAGGGGGGGGGGAAGGACAGGGTCAAAGACGACGCAAAGGGTTGAGACGAGTCGGCGGACCGGGGCCATGGTCAGGGCCCGACCTAAATGCGGGTCGAGGCGCGGGCGGACCGTTGATATCGAATTTATCGGGTGTCGGGTTGCAACCGTTCAGTCTCTGTCCTTAAGCACGCATCCACGCGTTTTGCCAGGCCAACGCGCCCGCAGGTTCGCCAGGGACTTGGGATATTCGATTTGCCACGCTCCGAGAGCGACGACGTACCGCGTGGCACTGGAGGGCCGGCAGGGCAGGGAGATTGCGGCTCCCGATTTCGTCGCACGTCCATCAGGAAGGTGTTGACCATTTTGCATAATAGAACACCCTTAGAACTCCTGCTGGGGAGTGTTCTCTTTGATCCGCGCGAAATCGGGAGTTCAAATACCTTCCGTACGACGAAGGACACTGAAAAGTATCCTTTGTATTAATAGTTTAATGAATACCGAATCCTTGTTAGTATGGAAGGCTCGCTTTCCAGTTACACAAACTCATCGCAGTCCTTTTTTTTTTATCGCGAAAATTGTGATCCTGCTTACTGCCGTGCTATCGCTGTGTGCCATTACGTTTCCTGTATCCCAGTCGAGCATTATCGACGCGGCCAATCGAGTTTACGAATGCGCGAGCAACATCACGTGTTGCGCTGCACGTCCCGAGCACGCAACACGTGGAGTTATCGAAGGTTGAGTAGGTTGAGGAGAAGGTCGGGGCACTAGACAGATGTTGATTAGGTGGTGCTTGGGGCATCCTTTCTTCGATCCACCGACCCCTCCTCACTCTCTCTTTCTCTATCGTCTTCTCCGCCAGCTAAGTCTCGTTCTTTCTTGTGTTCCCTTTTTCCTCCGTTTGCCCCTTATATCATGCCTCGCCGTCAGTTTCGCCGAGTCGCTTCTGTTTTCAGACACGAAGCACGCAATTCTTGTTCGCGTGTGCAACTGGCACTACCACCACCGTCGTCATCGTTGTCGTTCATTCGTCCGCCTGTCCGTTTGTTAGTGGTTCCTCGCACAGCCGAAACGTCCGTGTCCGATAAACGTCCATTTATCGCGTATACCATGTTGCTATTAATATCAATCGCATGGGTCATTTTTTTCACCAGCAGTATATCTGCCATATCGTCGACGCGAACCGCCGGGGAAATTATTTTTGCCATGCGACAGGATTATGAAAATTTATAGAATATCGCGGGTTGCATCTTCATACACATAGATTTATGCGAAACTTAATTCATTTCTTTAATTAGTGATTATTCATGACTATAAAAATATTAGTGGAAATATTTTTTCTGCTAGCTCTTTGAAATGGAACAAAACATCATCATGTAAAACCAGAAACGTAAATATAAGATCTAGGATTAAAGTTAAATTTCATTTAGTATTTGTTTAATCAAACCTTTTCAAACGCGTGGGCCTGGATAGCTCAGTCGGAAGAGCATTCGCCCGGCAAGCAAAAGGCCCCAGGTTCGAGTCCTGGTCTGGTTCTGGCCCGTTATTTGTCTCATCAAAAATTAATAAGTGACGCGTCTTAGTGTCTACCTTCCCGGAGATGCACCCCTATTTATTACCGTGGAAGATACGTTCGCCAACGCATTTACTGCAAACGCGACAACGTAGCAACATGTTAATTACACAAGCTGATCTCAGATAATTCCTGTGATGCGTTCGGTAGTTGAAACGAAACTGTAAATTACGTTATCGCCAGGGCCCATTACCAATCAAGTCCTTATCTGGACGTTAATAGGAACCCGTGGAGTCCAAGTATGATTAACGATCGCCGCTTAGATGACTTTCAGTAATTCACATGGAGCATGTCTTAATTTGAGAATAGAAATCGTAGATATAAGTTTTTCGAAAATTGTAGAGCTTTAATTTTCGTCCGACCGAATTAGGTTTTGAGTGTCTCTCGTTCTTCTCAAGAGAAGTGTGGGAATCTAAATCATCCTCAGCGACGTGGACGATAACGGGTGGGATAGTTTTATGGCGTCTCTTTAACTAATTTGTTATCGTTTGCTCCCGTTAAAGCCTCGCGAACGTTCACGAGCCTCGCAGCCATTGCGATAGGACCTCGACCGGCCTATCAGCCTCATGTTCGATACGACAAAACTGCCATTCATTTTGCTGGAAACGCGAGTTAGAAAACGACGGCGAATGGATATGAGGCAAACGCGACTCGTGACAGCCCGGCCATTTAGATAAGCGTATCATAACTGCATTCTATGACGAGTGGTATTTCGTGATGTGCCTGCCCCTCCACTTTTACGGTCCCCGAATTAGAAATGTAGTTGCGGCGCAGCGGCGCGAGGGACGAAGAAAGAAATGAAGCGATTCGTATGCGATCCGTGAGGGTACCATACGCCACGTACTGGTCGCGGTGCCCCTTTTACGATCAGTATACAAGAGAGAGAAGGGGGGTGGAGAACGCGGGGTGGAACAAGAGAGTAAGGACGTGAATGCGGCACCATCCTCTGTTTCTCTTCCTTCATCGGCTGTGACGCGACCGGAAGCGTGCCACTTGATCGTTGCCGCGAGACGAGGTTTTACTCTCGTTGGCATTCGTCATACCGCACGTTTGCACGATCCTCGTGTACGGCGCGTTCTGCCTGACGCACTCGCTCATCGGCGAATTCTAAAACCGCCGCGCGGCTCGCCGCGGAATTTTAAATATCCGCTCATGGCGCGCGCATGAGCTGAAAGCACCGTGCGCGGCTACCGTCGTACTTCTCAGAAATAAATGCCGGGGACGTCAGTTTTTCGATGAAGAGATTAGATATCGGAGTCGCGTTGTAATATTCTGACCTTCAAAGTCGTTCCCGTCGCGCGTGCCTTGCAAGCCTAATGTCATGTGTCCCATAAAATTTCGAGATATCTCATATTTTTCCCAGCGGAATTTTATAAATGGAGGTGAAGCGCGCCGCGAGAGGCGCGTTGCCTCCGATTAGATGTCGACAGTGTTTCAGTGTTAAAAAAAGTTATAGGTATGTTGTAAGTTTGAATGAGCCGCGCGGAATGAGAGAGAGAGAGTGAGAGTGAGAGAGTGCGTACATCGATACTCTCGATCGGTCGCGACGATCGATAGTAGAAAAGAAGAAGACAAGATGGTGGGAGAGCGACGACTGTGGACCGGCGTGAGAAAACGTGTGCAATAAAGGACATTTGAATAAAGGGTCTACGGTGTTTAATTTACCACCACAGGTATGTTCCCCGTGAATTTCCGTTATCGCGTTTTCACAAGAAAAGCGTGATCCTTTCCTTATTTCCTGAATATCCTGCGAACGGGGCTACGAGCGCCGCGCCGGTCTACGGAGGTCCGAGGGGCCGATAAAATGACCGGATAGTCGTAAATTCGTTTTTGCCCGCGTCTCCTTCCACCGATCCCTTCCTTTCGCGTCGTGGCGCGATCGGTAATTTCGCTCCTCTTCCTCATTTCGCTCCCCTTTTGCGATGCACTTAAACGTGCATTATCGGCTTTACTCGCGAGTAGAATTTCGTTGGGATGCGACCGCGGGGGAGCTCGAGGGGTCCTGCAGGTTAAGGATGCATCCCCTTCCGACGAAACCGAAGTAAAGACTCCCGAGAAGACTGCTCCGCGAGGCTGCGCCAAGTCGCGGAGGAACGAAGAGAGGCGAAAACAAGTGCGCAAGAGCGGTAGATCGTTACGAGGAGGAAATTACATTGGTGTCTGGCCTCCATCGGACTCCTATTAGCAATAAAATCGACCAGTACGGACAGCAGCGGCTGGCGAACATTCGCCGGGGCGAACAGCTCGTCGGCGCCGTTCGCCAGTCGATCAGTCGGCTGGTCGGTTCGGCGTTGTCTCTTAAAATAGTGCTCTCGATGCTTCTACCGATGTTGCATCGATTACCGGGCCGGTACCGCGCCGGCCACGCAGGGGTCGGATTGAGATCGAGAGGACCGGACGCAACGGATCGCCTGGCCGAGCGATCTGTCCCGGTTCGGCGGACGTCCGATTTAACGATCGCGCGCTCCAACGCCGATTGGCCGTCGCGTGATTCACAGTCCGGTATAATCGACACGGCCGGTCGACGAGACGGAAATTAAGAACCGGCCGGAAGAAGAGGTGGGCAGGCGGCAGGTATGGCGACAACGTAAAAATCCGGAAGTGAAAACTATATAAGGGATTTACGGGAATCGCCGGTGGCTCTAGCTTCTAGATGTTGCGCGAAATCCGATACGCTGAGAAAAATTTCCATCGGATAAACCAATTAAACAGCGTTTGCGATTTTTCCGATTAATTTATGCATTTGTCCGATGAAATTTGACCGAAAAGACGATTATTTTTCATCGAATATATCCGTTTGTTATTATGTAATTGGATCATCTTTAGTGTATCAATGGCCTTCTTTAAAGTGCGGGAATTTTATTGTATGTATAAAAATTTGATTAGTTTTTTTTTATCATAATTCGGGAGATACTAGCACGATTCATAATTCGCTGCAATAAGCGAACGGAGTTGCTATGTTCCTTAGACACGCATGTCAAGAGGAACGACCGTGAATTTCCCAAAGAAGAGAGATCGCATATCGCGATGCGGCGGGGCGTAGAAAGAAAACAATAAGGAAAAAAAAGGAAGAGGAACGGGGGAGGACAAAGAGACGAGCGTGGTTTAGGCCGTGCATACGTAATATCTGATTCCACATTCGAGAGAGCCAGAAGGACACCCGCGATCTCGTTGTGTTTGCCGAGATAGAGCCAAGTGTGCGCGGCTAAGGGTAGGGAAGAAGGACACGGATAAACGAGCTAGAGCAAAGAGAGAAGTCGCCGAGGACCGACGAAAATCCTCGAATGAGAGCAAGAGGAGGACGCGAAGTGGGGATAGCGATTGTTTTGCCGGTGACATGATAATACTTAGCGTAAGTGTATTTAAAGAAGACGCAGCGTTGGATCCGAGGGTCCGAACGAGAAAGAGAGAATGCCCCGAGGGCGCAAGAGGGAGTCTGTGTTGGTCCGTGAGAGGCGAAGCGTGACGAGGACCGCGTGAGGTGCATCTCCGTCCGGATCTTCATTCCCGTCGTCATCGAGCCGAGGGAGAAAGGAGGAAGAGAACGAGACGGCGAGAAAGAGTAGAGGAATGAGTAGCTGGTTTTTGGGGGGAGATAGGAGGGGAGGGAGAAGGTAACCGAGAGGAGATCCGGCGACGGTGGCGGCGACGACGACGCGGCGGCGGCGCAACCTATTGTCCTCGTATCCACAGCCTTTTTCAATTCAAATTGAAGCCGCAAAAAAAGCGCAGGGCACGCACACACGCGCGTGCGTGCACGCGGACCGACGTATCGGTGCGCGCTCAACACTCGCGCGAGAGTTGGTCCACCGGCTCTACGCGCGTCCCTCCTCGCGTCCCGCCATGTGTCGTCTTTCTTTCTCCCTCTTCCTCCCCCCCCCCCCTTTCTCCTTCTCGCTCCTTCTTTCTCGGGCTATCGCTCGTTTTCGTCCACGTCGCGCGAGAGAGTGCCGATTCTATCGGAGCGTAAATATCACCGTCACAAACACAGGTAGCGAGGAGCATCCGCTCGCCGCCTCCTTCTTCCGCACACGCGCGTATCGGCATAATGCATCGACGAGAAAAGGGGGGCTTCTCTTATGCGTCGGGCGCAGAACGGGTCTAACCCGACGCGAATGCCTCTCTTCTCCCTGATGTCGTCGTTCACCTCGACTCGCTCGCGCGCGCGCGCCCGCGCTTCGCGAAAGCGCGGAAGAATTATCGAGCGCGCTTTTGTAACCCCCGATCGCTCTACCGATTAATAACTTCCCAATAACGGATATTATGTCGCCCGTTTATTGCGCGAGGTCTTTTATTGCGTCTTAGTGCCAACGGCGATTTACATAACACGACGGCGCAGCTCGGATACCGAAAGAGAATGATGATCGTAATAATTGTAATTTATGCGATTAACTCTGAAAAACCGGTATGCGCCGAAATCGCGGTAGGGAAAGAGCCCCCCCCCTCCCTCCTCAACCCCTCCCCGACCTGTCTTAAATCTATAAACGCGTCCCCCGGGCGTTTCTTTCTGCGGTGTGTGCTTGGGAGGCGCACTTCCTTTCATAAATTGTATTTTACTTGGTAATCGTGCGAGATGTGTATTATGTAAAGAGAAATCAAGATCAAATGATGAGCGATATGCGATGCGCAGGCGCGACGTTAAGCAGCGCGCGTTAACGTTTGCATTATCTTTTTGCGGGAGGGAAGTTGAATGCGGTTAAAAACGCGGATTACATCGACCTTGCGAGCATAGAGGGCGAACACGCGGCGAATACATTTTCTCCGACGATTAAACCGCCTGAGTTACCCGTACTCGGCCAGACGTATCGCGCTTATCTGATTTACATTGCAAATGTGACTAATCCAAAATACTTTGTTTGCTTTCAGGTAAGACACCGAATCCGCCACTTACGATTAACCAGTCACGCACGAGCGGACGCGTGTAGGACGCGAGTTGTGTAAGTAACAAATTGCCTTCGTATCCGCCCGGGAGATGGGATCTATGATACAGTTACGCTCTAATCTGAAAAATTCGTTTAACCATCCTTAGTGCGGCTCGCACGTATAAAAAGACTTAATTGCCAATCGTGCGGATATACCGGCGCGCTCATAAGCATAAATTCAGCATCGATCAGCGCGTAGTGCCTTCTCGAATTCAGTCGCCGTTGAGGATGTTGCTGGCCCGACAAAAAGATGAGAAACGCCCTGAGTCTCGTATCCGCGCGGACGTAAATTATAATTGATCGAGGCAGGGACGGGATCGGAAACCGAGATTCGCCGTTGACCCGCGATATAATGGTATTTATGCTGATCCCCGTCCGAGCGATCGAACGTTAAAGGTACACCACGCTTATTAAACACCGCGGCGTAGAGATGCATCGGGATAACTCGGCGTGGATGCATTTACATGCGTACGTATGCACAAATGTGGCTTGCGGCAATTGGTATTGGGTTTCTCTCCCTCGAGCGCTGCCCAAACTCGGCATAAATGAGCCCAGTCCGTTTAACATAAAGCGCCGCTAGTTCCCGAGACCGCGTGCCTCCGCGCCCTTTATTCGGCCACCCCCTCCCCAGTGACACTTTGTAAAGAACGCAATGATCCGCTCGCATCCACATATCGGGGTTCCGCCGAAAGAATTATGGGTATGTAAGGTCTCGCAAACGATCTTTGTCTCACTCCGTATGAGCCGCTGGGAGTTTGTCTCGAGTTTGTCCATTTGGTTTTGCAGGGCCTTTAACTGCCTTTCGTTCCTCTCACCGTCCACTGTTTCGGCAAGTAGATACTTTAAGGCGGTCCCGCGAGCACCGAGTTAGAGACTTCGATCGCGGAATCGAGCTCCGGGGCCCGGGTTCCCGCTTTGCATTTCTTTCGCCGATCGTTTGCGGTTGGTAGAGCCCGCTTCCCCTTTCAGATGTCTTTCTCTTTGGGCCCCCTCTCGCCATTCCTCCTGGTCCCCTTTCACCGTCATCGCGCGGTGCTCTTTCCTCTCTCATTCTTCTTCTATCTCGCCGCCTGTTGCCCATTGCTGCTGCTGTCGTTGCTGGTGCCGCCGCCGCCGCTGCTGCTGGCTACTGGCTACTGCTGTCCCCACCGCTACCCCTTTGCTTCTTCTCAACAGCCACGTTGGTCCTTAAATTACGCGGCGCAGTGCGCTTGTCCGTTCCTGTCACTTGGCCGAAACGACCTGCACGAGACGAAGAGCAATGCATTTCGTTCTTGCTGAGAGTGCTCTCGTTAAATTGATAACTGATATCTCGGATCTCAGGGATGTTTCCTCGCAAAGCGGCAGCCAGGAGGCCTCTATCAGTACCGTTCAGGCCGCCACGACAGGAAGAAGAACGGACAAAAGTCAAGTCCATGATAGAAGTTTCTTCTTGGTCCAGGTCCGTCGCCTCTCCTTCCCTCTCTGTCGATCTCATCACCGTTTTCTCTACGATCTTCCCAACTGTCTCTTTCCTCTCCTTTTTTACATTCTTCTTTCCTTTCCATTCGCGCGGCGTCTCTTGTGCGGTGCTGCTCTTCTCCCCCTCCTCCCCTCTCTCCCTCTTTCGCGGCGTTCTTTCTCAGCCACCGTGTTCACTACCGCGAGGAAGAGAGGAATAGAGAGAGAAAGAGAAAAAGGGCAATCCTATCTCTCTTTTATTCGTCCGTTTCGGGACCGGCCAACGGCTGGAAGGAACAAGGACGACACTGGCAGAACCACGAAGAGTACGAGTCGTGCGGGGAAGCGAACGAACGCCGCCGACTGTCGCGGACATTTTTTTTCTCTCTTCTTTTCTTCCTTCGCTGCAGCAACTTTTGCCGCTGTCTTCGTCCGTTCGTTCGCCCGCACGCTCGTCCGTTTGTCCATCTTCTTCCTTGTCCCTTCTTTTTTTCGAGCATACGCGCCTCCGCTTATAAGGCGATTCCTCGCGTTCCACCCGAAAAAAGCAGGAACCCGCGCTGTCACACGCTGGGAGCCCGGGCCCGGCCTGTCGCGGATCTGGAATAACATCCGTACGGCCATCTCGGCGCGCGAGGCACCCCTGGGCGAGTCGTTCGAAATAACTTCCGGGATGATCTGACGACTGGTCGACGCGCGCGAACCGTAGCGAGCGATTCGGCACTCGGACTATTATTTTCGCGTCGTTACGGCGTCGAATCGTATTTGTTCCGCGCGAGCGCGGATTTATCTTCGGAAAACAGAAAATCTAGTTACGTCGTGTGGGTGTGTAACTTGTAACAGCTTAGAAGCAATGGCCCGTGAGCGTGGACAATGGACTGGGGGGTGTAATAAGAAAATTCGACGTTTCGAGTTTCGATAACAATTATTTGCGACGCGGAGCGATTATCAATTGTCTGGATTACATCTTGCGCACTTTTTGTTTCTTTCCGTACCGAGCGCGGACGTACGTGGCCGAGGGAAACGGCGCGGCGACCGATAAGGGGCATAATAGGAAATTTTAGATGCGGGTCGACCACCGCCACGAAGAAGGCACCGATCATAGAGTACGTGCAAAGTACGGGGTACCAGAGACAATGCACGGGACACGTAATGACTAGGTTAATGGGAAAGGCAATGTGCAAACAAGGCGTTGCGAGTCCAAGATGAGGGAACGCAGATACGCGTTAGGAAAATGACGCGATGATTCGGATCTTACGTAAATATCGGACGATAAACGTTACGTAAATACGCGCCGGTTGTCTAGCGTTGCATAGGGAAGCAATAATTACACAATTGTCAAGTGTGTCGCTTAAACGAGATCATATACCGAACAAGTGAGCGATCTTAACGATCCGACACGTCACGTGTGTGCCTTACGAGAGAAGCCTCGTGGACTTTTGATAGCCTCCAGATGGGGTGAAGATCCTTTTGTAAGGTCAGTAATCTCACGCAGCAGTTGTCAGGTCAGGCTCTCCGCTCGTCTCTCGGGGTGAGAGAAGGCACCGAGCTGCTCCCGCGAATCTCAATTCTTCGGCAGCTCAGGATGGGAAGCGGGGGTGGGCTAGGTTCTCTGTACGCGGCCTGTGAGGCCGGATGTTTGGCCCGGCAACAATGGAGGGTGATAAATGTGCACGTCAGGGGCCGAGGAGGGCTTCTTCTTCTTCTTCTTCCACGAGCCGCAGCCCGATGGTAGAGGTTCTAAGCTTCTCCTCCTCCCTCGGCAACGAGCCGGGACGAGAGAGCCTATCTTCATCTTGAAACGGGATACGGGGACGCCCGCGCATCCTAATGCCGATTTCGGTCGGCGCGGCAGGTATATGTGGAATACCGGGGCCTCCGCGTCGAGATTTTTCAGCGGACCGGGGTTTACGTCCGGGGTCGACGAATCTCCTCGCTAACCCCGAGGTATTCGCGGTCACGATCACGAGGTCTCCCACCGCGAACTTTATTATACGCAGGATGAAGTCGGCTCACCGTCATCGTTGTCTTCCGTAAGCAAACACGGATATGTCTTGTGATAGTTGCAACGTGAAAATGAGGAGGTAATATCATAGTATATCTAGTATGTTCACTCCGTCATTCGTTTCGTTGTACGTCGATCTCTTCTGCGCATCCGACATTGTTTTGGTCGGACCAATGAGACAAAAGTTCGAGCTATGTTTTTAGTTCCAGCGTTCGCTCGGTTATTCAGCGGCGAGCCGCGCGCGGCCGGGTATTGTAATTAAGACCTTTGGATGCCCATAGTGTTCATTAAAGCCATATTTTTCTGTAATATCGCTGTGGCGACGCTTTTTAGCAGTCGCCACGACTATTTTTCTCCTTCTCGGCCTGACGGCTTCGCCGTACGCGAGCGCGCGCGGAGATCTTATCGGGAGCCAATTTCATAACTCAATATATTCGTGTAGAGATTCCTGCGAGCAACGCCAATTAATTCGACGACTCGATTAACACCGATATAGCGAGCCGGTATACATTGGCTTTATCGCATTTTAACCGTTCACCGTTTCTTACGACTCAGTGGTCTTCCCCTTAGCGCAGCTTCGTCCCCCGCCCCCTCTCGCTCATCTACGTCATCTCTTTTTCTCACACGCCGTGGTATATACCGTCGACATCTTATTACGCATTACAAAATGGTTCTTTTTCTGGGTGGACGCAGTTTGCTCACAGTCGACCGCAGATGTCTATACTAACTCCTAGATCGCCATCTTGGATCTTGGACTTGCGTCGCGCGAGGTTTCCGGTCATGGTGTAAGGATACAAGGTGAAGCAATCTGATGGATGCGCAGTGTCAACCACTCAGAAGTGCCCAAACTAACGAATTGACCGATCAGAAATTTATCCCAACCTTCAAACTGCAAATCATTGAATGCAGGAAGAAGCAATGAACAATTTGCCCCAAAAATTGGTTACATGCGCAATGTTTCACCTTGTATCTTTACACCATGTTTCCGATTGTACACTAGGAATCACTGATGTCTTCCCATATGAATTGAGGCACAGATAGAAACTTTTTCCATGTATGTATATGCAAAATGTATAAATGTGTCGATATGTGCACAAATTCATTTGAGAAGGCATCGGCGATTCCTAGTGTACGTCGAAAAATTGCGGTGGCTCTATGTTCGTGTGAAGCGTATTATTTGTGTGCGTCTTATTTACAGCCACATGTACACTTACAGCGTGTGTGTCGGTGTGGCTGTCGTAAAACCAGGAAAATCTTTTCTAAAAACAAAAATGTTGTATCAAGAAGTGTCGCAGGCGAAGAAAAGATGGTATTAGTCTATTTATGTAAGTCATATTTATAATAAATATTTCACAAAAGTAAATAGCGGTTAGTGCAGCTTAAAGATTATGATATACAAATGGTCAGTTTCCACAACTGGAAACCCTATCGGACGTGCGCAGTACGAGTCCAAATGTGGCATGTGAACGATCTAGGTGTTAGGCCAACGGTACACGATACTATTTTTCCTGCTAGGTTGCTCGCGTGAACCAATAAGGATGCAGAGTTTTAGATCAGGTGACTTCAGGCTAAATCCTGATTGACTCTCGTAAGCAATGCAGTAGAAAACTTAGTAACGTGTGCCGTTGGCTTTAAATATAGACATCTGTGCAGTCGAAATTCAAGGTGCGAGAAGCGAGGCGAGCGATAAATGCGCTATTACGAACCGCGAGACATTTTTTCATGGAGTAAATGCATCTTTACCGCGTTTCTCATATTTACGTTGAATATTTCATAAGGAATTTTGATGAACCGAGTAGGCATCCGCCTCTACACACATCGGCGTAGCTAATGTTTCCAAGTGTTGAATATCGTGTTACCGGTCAATCTACATTGCCGTCGTCCGGTGAAACTAGCAGGTGCACTATTCCATTATGATTAGTGCACTTTGAGGACATTTCGACGCTTGCTTCACACGTAACACCGCACATAAATTCTGTCAAACATGCTTGGTTCTGCCGTTAAATAAATAAGTGACTTGCGAACAAGTTGGTTGAAACGCGATTGAAATTAGAAGAGAAAATTCCGACTGACAAATAAATAAATTATTAAATGATTGTATAATGCGGCCGCAATACCGGTTAGCCGATACAGTTATCCGATAATCTCGAGCTCATTGAGTGCCGTGGCATCAATTCGCCGTGTAACGATTGCGTTGCATACATCTCGCGAGCGTACTCGCTGGACCGTGGCAATGTCTGTCGAGAAAGTAAAAGCAAAATCTCGATACTTTTCATCGGGAAGTGGAATATTGATAAGAATAGACGGTTACTAAAGAAATTTGCATTTCCCACGTGTAATTAAAACGAAATTCCCATCGCGTTAGCCTCTTGGCGGTGTTGGAGTAAATCTTAATAATCTTAATCTAATCCCATTAAAATCACAAAATTGCTGCTTTGGCAGCAAAATTGCTGCACCGGACGCGGTGGTATCATAAATATCACGTATCTACGATATCAAATCGACCAACGGCTATTAAATATGTGGCCACGCACGCTTTACTTCTATCGGACGTATATTTGTGCACGCCTTACCTTAGGCAGAAGGCAGATGCACGGCGCGATGCGTGCGTGCGTGCTTGCATGCAAGAGTTTTACATCGAGTCGCTAACGAGTGTCACATAGCTGCGGACCGCCCGGCGATCCTAAAGCAATTATATCCTCTTCTGTCGCAGCGAAGTCACGAACGATCTTTTAGGGTAAACTCACACTACTTAGTCAACGACATTCCGAGCGAGGTACGGTTGCGATGGAACGATCACAATACAATGTGAACATCTTTGGCTGATACATGCATTTTTATTTGAAAGAATAGTCGTCCGACCGCGTTGTACTTGGAACTCGAGCGGCACGAAAGATCGTCTTCTGTGAACGCCGCTTTACCCTGCATCCGGCTTGGGTTGAAATTGAAAAATATGATATATTAGTAATCCATAAGAGATTCAGCGTGACAGCTTCTGCGCGGAGAAGTTTCCCGGAGATAGCAAAATGAGTATAACGTCGGGGACGAGATCGGTCTTGTGCTTATTATAAATAGATACTTTCGTTATACCGAACGCCAATGATTGCTCGATAAGCACAGCTTCTCTTGGTAAATACAGCTTTCAATTCGATTAGTCCGATTAAGATTCGTAGCGGTTGTACGGCCGCTATTGATGATATCACATGATGATAGATAATGAATAGAACGCGGTGCGGGTAATAACTGTCGTTTAATCAGCTTCCGGCATCATACAGGATTATGCATGTTCACGAATTATATTTAATGGATTAGCCACGTCCGGCTACACGTTTTCAATTAAGCATTTCGCAATCGACGAGTCCAAACGTCAATTATTATTATGTACCGGCATATCGATATCGGTATTAGAATAATTCGTAACACGTCGCCACAAAACGACGATATTAGATTAATAATACCATGTGATCTGGAGCCTATTATTGTTCGAAATAATCAACCTTCTACGTGGTAACGTGAGTCGATTATTTGTTGCGAAAGCTTTCTCGATGACGTGGAATTTCTTTATTTGCCCAATGATATTTCGATTGCGTAATGTTAAATTATCGACACTGTGCCAGAGATTGATCTTTAAACAATATTTCGAATTAGTTATACAGTTATGCATGACTTACGGAAGGAACGCTACGGATTACATGCTTGAATAATTTTAAACTCAAGTTTTCTCCCTCCCCCCCCCCTCTCTCTCTCTCTCTCTCTCTATCCTCCGGCTATTCGGCTTTTTCTTCCCCGACTTGTGTTGCTCTTCCACTGTATATAGTCGCTTCGCTCGACCGTTATAGGAATTCAAAAGCAACGCCTAGATGCGCAGGATGATTCGGTGTGATAGTATCAAGATGAAAGCAAGCCAGAAAAGCCTCTAACGTTTTGTGGACGGGAGATTACATTCTCTACGGATTCTACGAAGTTTCCAAACGGGAGGATAATAATTTTATTTTACGGGAGAAGATTTAATTTTTACGCGAGACACTTGAAAATCTCTCGGTGTCTACAGTTTTACGCTCGCCTATTGTTTAGAGATAACAACAGTTTCTTAAAATTCCGAGAATAATTGATATTAATTACAAATAATTATATCGAGCAGGATAAAGAATTTATTCTATTATAAATTTTTATTTAATAGATATTCGGATCTTAAGTATTTAGTTAAGAGAAAAATCACGAAAAGGCTCTTCGAGACTTGTTTTACTGCAAGCCACTCACGTGCAGCTCGCAGCCTATTTCTCGGGTAAGGCACGTTGCGCCGTAATCTGCGCATATTATGCCACTAACATCGCGTCTTATAGTTTGTCTAGATTCGCGTCGAGCTCCAGGGGGACTGATGACGGTATATGTCGTTAAAGCCAGTATCCACGGAGGGACACATCTCGGGGCGTGGGTGTCGATGGTCGCGGTTCATTGAAAATTCCGTCGTGTCCCCGCAGTCCCGTTAGAACCGCGCCAGGGGGGCTACCGTCGCGTCTCTACCAACAGATTATTTAGTGAAGGCACGCGCTACCGCTTGATTTTCATCGTCAGATAACTCAATCACGCGATATGCTCGCGTTACGTCGACGTATTCAGAGACTCGACGTAACAATGTCTCCGTGCAATAGGCTCCAAGTATTTTTCCGAGAACTTGGGTAGCGCTGATCCTCCAAGAGATCTGTCTAGGTGTTCTAACGCTTGAGATAAATGCGTCAACATGTTCAAAGCGATAAGGATGCTCAAGGGATTCTGAGCATTTGAATTTTACGTGCCTCGTCTTTTGTACTGACGCCGATAGTCATTCGTTTATTCATTATTGCAATTAAAAATTTTGTATCTTCTGCGCGAATGGATTCTAGAAGAATTCCTTTATCTACGATTATTATTAACTCGAGACTATCGCGCTACTGTTAGCAGTCGGCGCAATAATTTGATATTTATCGAGACGACCCGTGTGTGTTTCGCTAGCGCGACTGGACCGGCAGAGACAGGGTACGCTCTGAGAAGACGAATAAGCAATGGGACCTGGTGGAGGGGAAAGGGGAAAAGGGACAATGAGAGCATCGGTATTAATTACACACTGCGCGTCTGGCTCCCTAGGCCACCTACGGTTACTCGCTTTGCATAATACGTATATGCACTTAGCGTAAGGACGGCGAGAGGGAAGACGCGCCGACGAGACCTTCGTGAGGTCTGACCAAGTGTAAGAGGAGGACGCAGAGGAGAACGTACGAGAGGGGGAGGAGGTGGGAAGGAGGATCTGGCGCGGATCGAAAACGAAGAACGGCGGAGAACGTGTTCGATTCCCACTCGGTTGGAACCGGAATCTCCTTCTCCGCCTCTCCCTCTCTCTCTCTTTCTCTTCCTCATCTTCGACATGGCTCTCGTTCTCTCTCGCCCCCCTCTCGCTCGCGCGCATGTTTCAACAGACGTTTCCTCTCCTTCTCCCTCCTCCCTTTCAGTCGATCCTTCCCCCTTTCGTCGTCCTCTCGGCAGCCTCCACGGATCGAAGCGCGCCTGATTATTTAGGCAGCGAATGTTTAATCGAAGCATTGTATCGGTGGGACCCAGAGTCGCTGGCCTCCCTCGACTCTTCTCGAGTTTGGAGGAGACACCACTTCTCCTCCCTCTCATTCTCGATCGCTGTCTTCACCCTCTTACCCTCGTTCCCCGTCTCCAGCTTCCTTCTCCTCATCCACCTCCACCTCTTTATATTTATTCGTTTATTTGCTGGTGGCTGATACCTCATTACCGCGACAGATCCACCGATAAGCGCAACGTTCTCGGAAACACACAATGCGCCTCTCCTACCTCGAGGCCTGAGCCGCAGCTTCTTGGTCATCGGCAATAGGAGGGCAAAAGGGGGTTGCGGGATGGGGGCGAGGACAAGGACGAGGCGGCATCAGGAGCAGAGGCGCATATTCTCCGCACAACTTCTTCTTCCCGCTCCCTCTTGCTCACCGTCTCCCCCTCGTCTCTTCCTTTTGTTCCCGTTGTTGTCGTCGACTTTACCGGCAAAATAAATATCATTGCGACCCTCTTACACGCTTAGACTCGTCTTCCTCTCCCCCGTGTACCGGGCATAACTCCATTTGATTGCGTTGCACCATCCTTGCGTCGGTATTTATCGGTCAATCTCACGCGAGCCCACGAATCGGAATCTCTATCTATTAGCGGACCGGGAGGTTTAACCTCGCCCGATCAGCGAAGAAATAAGACCGTCTCGAAATACGTAGCTATTAGTCTTGCTTACCTATTAGAGGAAGATCGAAAGAAAGCCGCGGCCAGGTATCGGTATCTATCGGTTTCTCCGAGAGAATCGTCGGATATTTTCGCGAAAGGTCCGATGGGGAGGGATAAGAAAGGATACGAAGGATATCGCTCGTAGCTATTAGCGCGATAGCAATCCGAACAGGAATGGCTTTATGGTCGGCCGGATTCGTTGGCCGCGCGTTTGGCGATTCTCGTTGCGTTTCACGAATCTCAGCGACGGCCGGGACGGTCGCCGCGCGTGTGTCACCCGGTCGAATAGAATTTCCATTTATTAATGGGCCGGCTCGCGCGCTGGCCAGGTGAAGAAACGAAAACGCGCGCGCTTGTACCTATTAGCCAGATCATAGTATAAGATAACGTCGTCATACAGAAAGAGATATAATCGACGAGGCATAAATCCGAATCGCTTCCATCAGCGGCTCGCGACGCGCTTATGACATGATTATTTGAGAAGAATGGAATGCATTATGCAAACGGGACAGATAAATGAGCCGTTTGATTGTATTAGGCGCGGCTGACTGCTATGTTATGTTAATTGAACCGGGCGGGAAGCTTCGGCGAGAAATCAGTCCCGGCGTCCACGCTAGGCCGCGGCGCGTCGTCGTTAGTGGTACCGATCTTTATCCGAAATTCCGGACGCGCGTTCCCGCTCCGGTACCGCGTCGCATTTATTACGCCCCATAATAAGATCCATTCAGCGGCGGGGTATTTTTTCTGAGAATTATGGCGCAACATTGGCCCGCGAAGCGCCTCGCGTCTCGAGTGCGCCCGCGCGCTAATCGAGATCTGCTAGGATAGTCCGGTTGCGGGACAAGATAAATGGGGCCGCTCGCTTTTATTCGCGAGCGCGGGATCACGGGAGTACAGACAGCAGGTAGCGTCTGAGATTCGCGACTGAAATCAGATCACATCGCTCGTATTACATCCAAGTGACTCGATATAAATACCGCAAGGGAAAAAGGAGGAAGAGGAAGAAATCGACGGCCCAGGGAGAGCGCGGAAGAGGAGGGGGAGAGGGGTGAACGAAGGGTTAGTGGTTGGGCATTATTTATCGATAGCAATGAAAAGGTGGCGGTCGGTGCTTGATGCCGGGGGCTCATTATTCAGATTAACGTTACGCGCCTTTTTTCGCCGGCCAATACGCCGCTGAATATTACTCAATAAATCATGGACGTCACAGTGCTAAAGACCCAAAGAAAGGAGGGTCCTTGAGATTTTTCAAATCATCCGGCCTGATGAATGCAACATCGTTCGTCGGGGGCCACGAGCGCGGCGGCTGCGCGGCCGCGGGAAACATTTGCATGAGCTACCAGCGCGCGGCTGCATTAGCATGAGTTAAAATGGTAATGATAACGCAATGCGCTCGATGGGGCGCACGGCTCGTGGGATTGGCGTAACGCGGCCACGGCAAATGTTAAAACGGCGCTCAACGCCACGTAGGTCGGGGAGTAAGGACAGGGTAAGGCACCGCGCACGTGTGTCACGGTTCACGTTTTTCGTCCCGGTTATCGCAAATATGCGCGAAAATTTGTGCGTACTGCGTACACACGGCGTCATTGATGCCTACTCATCTCAAGTTGCGCGCGGATCCGGGCAGGTTTGATAAGCGTGCGACTTTCCAACTCTTCGTGCATCATGATTGCATCGGATATATATCCATTTGTTACTATGTAACTGGATTATCCGATTATCCTTGTTTCGGTCGATGGCACACGCACTTGCTGACCAACGCTTCAGTTCTTATGAAGACGTCGAAAAATGGGTCTCTAACTGGATAGCCTCTAAAGACGAGTCATTCTTTCACCGCGGAATTTGCTTGCTGCCCGAAAGATGGGAAAAAGTCGTCGCTAACGATGGACAATAGTTTGATTGATGTACACTGAGAGAAAAAATAGTCATTTTTACAAAAAAAATAGTCATTTTTGGAGCCAACCATATTTTTTATAATTCCTCCAACGTAAATTATGGTTGACCTAACAATGTGATAGTTCTCATAACCACAATATTGGTTGTCATAAACCAAAATATGGTTGGCTCCAAAAATGACTATTTTTTTTTCTCTCAGTGTACTTTTTCATTTTGGCTTTGCTAAAAAACGAACGGGACTTTCCGATACACCTAACAATAAGTGTATATCTTATTTGATCGGACATTTTTCTCAATGTATCACATACAGCAAAGACCGATTCGAAAGAGTATATACTGGAGTTCCTACATGAAAACGCACACGATGTTGTCGCGTCAAGTCGGGATAAATCGAGGAACACTGACGCGATCATTTGTCAATCGCATCGAAATTGTTGCTCGAGCTCGGATACGGATTTTCTAAAATCGATGACCGAGTTCCATGCCGAATCACAGTTCGCCGAATCGCCTTCGTTCGCGACCGCGAGGTATTACGAACGGATATCACGGCGGTTAGCGTCGTTGTCGAGCGTGGGATAAATATCTAGGGTCTGTGTTTCGTTTAATTAGCATCAGCATATACCGGCGTGCACTTGCGCGTTGCTCCACGTACTCGCGTGCATGTGAATATCCGAGGAGAGAGAGAGGGAAGGCGGCCGGAGGACTAATGTGCTACTTCGAGGGAGCAGACGAAGGGAGAAGAGAGATCGTCTTACTACGTAAAGACACTCGAATACGAGGCAGAAGGAAGAGAGAGAGAGAGAGTAAGAGGCAGACGCAACGGGTGGAGGAGTAAGAGAGGAAGGGCAACAGACGGACGGATACGTTGACGAAGCACGGTAGTACCTCAGGGACTAATTAAATAAATCCGGGAGCGGCTTCTCGGGGGCCGCCGGCGATCGCGACCGTAACCGCCACGACGATGGTTAAGGTCGCCGTTGCGGAGGCGTCTCGGGTCAAGCGGGAGGTCAGCTTGCCGGCGGTCCACCGCTCTCCCGCTTTCCTCTCCCGCTCCTCCTTGCTCGTCCTGCCCTATCCGTCGCCGTGCCGCACCGGTGATCCTTTTTTCGTAACGTTAGCGCCGCGTTTCTTGTCGTAGATTACCCCATATCTCTCATCTCCGTCTTCAGCCATGCTAATTCGTCCGATCGCCGAATATACGAGGCATATTCGGAAATTAAGGTTACAACGTGTCTGTAGCTCCGAGGGAAATTTTTCGTTTTTAAGTTAGCATTCCTACATGAAAAAGGGATCTTACTGAAGGGAACAAGCGGTTCGGGTTGCGTCAAAATCGAGTCGTGACATGAACCCTGCAATTCTTGATCTCGCCAAGTGTGAAGTGCGAGCCGTCATCTCGCTATCGCTAAAAATTGATTGTACGACACTCGATGCTTTGATTTCACTAAGCGGTACTTTAATTAATTAACTGGGTACCGCGGAAAATTCTCACGTGAGAATCGTGCGATCGGGACCGACGAGGAAAAATCGCCTCGGCGCATCGTTATTTCCAGCCGAGCCGACAGTGCGCGGACGTACGCGCAACCGCACGTCTGTCTTCTGACGTTTAAGCGAACCGCCTCGCCGATAGAGAAGTAGGAATCGATGATACTCGATGCACGACCCGATAGAGAAGCGGCGGACCGCCTCGCCGGTGCACCTTACTGTTAGCAGGCGATATTGGTCTAGGTGCCAGCTGGTGGTAACAACCTCCGCTTGTATCCAATCAATGTATATCCAGCCTTCTCTCTCCCCCGGCAGCGCTTCCTCTGTTGCTTTCGCCGTCCATCATCCGGCATGTCGGCATGCCGCAACCTTTCCCTTTCTCTCGCGAGCAGAGCACCCGGCTATCAGCGGGTCATTATACGAATACCACAATGTCAGTGATCAATACCACCTGCGGGCATCTCGACTGCGACCGGCCGGCACTTGCCATTCCGAGGAAGCTCGAGAATAGAAATATCAGCTATCGACTTAAGGCCGCGCGCTGGGGCTCGTTGTCTCTTTCATTTATCACGAAAATCTCGCGGTCTCGCGATAGACCTCGCCAACGGTTTTCGCAGTTAACGGTTCGCTCATTTTTTCCGGCTGCGGGAGCCTTCGTCGCGCACAATTACGCACGTCGCGTCGCCGCGAACAAAATGCATGCGCCGCGACAAGCTGTCACGGATATACGAATACAACCACCGCCGTGTTCGAGATGATAAATATAAGACCCGTAAGGAAAGTCGACGACGACCGTTAAGAGCGGACAAGAGAAAGGACGGCGGGAACAACAGGGGCGAGTGCGCTCTAAGGACACGAGCCTAGACTCTTCGGTCGTGTATGCCGGCTCTTCTCCCGAATTAGCACAACAATTTCTGTCGTTGCAGAGGCTAGTGCGACCCGGTGAGCCGAGTATAAGCACCGAATACCGCGCCATACGTTGCAGACGCGAGAGTCTTACAACCGGATCGTCTACTCTCGCGACCAACCGCGCCGCGGACAAATTGCGTTGTCCATTTACATGTCTTCCTGCGCTGATACTGTTTCTGCCTCGTCCATTCCGGTTGATTTACTCCGAAGCTGCGTGCACGTTCTATCGCGAAAACGGCCCCTGGGATGCACGACGCCGGTCGCCAATGTAATCGCCGGCGCCGACAAATACATTCTACATCGCGGTCAGCGATGTTTGTAAAAGGAAGGGAAAATCGGTGAGAGTCACTTCAACCCTTAAAGGTCGCTCGTAGCGTAGAAAAGTTGATGAGAAGGCTTCGCGTTGATTATCGCCGATCGCTCGAAAGGTGCAGGCAAACTCTCCCGGCGCTCCGCATTAAAGCAGGAGCAAAAAGGAAAGATCGGACGTAGAGTATCACGGGTCTACACGAAGACCCAGGGACATCGCCCCCTGCGGTTCGGCGATGCAAGTGCACCGAACGTGTGTACGGAACGGCGCTTCGTGCGACTAGGGAAGAAGGGATGGAGGCAGAAGAAGAGTACGTGGAGAAACGTGTGCACACACACACACACACGTACACACACGTACACACACTTACACACACTCGCGTACATGTGGGACGACGGTAGGACGGCGTTTGTGCGAACCTGCGCGATGGGACTTAGCGGAGGCAATCTATATGCAGGCAAGTGCGTGTGCGTCGAGGTACACCGTCAGGCATACATAATTAATATTTAAACAAGCAGCGTCCGCGCTGGAGCCGCAACGGCGGCTCTACGCGGTCTGGTGCCTCGTCGCAGAGGGCCCCTGGACGAGAGAGCACGCAGGGAGACGAGGAATAACACGGGGGGCACTCGAGCCAGAGTGTGGTCGACGTGTGTTGCGTGGCCCGGCCGTTGGCAAATCGCGCTAGTCGCGCAACGGAGAAACAAGAACAAGCGATAACGGACGTATTGCCTTCGCCGATGTGTACTCGCTCATTCGGAGTAATTAGCGGCCGGGACACGAGCCGGGAGAAGACAGCTCTCGAGCGTAATCGCCGATGAGCCGCGAGTATCCTATCGTCGGAGTCAATGGGGCGAATTCGTGGCGAAGGAGTCATTATATCCGTCTTAACGTGAGATACTCGGCTTAATATGTAAAAAGACCGTGCTACTTTGACGCTTAAAGACGCTCGCACGCGCTCTGACTGGCCGCCGCCGTGCCGCGCCGCGCCGCGTGAAATGTTTAAAGATCGCCGGAGAAGAGGATCGAATGACTGATGAACCTCGTTGAATCGAGGAGTACTTATCGCGCATCGAGCTCGTGAAAGGGGCAACGGTGTGCTGGCTGGCGGATATTACATGTATCGAGGCACGAGCGCGCGTCTTGAGGTGTACCAGCGGACGCAATGCGAAAAGTGGACGTACCAGTCTGGAGAAATTCAACGTCTGGACGTTAAGAACGTCACGGCGAGAGAGAAAGAGAGAGATAGAGAGCGCGCGGAAATCGCACTGTTTAACTTGGAAAGCGAACTCGACGCGATTAGCGTTGCGGCGAACGGAGCCGGGCGACGAGTGCTTTATCGTAGACGCGACTTCTTCTGTCGCACAGTGGCGCGAATGTATTCGCATCCGCTCTTCCGCGCAGATAGAGAGAAAAAAAAGCGGAGGAGATCGAGGCGTGTTTCGTGAGAGGGTGGTCTCCGTGGCGGCGTGCCGATACATAAATATCTTAAGAGTTATTAAACGGGGACGCCCATTCTTTAATAACTGAGACGCAACGTGAGTCGTATATACGCGTACATCTTTGTGCGGATGAATAACCATTCAGCAGTAGCCTTGGGCCTGCGCCCGTCATAAGACGTCCAACGAGTCGAGCTCGAGCTTCGGAAAGTTCGATTAGAGTTTTTGTTTGCCGCTCAGAGAGAGGCGAGATACTCTTCTCTCTGCCTGTCTCTATCTTCCGTTCTCCCCCCTCCCCCCCCCCTCTCTCTCTCTCTCTCTCTCTCTCTCTCTCTCTCTCTCTCTCTCTCTCTCTCGCCGAACGCGCGAGTTCTGTTGCTCTCGTTCGGCTTTCCGACATCGATGGTCGTCCAGGTGCACGTCCTGCAGTTTCCATGCTCTTCGCTCGCGCAGACGAAGCGAGACGGGGATGGCCACCTACGATTTTTCCGTTATTCTTCCGCGCACTTTTCCTCGCCACGACGTGCGACCAAGAGGAAGGGGTGGCGGCTCCTCTCTTTGCATACATTGTAACCACCGTAACCCTCGATCCACCGGCGAGTGAATTATCCTCGGCCCTTTGTTTCCCCTTTTTTTCCTTACCCGCGAGTCCCGCAGACTCGCATTCAGCACCGGGATGAAGATACTTGAGTTTTCTATGTAATTAGTTTCGCGTAATACCTCTCTTCGCCGAATGACTTGCAAATGTAATGAGTGGTAGTACTGTTGCGGTAGGGCCTCTCCTCAAGGGTACGCGGGATCCGCAATACCGATTGAAGTGTTCTTCGTTAGCTTGTGCGCGCCCGCATCTATAGGATATACATCGCGCTCTTCTGCGGACTATCGTAACAAAGTAGCGCTCTTAACAAACATTATTGCGCGCTATTACAGCGCCTTGAGTTGAATTAAGATTCTTAAAGCAACATTACGAATCTTAATCTTTACACGGCCGAAGAGATATATCTCGCTTTGGGGAAAAAATCTCTAATCTCTCACGTTTTGTTGGGGTACAACATTCCTCCGACCGTGCCTTTCAATTCTTCCATGATTAATGGCATCTCTCGCGGCGTTTCTTGCCGGAGAGATCCATCGTGCGTCCGAAATCATTTGGAGTCGCTGGATAAAACTATAATCGCGTCTCGCGCCATTTATATGTTCGCGTTTCATGAAAATGCGCGCGATAAAGTCCACCTATCTTGCGGAGATGGCACGATGCGCCATAACCGCCTACGAGTTAACGCACGTGGACACAGCCGGTCGATCGCTCCGGGCTTCAATTTAATAGTACCCAGGCTAAAACAATAGGCCGGGTCTGCCATGGTCGTCAGCCCGTCGTTTGGACAGCCCTGGAGGCCGGGTCGGGAAAAAATAAATGGCCCGAAGAGCCGAAACTTCTCCCTGCGCCCGCGCGCGCGGAGAACGGGGGTGTCGGGCCCCCAGACGACGGCAAGTCGAAGGAAAAGACGTTCGTAGAGAGTCAGGCTAGGCCGGGAAGGTATATATACCAGCGTCGAGGATGTAAAGGTGGATGCCACCACGCCCAGAAACGACCTCGAGACCTCGTTCGCTCTTCTCCCCCCCGTGTGTCGCTTTCTCTCTTTCTCTTCTCGTCTCGCATGTATTATCTCGCGAGCCCGAACTTGTAACCCGTTCCCGCGAACCGCCCCGCTAGAAGAACGAACGGTATCGTGCTTACGAGGCAACTGGCTTCAAGGCCGGCGCACACGAAGGGACATAAATGCTACAAATATTAAGCGCTCAGCCGGAATCGTCGGCGAGCGAAAATTCGCGACGTTGATTTCAACTAAACGACAGATTAATGCCGAATAAAGCTTTCGTTTCGGAGAATGCGCTGTGATAAAACGCTTTCCGATTGGAACTGATCTGAATATAACGCCTGACACGTGCACGAACACATAATACCTGTCACAGTACGTCAAGATTTTCTGTTGCGTATTCCGTTATAATACAGGCTGACTTAATCCTTCGTGTTTAGAATTTAATAGATAGCATTAATCTAGATTTGCATACCAATTTACATCGAATCTTGTAGCACGTTGTACAAATAACCTACAACGCTTAACGGGAATTAATGTGATCTCTCGCGTTTCAAATTTGATGTACGCGTAGCTAAATTATCTGTCTATACTTATAAAATCGATTTACGTCGAATTTTATTACACTTGAAGAACACGTCTTGCAGCGAAAATGGCACAGAGGATGAAAATTTGAATTTCAATTCCGCGGCTGCGCTCAATGCACGTCCATTTAAATTTAATCTTGACAAGTAGTGAAATCCCATTTAGACGGTAAATGTCAATGTGAGATTGCGGCGTTCCCGACGACGACTCGTTAGCGACGACGATTACATTCGACGTTAGGATTAACGATGATATCCTCCTCGAATGGTCCCCCTTACGTCTATATACGCGACGTCTCCGGGGAACGGGCAGGGATCATAGTGGGAGGGTACGAGACCGAAGGAGGATAATAATTTCTATGATTGCGACTCTAATAATACGGAATGCTTCCGCGCAGAGGGAAGGGTTTGTACAAGGTACATGCCTAACCGGTCCCCGATGAGGACGCCGAGGGACTCTCGCGGACAGTTTCAACCGGGTCAGCGCGAGTTTTAAGGCGCGCGTAAAGCAAGGTGACTGATGGTGTCTCTAACAGAGCACCCTGTGACGTGTCGTCAACGGGGGCTGCCGCGGATCGTTCCGATTAGCCATTACTTTATGCGGTGAAAGCGGCCTCTTCTTTGCCGCGCCAGGGCTAAGATACTATGTAATTATCCTCGGATGGTCCTCGAGGGGATCCAGGGAGGGGAGGCAGGTGGCAGGGACCGAGTCATGCACCGTCATCGTCTTCGAGTTCGCATCCGTGCCCTTAGCAAGGACGAAGTCGGCGGATCTATGATCTTACGGTATTACGGCGCGGCGTGTCGGCGGGACCCGTTCTTCGTAAAGTCGACAAGAAAATTCCCCGCGCCGCTCGGTATTTATGTATGAGAAGCATCTCGCGCGCATTGGACGACGATGAGGCGGCAGTAACATCCTGCGCTGTGCATTTGAGTTTTTGGCGGGTGCAGCGTTTTGCATACTAAAGTGTTACTGCGCCGAGCGATTAACGCGTCAGATATCTACTGGGAGTTGCGTCGAGGTAGATGTGGAGAGAGAAAGAGAGAAAGAGAGAGAGAGAGAGAGGGGAGGAGGAGGAGAAGGATTCTCCACCTCGCAGAATTGATTCGTCGTCGCTTTCTAAATTCAGATGCCCACCGCGCTGCTGGGCCGATATTAAAGCGCCGAGAGATCGGATCGAGCGCCCGCGACGCGCACAGAAGGAGAGTGCCTTTCGCAGCGAGCGAGGAGGACGCTCCGAGACATCGAGAGAGATAGAGATGACGCAGGAAGGTCTAATTGTGAGACTGGAGGCCCCATTACGGGGCCTGAAATTACAGGGCCGGTCCCCCGACCGCCTGATCCATAGAGCAGTCGCCGTCCTTGCTCGCCCATAGGGCGCTTAGTCCTGTTTTCGGGTGCCTCGGCGCATTCCAAGAAGAGCGCCTCATTATGGTACCCTCCTACATTTTCGAAGCGGCCTCGTGTCATTTGTACGGAGGAATCGGGTTAATCCTCGCGGTATCGTCTAATCAATAATAAGGAATGCGTGCGCTCGACGCCGTTATCCGTACGCCAGTAAATATCACCTCGACGCAACGACTAACGACTGCCGGCCGCGAATGAATTTCAACCCTGAAGCGCATTCCGCCGTAATGATAACTCTATCCCTACGTAGCGGAGATTCCCTTGAGACCGGGAATGTTTGGTAATTGGAAATTAAGGTGAATCTTTTCGATCGGTCCCGAGCGTCAGTTCTATCGATTGATAAACGCCTCGGCGCGAGCGCGCCTCTTCTCCAAACGGATTTAATACCCCCGAGAATTCTGCCAATTTGTTTCTTCCTTAGTCTTCCGAATGTATTCATTCGTCCGTGACGAGTTCGTGATTACTTAATTTCACAGCGGCGAGATTCACTTAGCCGCTTCGAGCAATCATGCCTATTCCAGAATATGCCTTGATGTCGCATTGACGAGCTGTGAAATTGAAAGTGGCAAAAGTTCGCGATGGTTTCGCGCAAAAGCACTTGTCATCGAAGCCGCAGCGACGTGGCCGCGACATGCCTGATAGCCGATGGTAATTGAGAATAATAGCCGCGGCGGCCGTTTCGCGTTATACGTGTGCGTGTCCCCCGGCGTGTGCGCGTACGGTCCCACGTGTGTACACGACGGTCAAGTACGTTCACCCCGCGGCGATGCGCGGCTGTATCGCCTCGTAGGTCGCTTCCCTCCACCTAATGCTGTGTAAACCTATTTGCTGTAAAATTACTCTGTGGTGGCATCTCTCGCTACCTCGCCTCGAGCTCATCTCGTCTGCCCGTGCGCTCTCGCGTGTAGAAGCACACGAACGGCGGCGTTGAGAGCGTTCCGCTTTCGAGACGGGCGATTTAAAGGCCTTCCTCTGTCCCTCTCTATTTCTCTCTCTCTCTCTCCCCACCCACCCCCTCTCTCTCTCTCTCTCCTTCTCTTTTTGTTTCTTCCACCTGCGCGTCACCTGCCTTTTTATTCATCGCCGCAGAAGCTCTTTTCGCGCGTGAAAATAAACCGAATGCACCCGCGGCCTCGAGCCGCGAAACGGAGTAATCCACGCTACCGTACCACACGAGGTTCTTTGCTCTTTCGCATCTTCTTCGATAGCGCGTGCGCATCCCGATATATGTTAAAGCAATATAGAAAATTAAATGTCATTTTTATACATTTTAAACAATCGTTTTATTTTTTTTTTTAATAGAAAAAGATCTGCGTCATTTTGATACCAATGAGAAAGGGGTACGATCTGCAGTGGGACATTCAGATGTAATTGAAAATATGTTACGTCATCCGTAATAATAACATTACATGGTGATCACGAGGAAAGAGTAAATGCTAGCGGTGATACCGCGAATTGTCATGAATATTCCATCCTGCACCCTAAAAAATTAATTATCTCGCCCGCGACATCTGTCGCGCGGCATCCGCTCGTGGGCGGCAAGGAAGGAAAGGAGGCCCCGGAAGAAACGGCGGGGAGGTTCGCGCTTTACATCCGCCTCTGAGGTGCGTGTGCGTGTGCGAGTGGGACTAATTCGGTAAGCCAGCGTCAAGCGAGACGAAACCGCCACCGTAGTCGTAAATCAGCGCGAATGCACGGCACGCTGCGTGTGCCGAACGTTGGCCGTGCCGCGAATGTATTGACGCGAGCACCGCGCGGTCACGTGGGAGATCCTCTGGATGCAACGCGTCGACCTGATGCCACAAACCCACGGCAAACACCGTGAATCGATTCGTTCGTGCCGCGCACGTCGATTATTCGAGACCCGACGTTTGTCTTTGGACTCGGTTGGCTCTTTCTTTCGTGAGGAACGCGCACAGTGATGCGAGCATCGAATTTCTATAGCCGGGCGTGACTGATGAATAGTCGAGTACATTCCGCGTTGTGGCACAGAAACACGATGTATGTAAATTTCGCTGCCTGTCGGCGAACCCGGCTCGCGCGCATAACGCTTCCTACTTTCATAAACTTGTTCATCTCCCGCTCGTGTACCACAAGTTGCTAACCGCGCCGATGACGCAACGTCCCACCGCACACGTGGCCTGGATTTGTCAAGGTTCCGTCATCACCGTCACGTGACCGGTTCTAAAGGATACAAATGTAGCCGGGTCGACGAGCTTTGTGCCGTCGATGACCCCGGCGCGTTAGGTGAAGGCCGCAATAACAGCGACCACAACGCCCTGGACGTCGCGGCGAAGTGTGAACTCGGCATTTTTGCCGCCTGTCCCCGAACCATTCTCGATCTGTCATTGAGCCCAGCCCCAGCTCGCCAGGGAGAGGACTATTAATCAGCCAGCGCCGGTCGGTGGTCCCTTTAAACGGATTTAAAGGACCACACCGACAAAGGAACGCTTTTTTTCGGATCTGTTCCCCCCGCTTGTTCCTCTTGCCCCGTCGTCTATTTCGAAAGGTATCGGGCATTTCCCCGTGGCTAGACCCACCCGCGCGAAAATATTACGTCTATCCAAATTGAGTGTTATTATTCGTCCCTTTGTCGGAAGGCACACTTTTGCGCGCCTCCGTTATAACACGTTCCTTTAACTCACTTGTTTCAGTATTACTTCCGACCCACGCTGCTATGAGACGCAAACTCTCTAAACATCAATCAGTGGATTTTCACTGAAAACAGTGAACAGTCCCTGACTTACAGTTATAAATACACCATAACAATACACATACAGTTATAAATACACCACTGAAAATCGCAATTTTAAAGGGAATACCCGAGTCGAAATTTTGATACTATTTTGACACTTTTAAGGATAATTTACACCCACTTAGCTGATCTATACACCTACATAGACCAGCAATAACCTACTTTGATGACATTATATTTTCGTACTCCTCCCTTGAATCTTTAATTCTAAAAATTTACTTTAGCTCCTACTTAAAAGGACCTACTTTAATGCTAAATTGGCAAATGTAGAAGTTTCCGACACCACCATTTTTTTAAGTGGAGTAAATTTTGTACTTGCAGTTCGACCTCCTTTACTGTCTTAGGTTCCACTGTATAATAGAATTAAAGGGCTCGGGTAATCGCAAATAGCAGATTGTCGAATATTCGAACATTGTGAACTTTTCTGAATTCAACATATGCTAAATTGCAGCCATTTATTCCGATTTGTATCCTAATCTATCGGCCGTACGATTGTCAAAAGCGCTACCGAGCGTAGATATTATAGTGTACGACCGGCGCGGCGCAGCGCGGCGCGCACGGCATCATAATTTAGAAGTTATATCGTCCGTAACGTATTCTAGCGTAATAAGAGCCTCGGCCGCGAATCCGCCTGCTAAAATGTAGATTACAATCTGCGCAACGTGGAAATTACAATCCGGCGATTATAACCGGGACGTTATTGGATCGCGCTTTTCAGGCGGGTTTCGCGTCCTGCTTGATAAGCGGCGGGAGAGCCCAGTACCGCACCGTTCTCCGCGCGCGTCGTATGCGAAAGAGCCGTGCACGCATGTAAGCACACATGCCGCACGTTCCCCACAGCGGCGAACCTAACGGTAAAACCTGGGATTCGATTTGTACGCGAGATGCCGACGAATAAAGAGGAAGAGGAAGAAAGAGAGAAACGTTGGGGACGGAGAGGATAATTACCAGGGAGAGGAGAGAGGGGATTAAATAAAGAATACAGTGGACGGCGGGAAGACTAGATGCTGCGCTCGTGAAGAATGAGAACGATAACGACGATCGAGGACCAATAAACTACTGGTTGCGCGCCTATCTCGTCCAGCCGCGGTGTAATTATTCCGGAGCGGGGAAAGAAAGAAGAACGGGTAGCGCATATCGGCAGCGGAATTTGCAACATTAGCTCTGGCCTGCCGTGCACGCTTAGCGCACCGATTAGCCCGGTTAGAGCCTATCCATCTAATCGGATCGATAATTCGACAAGAAGACATCCTGGACGCGCGACTGGATAACTGGTTTCTTGAAAAATGACGTATCTCTCGTGCGACCGGCGTGCGGTAGAGACTCCACTGTGCGTAACCGCGTTTAAACAACCGTAATCCGCGCGTAGCAATATCTGAGCTATCATTTTACGCGCCGGCGCAAAATAGATGAAGCAGCAACGACCACCTCGCGCTATATATTTATACCTGCCCGGAATATAAGATCGCGACTCCACTGTTCGGTACACCAACTATTTTTTTCTATCGTGTGAAAATATTTTAATTTTTCGGACATTGGCCTAGTTTAGGTCACCACACCGTGCGTTTAGGTCGTTACCTATACCTTACATTCGACCTATTCACGATAGGTCGTGACGGTGTAAACAATTGATAAACGACTAGGTAAGATAAGTAGTGGAGACAACTATATGCGTTTTGTGCAGCAAACTTGTTAGTGGATGTTGCAGCACAAAACAATGTAGATGCTCCTACTATTTGTACGGCAACATTTTCGTTTTAGTTATTTTTGCCTTAGCCGGTCTTTCCGTGTACGCATGCGCTGAACACAAATTAAATACAATCGGATAATGCAATTACAACAAACGGATATATCCGATTAAATTGTATAGCCGATGAAAAATATGATCGGTTTTTCCATCAAATTTTATCGGATATAACCACAATTTAAGCGGCAAAATTAACCATCGGAAGCACTATTTAATTGGTTTGTTTGATGGGAATTGATCTCAGTGTGTCTCGTGAGCTGACGACACACCAGGGAAACCGAAGGCTCGTTTCGGCAGTTGCAATGGGCGCTGTTAATATTATACGCCGGGATTCGATGTCCGTCTACATAAGCATATGCGCGGTTTATTACATGGGAGACGAAATGGTAGGACGTGCGGAGAGGCGCTCGCGCACATGCCCGGCATGTGAGCCCACCTAAAGGTGTCGGGTATAGCTTCGCCAGAGATCGCCCAAGTGAATTTTTTTCCTCTCTGTCTGAAAATTAGTCGGTCATTAAATCGATCTCCTCGGCTCCTCGACGCTTCTTCTGCTCTCGCGCTTCGTTTCTTCCCGCTTTCAAAGTACCGAAATTGGCGTGTAACATGAATTTATCTATTACGCTTATATCGAAGGCTCACACTGAACTATGAAAAGCACTAGAGAGGCGAGCGAAAGGCTTGGAACGGAAGTCCAACGGGGAATATCGTGCATTGAGATTAAAACAGACAATCGTGGCAAATGGGCTGGCGGTTTCGCCGGCGAGAAGTCGTTACCCTTTAGCCGATCTTGAATCTGCGAGAGGAATCGGCGTTTACGACTTGTGTTCCGCTCTGCAGCGTGATTTATATGTTCATACACACATTCTTTCTCTGTTTCCCTATCGTAATATCTCTCCGCATTCCTACGAATAGCTCGGAATCATTACTCCTCTGATACCCCGCGAATACGTCCACAACGGACGTAATTGCTCGCCGAAGTGGCGCTTAACTTGCCGGCGATTTCACGAGGGCCGATCAGCTGCGAAGCCAAACGCCAGGTTGGCGAGAGACACGTCGACGCGCGCGCTTACGTGAGCGTCATTATCATTATCCTCGCCGTTTCAATTTCAACGAGTCTCGGAGTCCGAGTTTCGACGTTGCCTCGGGCCGCGCGGGGCCGCAACGGGCGCTTAATATTCCTTATCTTTTATTTAAGTTCCCGCACACACCCGCGTGCACGCAATCGACTTTGTAACTCTATGCCTTTACGATCGCGCGCGCCTGCGACTCCGGCTACGGGGACCGAGCATCGTCAGTTTCGTACCCACACCGGATCCGATCGGTATCTCCAATCAGCGTAGTAGATACGTCGCCCGGTAATGTACATTCACGTGCATGTCGCCTAACGGTATCTCACGGGAACAAGAATCCCGCGTGGTAGAAGGACGTCAGTGTGTCGATCATACCACGTTTCGTAGCAATGCAGAAGAGACAGAGAGAAACAGACAGACGAAGAGGGAGAGAGAGAAGGTTAAATTATATAAATAGGGCCCTTTTTCCCCGAATGCACTTGACTTAATTTTCGAGAGCGAACGTAGGAATTATGTCTAGATAATGATAGTGCGACTGTCAGCCTTATACATTCAGCACGTATCATACAAGTCGAGCAGTTGTCAATTAACAGCGTATCAACGACGATATCCTCTCGTAGTTGTTGAGATAAAAATTGAAGCGAGAGAACCTGTTCGTGAGAAATTAACTTTCAAGTCACTCGACTACGTCGGTGGTGGAGGTGACAAGATTAGTCTCGCACTTTCGAGCAAACTCCTCCGATAGAAATAGCGTACCTCGACAACCGGTTCGGCGCCGTTGCAACTGCTCGCTGTACTCCTCCCGGTAACGAGCAGGGGTTGCGAGACGGAGCAAAGGCGCGGAAAGGGGCAGGCGCGGCGAGGGCCGGGAAATTAATTTCGTTGTACCGTGGATGTTCGCAGCACGAGCCGCGTACGCAACGTGGCTAACGAGCTTCCACGAGTTAAAAGTGAGCGCTTCGCGTTGCGGATTAAGATATCGCGCGGATTACCACAGCCATGCGCGCTCGAACGAGAGGGAAAGAGAGAGAGAGAGAGGGGGGGGG
>NW_011967233.1:966613-1024550 GCF_000949405.1 Vollenhovia emeryi | reverse complement strand
AGAGAGAGATGGGGGGGGGAGGAAGCGGACGATGCAAGGGAAGAAGGAGGAGATGGGCCAGAGGGCAGAGAGGAAATCTTAATATACACCATCGGTGTACTAACATCCCTTAAGAACGGCCGACTAATTGCGCAAAGCCGTATAATCCGCAGATTCCGCGTAACAAAGCCACGCCGCGGTGGATTATATCAATTAGACGTTTGCGCAAATGCGAGAAAGAGAGAGAGAGAGAGAGGGGGGGGGGCGGGGAGGCGGATCGCTACGCGGGAGATGGGACGGGTACGGGGATGCGGTTTGTGCCGGTGGTACGTTTGCGGGCCGTAATGCCCGGCGCTTGTACACCTGGTCGTAACGAGTGTTAAGTGTTACCGGCCGGTTAAGAGGACGAGACGGTAGAATGAGGAAGGATACACGACAGGAAGCTAATTATAATAATCCGTCGGGGCTATAGGGCTCGATGAATGACGGCTCCGTGTTCCTTGTAGTTATGAGAAAATCCGTAGCCGTTTCTTGCGCGGCGCGGTCAGCTTCTAATCCGTCCGTGCGTGGCGCGCCGCGTATTTTGCCCGGCGTGCATTTGCGGTTTATTCCTACCTAATGCTACCGCCGGTCTTTTGCTAATGCGCTATCGGGAGATGACGGGATGTACGCACACGTATCGTCCCGCCGAGTAATGCGAGAGTCTCTACGGCGCGACCGCACGTGGTACAGCACGACTCTTGGCATCGGGACCTCCGGTTGGCCTCTTTGGTCCAGGTGATGGCTTCAATCGTTCGATTACCGGCGTAAATCGAAATTTAGACGCGTGTACGCGCTGCGACTTTGTTGTTATCCGATCGGCCGATCGCGGCCCGGCCGGATTTACAAATGTGCATTTCGGATACATTTCGGTGGGCGAGCAATCTGCGGCAACGGCGAAGCGGGCGAGCGAGCCGCGCTTTATCTGCCAAGTACGCGAGGAGCCGCAATTATGCGGAGGGACTCTCTCATTCGTCATCCGCGATGGTGATCGCTTATCAGCGGTCGTACGTTTCGGTAGCAATATGTCCTTACGTGCGGGGCGAGCCAGCGGCCGGCTGGCTACCCAGAACCTCTCGTCGGTCGCCTCGGACGATCGGTGGCTGCATTAACGTCGAGCGATCGCGTTGTTGCGCAAAGGAAAGACAGAAGGAGAAAGAGAGCAATAGTAATAATCTTGACAACAGGGCGATGTCCGTAGACATCGACGGAGGGCGAGGGGGGGGGGGAGAAAATGCGCGAAGGGGGCAGAACGGCAACTCGGGGGATCGATGGAGGAAAAAGGAAGAGACAGAACAGAGGCCGATCGTAACGGCGAGGATGTGTCTCGCTCGGTCCGGGCCGAGTTGCACGGATGAACCAATAATGAGTTAAATGCAATTAGGCCCCGCCAATATGCCCTGTCGGTGGGTATGTACGGGCGTGAGAATGAAATATTGTAATTCATTTGGCGCCTCCGGGCTTGGTCAGGATGCATTACCCATTCCGCATTGCGCGATAGCGCCCAAAACGCCTCGCAGACCCGGGGACCGTGGCGTGGAGAAGGCGCGTATGTGCCGTGGGACGTTCATCACGCGCGTGTGAGCGTATGTGTGTACACGTGAGCGCGAATGGAGGTATGACCTCAGATGGATATCGGTTAATAGCTTTTTTCGAGCGAGGTTTCGACACGAGAGACAGAGAGAACGAGAGAGGAGGAAGAGAGAGAAGGACGCGCAAGGGGTTGAGGAAGAAGGATACAGCAAGGGACAAAAAGGAAGAGAAGCAGCAACTGATTGCACAACGGTTCCTAGCTCTTCTCTCCAGCTCCCCCCCCCCCCTCTCTCTCTCTCTCTCTCTCTCTCTCTGTCTGTCTGTCTGTCTATTTGTCTTTCTTACTCTCTTCGTCACGCTAGCAATGCCGTTTCGATCCTGCGGTCCTTGCGTATGCAGTCGCGGTTTCGTAGCGGCAACGACGACTAGCGACGAGACCAGGAACTGTTTAACATACGATAATAGTCGATTCTGCCTTTTCGTTCGTGTTGTCCTGTTACACGTGTGATACAGTGATACAGTGACGTAGTGCTATTGCACGTTTGCCCTCCGTTCGATAGGAGCGTGCGCGCGTGCACGCGGCGTAGGTGCGTGCACGTGGAGCACGCATGCACGCACGCACGTATGCATCGGGCTGACACGCGTGTGCGATTGACCGCGTACGCACGCAACTACGACATGCTGGCAAGTTAGGATTAGCTCTCTTTTAAGTTAAAGCCCGAGGGTGCTGCTTACCTCTTGCACGCTCGTCCTGCGCGGCGCGGCGCGACGCGGTGCCGCGCTCCGCACATCTCCGGGTGAGCTCCGCTAAACGCTGGGGTGAAACAAGAAACATCTGTTGCTTGAGAATGTTAAAATTACGCCGGTAACAGCTTCCCTACCGCGGATTTGAATATTCGTGCGCGAAACCCGTTGCGGTCGAAAGTCCGCCGTGTCGACCGCATAGATGTATACGGGTGAAGGAATGCTCTTTAACGCTCCATTGTTCGCGGGTATTTGCGCCTAAACGCAATAACACGCAGAATAGAAACGCGCGACTTTACGATACTCAATATACCATAAATTGAAGCTGTCAATATCTATTCGGAGTCGTGACGTGAAACGAAACTTCTGTCTTCCGAAGCGACTACATTTGCGTAGAGCTCCGGGTGTGATGTTACCAAATTGATTTGTCCCAGACCTTGTATCCCCGATTTCTCACGGGTTCGATGCTTTCACGAAATCCCTTTGTGTGCTTGTTCCTCGAGCCCTTCCCTTTTAAAAGCTGAACAAAGGAACGATTCCTCGGTACGTTTGTCACAGTTGGCTTCTCTTGTAGGCGAGCCTACTTCTAGGTGGCGCAGAAGTGTGGTAATTAGACGGCTCACTGGCCCGGCTTCCAAAACGAGCTCCGTCCGGTGCGTGTACTAATGAAAGGGAGTGACTAACGACAGATTATTAATATTGCTTGGCGATCTTGATCTCCCATCTAGCACGATATTAACTATCTCACACGCACGAGGCCGGTTTCCTACCTCGCGGTCTGTGATCTTCACGGCGCGGTACACGACGGCTAATTAGAAGGGTCAGAGGCAAAGGAAGCCCTTGGCAGATCGTATGCCGAGGGAAGCATTACGTCAACCGCAGGCACTGTTCGCTCATTAGCTGACGACCGCTGGCATCGCCATCGATACAATCAGTGATTATTTTTCTTGTAGGTAGAGACGGTAACTTTCCCGTTTTGAACAGTTGGCCAAAATTACCCGAGCTAAACATCTAAAGCAATAATTAAGTTACTTAAACCCTCTTTATTAACAATAGCGGTGTTTGACGGGTCGGGTGTGTGCCCCTTCCTCTCTTTCTCTCTCGTTCTTTTGGAACTGGTTACATAATTAAAATCTTCATCATGGTGGTAATATTAAAGCGTGCGTTGAACGGTGCACGGTGATTAACGATGTCGAACGCTTCCACGAAAGTGGCAAGATAATTGGGCAACGATGACATTAAGGGACTTAGCGCTAAACCTCTCGTTATAATTACGGGCTTTCTCGCTCACCTAACAACAAGAGAAAAGAAGAATAGACACTTGAGAGTTGCCTGTCTCGCGGAATGAATTAGTCGTCTTCTCTCGATGAGAACGGTGGAAGATGGACGGGGGCGAGGATAAGGACGAGGAGGAGGACTCTTCGTAGAGCGAACTCGCATCGCGCGAGCATCGGCTCATTAATCTCCTGCAGTAATTGCGACCATATTCCGAGGGAGCGTGGTTAAGACTCTTCTCGGCTACCTCTTCTCCTTCCCCTCCCTCTCGCCCTCCCTGCCTTTACCGTCCTCCTCCTCTTCTTCTTCATCTTCTTCAACGTTCTTCCACGTCATCTGCAGCGAGGGATAAAAAAGGAAGAGGAGCGAGCGCAGCGGGAAGGAACCTCGATACCTGTCCATCAGCGCCGATCGATTGCCAATAATAGCGCGGTCCCGGGTCCCGATCGCCGATCTTCGGCAAGTTTTTAACGTTTCAGGGTGCTCATCAATTCCCCCGCGATGCTTTTGCACTTTGGACGCGCAACAACGGATGTCGCTTCCGCGCGAAATCGCATCAACGACACGTCTCTCATCGCGCATCTTTCTTTCCGCCCTTTCTTTCGTTCTTTCTTTTCTTCCCGACGTCGTCAGGGTGCAACGGGTCGCCCGTTGTCGGCATTTCTTAATTATGCGGTCTCCCTACCACGATTTTTAGGCGATGGTAAATTAATTATGAGCTTGCATATTATTTGAATGGCCGTTGCTGCTGCTGCCGTTGCCGCCGGGCCTCTTTCGCTCGCATTTCTCTCTCCCTTTCACTCTTCCGTTCTTCCTCGAGCTCTCAACTCTCTTGCTCCGATCTTCCGCTTACGCGGATGCCGCGGTCATCATTAATTATCGGCCGATGTAATGACCCGGACGACCGAACCCATGAGCGGGCCGCTATAGCGACTCGATTCGGCGCTCTCGGAGGTGTTTCCTTTTAACGATCGTGGTTGTGCTTTAGGGACCTGCCTGCAAAACCCGTGCTCGATAATTTTGTTGGACGTATTACGAACGGATACGTGGAACACGCGCATAAACGTAAGTACAAGTTATACGAGGTAATTCTTGGCTCCAACAGTTTTTTGAAATCATAACGGGGCAAGGGAGCATACGCTACTTCGCTCCGTTGGCTTTCGGAATTTTCTGACGCGAAATCAGCCCGAGACTATCCTCCTTTCTTCCATTCTCGACTCCACTCTCCTCCAAGAACGGCATTTAATTTTAAAAACGGTAACGATCACCGAGCCAACTTTAAAAAGCACGTAGCTTTTCCCTCGGAAGAAGTACACTCTTCTAACTTTCTAAGCATCTACGTTAAAAAAGCAAATCTCCGCATCATGTCCGACATTTTTCTGTAGGAAGAACGTCGCTCGCCTCGAGCGCTGCGAGTTACGTGATCATTAAGAGGATCCACCGCGCGATAATTGACGCGACGCGCCGTTAATGTTGAATCTTCTCTCCACATTGGCGCGATCGGCCGCGTCGTGGCGAAACACGAAACGCTCCCGGTGGATTACGAGGTGACTCCGCGCTGGCGAGGTAACGAGTTCCGAATCGCACCCGGTAGCCACACCGTACCCGTAGAGATCGGTCCCGCCACCGATCCACGAGAGATCACGATTGAGGTAGCCGCGCGGCGAGCGGGAACGGGGCGCTATACGGGAGTACGATCCGACAGCACCCTCCCTGTCGAATTGCCCCGGGGCCCCGTGTGCTGCAACGAGAGTGAACGGAGGCCAACATCGCGCGCGGCGTGAGGCGTTCCGCACACAACTCAAAGGTTGTTGACATAAACGGTCCCGGACGTACAACGTTTTAATACAAAGTTCTTTACGATCCCCGGGCCCACCGGTACCGGGGCCCGACGCGGCGCTGGCTCGCGAGTAACCGGGCCCCGGACGAACGAGCGGACAGACGGACGGACGGACGGACGGACGGACGGTGAGCGGACAGGGCGGTTTGCCGTGGGTACGCGGTGGGGCCCGCTCTCAAGATTAGGCCCCGTGGTGCGCATACGCGTCCGCATAAATCCCGGCCCTCCCATAAATTGTGATACGGTAGCATTAAAGTGAAAATAATGTATGAAATTTGCCTTTTGATCATTTTGTCGGCCGGGGGCGCGCGGCTTCCGCTCTCTTGCTCCCGCGCCCTCGGGCCCTTCTTCCCCGCTATCTGCCTGTCGTCGTTAAGCCTCTCGATCAGACCCGTGCTCGTCCACCGGTATCCAAATGCGGGCGGAAAGAGTCGAGCCAGGTCGTCGAACGACAATGAGAAATTTTCTAAACCGTTTTATCCGTTAGTCCCAACTCGATTCGGATCGCTTTAATTTTTTTTTCTATGTCTCTTATTAGATAATTTTATTGTCCATTTTTTATATACACCATATTTCAAGTGATTAACACGTCGAACATAACAGTAAGGTTTGATATTCATTTGCGGGATTGCTTTCTGCGATTTTAAAACACGAAACGGTAAGTATCGTAGCGAGTTCGGCACAATGTTACCGCCGTGCGTAACACGCGCCATCATCGGAGGTACGTATCTGACGATATACGTCGTTGGAGGATGCCCTAATCTCGCATCGGGCCCGCTGGGCGCAACGTTCGCGGCCGCCGCAGCCGTCCGAGGGCCTCGTACTCCTCCCGCGAGTCCCCTCTTCTCGGGCCCGTGTTCATGAATTGCATGCTCCTGCTAGGGGGACGCGGCCTTCCTAGTAGCTGCTACTTATTTAGCCCTAATTTCTGTCCCGGGGGCAGCACCCACTGAGGTAACATACCGCGTGCGTCGACGTGCGTTCCCCGCGATTACGTGGACGCAGGTCAAACGGGGTGGCACGCGATAATAAGGACTCCCGAGCCTCTAATCCAATACGCTGCCGTGATTTATCGTACATTTTTAACCCCGACGCTGAATTTGTAACGTATCATCTCAGTGTTAATTTGCGAGCATTCATTTTTATCCGCCTACTTCTCCATTTCTCTCTTCGCATCTGCGCAACAATTTTTCGCCTTTTTTCCCTTGCGATATTGGAGACCTCAGCTGCATCACAGACGAGATCTCGCTTCATAATATGAACCGCGCATGCATCACGGATGTCGTTATTATCAACATTATCGCAACCGTTACTGCAAACCCTGAGTCTGTAACTGTACCTACGGAAAGATAACGAAGTGGCTGGCTTCCTGGATATCTTTATTGCGGCTCCGCGGAAAAAGACAAAAATGCTCAATCTTGAAGAAATCCATCTCCCATGTATGTGGCTGAACTTGCTGCCGCTTGCTGGTAACCGGGAAAAACAAGACACGTGAGAGACGTTTCCTCAGAACCCGGCCATCATGGTTCGTTCTACACGACGAGCGTAGCGTGCAACTCTCCGACGATCGTACAATCAAGAGTTTGCGAATTCGCACATGCTCTTTTCTGTTATTTTCATGCGTCGTTTTTACGAATGCACGTATGAAGTAACGCAATTTCTTTACCCATTGAGTTAAAGCGGTAAAACTAACATTACTACTCATCAACCATTTCGTCGCGTTTCTTTCTTTTTTTTGTCAATTTTGAATTATCTGCTATTCAACTGACGACTGTTGACTGAAGAACCTTTACTTGTGTGTAAAAATTTAGCTCATTTAATGACACTCTAGGCAGACATTGGCAAAGGAGGTCCTATTTCTCATTGGTTCTGCCATAGTTGTTCAAAACCGGAAACAACACGCTTACAACACGTTGCAAATTTCTACTTGAATTAAATAAGGGCGACATTCATAGGAACACTTTTATCACTTGTCATGTCGCCGTGCCTGAGCGCGCGAAATCTCAGGTGTATCATTGGTAAAATATACTCGCTCATTATTTAAAAACTATCATAGCCTCGACATTTTTGTATTAGAATTTCTGTCTTGAAATTTTCTAAAGAATCTGTGACTCAAAGGATATCCGGTGGTTTTTTAGTACACCCCGTATACTGTTTTATAAAATACATTGATTCCACGCGAAATTTCTTTCGAATTACCTCGAGGTTTATACTTATTTTACGTTTAAAATATGAACATAGAGCATTAATGTCACCATTTAACATATCCATAGTATGTTAAATTAACACAAAAACTGGTGTGGACCGTTTGGAACACACCTGTTAAATTTAACGCAAACCTTTCGACCGTGTATCTATGTCGCGCTCGGCATCCCGACGTTTATCCGACATGTTTCGGAATTATGCAAAATGCGTCGAAATCTGAGCGCACTCGACGTTAGCACAAACACGCGCGTCCCAGGCCGTCGGTGGCAGCGCGGCGAGCGTGCGAGTAACGCGGCTGTAACTCATCGCGAGTTTGTGCATCCCGTCGTGCATCCCGCGCTTAACTCACGCGCGTGTCACTAGTCCGCTGATGTACAACGGCTACGTGTCGGCTTTGCTTAGGACGCGATTACGCGCTAATGCGTTTCTCGTTGCGCGCGTGTGCGCCGCCGCTATACTACTTGCGGCCTGCGGCGACCAGCAATAATTGACATGTCGAAATAAACGAGATTCTTGTCAAAATTCCCGTGTGTGCGTGCGTCCGTGATAGACCGCGCGCGAACGTGATTATAATAAAGTCTTCGCGAGGGGAAAAAATGAAGGGATTTTCTCGAAAGAAGATTCAAATCTGCCCACGATATTTCTGGAAACGTCGCTACGATTATTTTCAAGTATCACGGGCTTCTTTATCGTTGCGCGGCAATCTTGTTGTCGATATAAAAAAATTAGTTTCAGCTTCTGACCAGACGCCAGAATACCGATAATATTGAAGGCGATCTTTCGCAGCGTCCCGAAGCAAAATTGTAGCTGTGCGCGCGAAAGTCGCGAACATAAATCGCAGGATGATGCGCGTACGCGATTTCGCTTGTAACAATAAACCCGCCGCTTGTAAATTACCAACGCTTTTTTTTTTTTTGAAGATTCGTGTACTCGAGCCGCGTTTCGCACGGCTATCTCTCCCTCATCGAGAGAAATGAGGAAAGAAGACGAGCGCGCGTCCCTTCGGTGGACCAACGGGAGGAAGAGAGAACGACGCCGGTACCCACTCACGAATCGTCCGCGGCTCGTTGTCAGATCGTTAGAGCGGTACTCGCGCACGGCTGCATAATTAATAGAAAAATAGACGGCGGTGCAATTCGCGGACAAAAGTGCCCGTGGGAGATGACGGTGGCAGATAATCGTGGCAGGGTACACGGTCGCCTGAGATCGCTGAGGAAATTCGAAGGGGTAGAGAGACCGAGGAATTAGCGTGAGGAGGGGGACTGCACGACCGCGCGGGGGTGGCCGGGGAGGAAGAGGAATTGTGGAAGTCAGGTACGTGTGCAGAGTTCGCATATGTACCGTACTCTCCGCGGCTGTATACGGCCGCGAGTGCGTGACAAATAAATGCCTGCCCGCAGCGAAGCGAACGAGAATTTGCATTCGTACGCATAATGCGGTCGAGAGGCCGCGCTCCGCCTGCCCCGCCGCCCTCCCGAGGGATTTTCTCCTTCCCCTCTCCCTCTCGTCCTTCCTACTTGGTGCGTTGCTGCGTCGTGCCTTTCCTCCGCGAGCAGATCGAAATTGAAAAATGTTGTTAACTTAATGCACCGAATGATACTAATAGCGAATCCGGTTGCTTGCACTAGTGCGCACTGAGTGCACACTAAGGCTTGTTTACAGTCCATTCTTATATTTAAGGATCGTCTTAAATATCTCTTGAAACATTTAGCCGGTAGAATGATCTGTCCAGCATCCAAACGGATCATTTTTTGGCTAAATACTCTTTACACGTGTATTTAAGAAACAAGGTTAAATGTAAAAATTGACTATAAACAGGCCTTAGTGCGCACTCGGTGCGCACCAGTGCATGCAATCGAATTCGCTATAAACGATACGGCGAGAGAAAAGAAATGAAATGAAGATAAAATTGCGCCGTGAGCATTTGAAGAAAATAGTCATTAACGCGCACGAGGGAACGGTATAAAGAATGAACGCCGTGTCAGCGGAGGAGAAAAACGCTTGACGCATTCGCGCATGTTAGATGAAGTATTTATATAGCGTCCACAATGTATAAAGATGTCCGTATCGATTGACGAAGCGGGCCTGCGTCCCGGCGGGCAAACTTGTAATCAAGATCGAACGCTCGGAGGATGACAGAGGCAAAAGAAACAAGCGCGTTAATGCATCCGGGAGTTAATTGAACCTCCCGCGTCAAAATCGTAAACGTGTCGCTGACATATCTCGCATAAATAATGGATCATCCCGGCGAGCGCGTTAATCTGCGTAGCCGGGTATTACTAAACAAGTACAACATTATTCCGGCAGTCGCGATAAAAGTATTGCCCGGGCGGTTATAATTCGCCGTACATAATCGGAATAACGCGCGGCAATAACTCACGCACCGCGAGTAATTATTATTGCCGGGTCGCAATTAGTTACTCTCCGGTGTGATACTCCGCAACATTTTATTGCTGATTTATCGCTGCTCGCGTGTTAAGGAAGCGTATCGCGCACGATGCCCCGGCGCTCGTTTCAAAATGATCAAAAGCCAGTTCCTTATTAAATAGGATTATTTTTATGAAGTCACCGCGCATGCGACTTCTCACGCGATGTTATGAACTTGGGACCGGAGACGTCAGGTCGGCCGTTGTAATTATCGGAAACGCGCGATATTACGAGGTACACGGCGTGCCTAATTAACGCTTAATCCCCACAAATAAATTCGCGCATTACGCAAAGAGGGTAAAGGGTGCCGATAGAGCGGGCAGGTGTAAAAAGTTCCACGTGTCGCATTAAAAACTTCATTTCGTATTAAAGTAATGCAAATAAAAATTACGTGGCGCATTATCGATACAAAAAAGTATGTTTATTGCCATCCAGTGAGCGTATATGATTTTACTTTTATTAAATTCTTCATTTACGTTTTTTTTTACACGCGCATCTCCGTTGCTATGTACACAATGATTCTTTATTTTCCGGAGTTACCGGGGTAACTAAATTAGCGACGTGTACCACACACGGAAAGAAAAATGTAGATACCGTAGCTAAAAACTACATGTGGCAGCGAAATTTCAGTTGTAAAATATGGACAGCTAATATTTAGTTGTGACAGCTAAATATAATATTTTAATACCGAGCCTATTGCATTAGGTGCGACAGCAAACCGTTTGCTGTCCCGAGTCGAAATTGTTGCCCTATGTTGAACCTTTAATTCTATTATACAGTAGGACCTAAGACAGTAAAAGAGGTCGAACTGCAGGTACACGCACCGGCATAAATGCTGTCCCTATCCTTGTGAGGTGCACGCACACAACTACAGGGACTCTAGTTGTGTGCGTGCACCTCACAAGGATAGGGACAGCATTTATGCCGGTGCGTGTACAAAATTTACTCCTACTTTAAAACCGATAGTGTCGAAAATGTCTACTTTTGCCAGTTTAGCATTAAAGTAGGTCCTTTTAAGTAGGAGCTAAAATAAATTTTTAGAATTAAAAATTCAAAGGAGGAGCAAAAAATACAATGTCACCAAAGTAGGTTATTGCTGGTCTATGTATAGATCAGCTAAGTAGGTGTAAATTATCCTTAAAGTGCCAAAATAGTACCAAAATTTCGACTCGGGGTGGTTTAAAATTTTGTAGATATGTCGGCAAAATATCTTTAGCAAACCATGATTAGCTATGGTAGCGAAACTTTGTTTTCCAGTGCATTCGCCAGTGTATTTTTTTAAACAGGGCAACGGGTAATCCGAAGGGGAGTACGGTGGCACAAAGCCGGGGTTCCGTGAGTACGAAGCTGTGTCGAAAACGAGCGGGCCCGATACCGCGAGATAGGACGGCCGAATCCGGACGTCACCCGGCATTGGCGCAAACGAGCGTGAACCGCGAACCGATTAAGGATACGAGGGAGGGGGAGTGGAGGGGTTTGTTACGATGGGGAGCCATCATACTCGTTTGCATCGCGCACCAGCGAATCTTTACGCGAGTTTTTATGGCTGCTTTCAGATTTCGCGAACACGTTCGGGGCGCTGAGGCGACGCTGGGCATAACGTGTGGAATGTCAAAGAAGAGTCGCGGACGCGACAGGCGTGATTCCTCCTCCGTTTAAATTGCTCGTAAAGAGCTGTACGATATGGACCCTAATGGCCCATGGTTACGGCCGGCGCTGAACTAGTTATTGTCTTCGTCATCCCTCGATCTTGTAGACGTGGTTTCTATCCGCGTCTCTCCCTTTTACGGTTCTCACTCGGTGGCATCGAGACTTCGACCCGGTGTTGCCAGTGATGGTACAATTGTATAAGACTCAGTACAAGCGATAGCAGGTGGTACGCTAGTACATTTTAATGATTTTTTGGTACTTTTTGAACTTTTCGTGCACAAAGAAAGAAAGTGTGGTATAATTTATAAATATTTTAAGGCCAATATTTTACATTTGTCGTGCGACAAACTTTTTAAGCACATTGATTGGCTGTAGAAAACAGAAAATTTATAAGCCATGTGTCCACGATCCAAGAACTGTGTCCAAGTTCTAGTTGCGAGAAATGTGTAGCCAATCAACTTTACGGAAAAGCTGCGCTAGTGTGACACTTTCTGTACACAAAAGCCACATAATTTGTATATTACATGAATGTTTCCATGAACTGACAGCTCTAGGTGCAAAAGGTGTAGAATCGCTCCAGCATCCCCTTAAGAAGCCTCGAAGCTCGCGCACATGTGACATCGTCCTACATGTCTCTTGTTCTTCCTTTTTTCTCTTTATTGTCCCGCCGAGGTCCGAGAGTTAGGGGGAAGGTGCAGATAGAGGAGCGGACACATTCGGATGTAGAACGAAAAGTAAAAGAGAAAGGTGAGAGATCGGTCCGTGGCGTTGTATGGAACGACTCACTTACGGTGAAACGTGGAATTCCAGAGATAAGGGGGCGGCCGAAGTGCCGGGATATTTCAATTTCGTGCCGCTTATCTCACGGCCATTGACTCACCGAAGTAAGGAAGCGTCGCTTTAACGTAATTACCGACAAACAAGTCGCGATGGATGAGCCCGTCGTCTTTGAGATTACCACGAATGAAACTCGAACGGCCGCGGCGGCGGCGGCGACGACGAAAATCTCTCGAAAACGCCGGCGTCCGTTTGTACAAATCGTTGTACATTGGCTTACCTTCACGATATCGATAAATCACCTCCCCTTAAGCCGCTCAGTCGCCCTCGTTAAAATGCCGACGTGTCTTTATTTTCCTGCTTTCTCACGCGACACTCAGTTTCACACACTACGACGACAATGCGCGATAAGGTGCAGCTCTATACCTTCAACCCCTTGCGACAAACTAATGATAACGAGCCATTTAGCTCCCACGAAAGATGGACTTATTCTCTGTGATAATTAACTCGATCAGAGCTTCCGGCCAACTATCCTTGTTTCACATGAAATATATATTACCATCGAATACTGTTTTTCTCCTGTTATCAACAATAATGTTGATTGAAATACAATCCATGCGTCACGTTACTTTGGCTTGGCCGACTTTCTCCTTCGAAGGGGCTCAAACGGGAAGCCACCAGAGCGTAGTCTTACGTTTCTAGAGTTTACGATTCACCATTTTTCACTCCAGGTTGGATCTTCTGCGCGGCGGATCGCCATCGCCGGCGATCCTCCTTATTTTTGCGGATATTGCCGCCACCGCGTTAGCGATGCACTTTCGTGCCTCCTTCAGTTTCGCCGCGGCATCTCGGGGCCCGCGCATACCCGCTTTTATGGGTCCTCGATGCGAGCGTAAATTAGAAGAATGCTCCGAGGAGAAGACGCCGCCTCCTCCGAGGGACCACCGTTCGGTGTGTAGGCGCGCGAGAAGGCGAAGGTGAAAACAGCCGAGGCAGTTAGCGACCAGGTGTTACCTCGATCGCAGACAGAGACGCTGCGCCACGAGGGAAGAGACTCCTCGGCCGCTACAAGCTGGCCTTATGCCGCGCTCGCGACGGTCATCGTTGCACGTACCGAATCTACGATGGACGCGTTAAACACTACAATTCTAGTAACGCTAAATGCTATTAATTAAACTCCTCGGCAATGATGGTCCGCGCGTCGCCGTCGCGTTGCATCCCGGCGGTCCTTCTTTCAAGACGGCCTTTCCTAATTTTGTCTTTGTTCCTTTGTTGAACTCACGCGGGCTGCGCGTAGGCCGCTCGTAAAAAAAGCGATCTATCGAGTGCGCGAAGGAAAAAATGACGCATCCCCTCGTCGAGACGCAATCACGAAACCGCGTCTCGTCGCGGTTCAGTCCCGGTCCATTAAGATTTAGTTTAAGATTAAAGCTGTATAGTGCGACCTACACGTACGTTCTCAGTGTGAACACGCAACACACACACCCACACACACACACACACACATATACAAATCATCAAAATTCGTCTCTTTCCCCGTTGAACCTCCTCTAATTCGAGTTATTTGTTTTTGACGGCTGCATCGTCGCGATTTTTGTTGTTCGCCGCGATCCTTAATTGGTATCGGATCGTATCCTTACCTCTCGAACGCGGCGGTGGCAAGGGACCGGTAATCGTCCGGGACTTTCTTGTTGGACGCGACACGCCTAATTTTTATTTCCGATTTACAAGTTAGCCGAGTCATTTTTTTCTTCTTGTCGCGCATTGCGCAAATTGCCGCCCACATTAATTAAAGAGGATCGATATATCTCGCGTGCATGTATACTACGGGTGAGAATTTTCTCTTAAAATTTACCCTGAAAATCATGTAATCGCGGGACAGCATGGCATTTCGAAGAATGATTGGTTTTTTGACAATTGATGGGTGTTTTTTTTTTTTACATTTTGTTACACGTACATTTTGCAATTATACTTGGTATACATTGTACTAGTAAAGTGTGTGGTAAAATTTCAAAAACTCATAAAAATTAGAGATAAGGGAAAGGAATAAAGTCAATGGTAAATGTAAAAAAATATATGAATAATTGTATTATATCAGTCCTATAATCCGACACAAATCACACATAGCTCGATTTCTTCGTTTTCTTCGAACTTTGCCATGTGCTAATATTAACAAACTCTTTCGCCGGTGCTCGTTAACCGAGTAAATACTATAAAAGCCGTAAAAACGTCTTTGTGAGACGATGCCGAGGGGATCTTTCGGCCGCGACAGTCGAGTTCGCTCACGTTTGCCGCCTAAATCCACATCGGAGAAAACCGTGCTATTTATCGAGACGTACGCATGCCGCTTGGACGTCAATCGGCTTCGCGTCGCGTCACTTCGTGTTGCGTTACGTTGTGTTACGTTGCTTTACGTTGCGTTTGCCTCGGAGTCGCATAAATCGGCTAAGAGATCGCGGCAGCTTGGATCGAGTAAAACCCGGGGAGGGACGAGGACGAGGGCCGGTGGTTGCCGATGATGCGCCGCAAAGCGAATACTCAGCGGCGTGCGGTCGGCATTCGCCGTGTTTACAGGAGTCGGCAGGATAACTTCAAATATTTGGGCTTTTAGACAGTGTTTGGAGAGAAAAGACAGAGGCCGCCTGCTGAAATGACGAGATCTTCTCTTCGTGGCCCCGGGACGTAGGGAAACATGAAACGGGATGAATCTACGCGCTCGATCCTCGATCCTTCTCGCCACGACCTTACGTCCGCTAAGGACGTAATCTTGATCCTCCACTCGGATCGTATACCAACGTCGGCGAGGTCGAATAACGCGCAACCGCCTCTACGAGAATTTAGTGCCGAATAGATACCTCTCTACGGCGCGCGGCGCGTTAATTAGCGACTCGCGGAGGACGAGGCGTATTCATTAATTTCGTGACAAATGAGCCGGCTGATAAGCGCATACCGTGTTTAATTAATTCCCGTCGTATCTGCGCCCCGCGAATTTTCCGCTGCTCGTTACGCTCCGTCATTTCATTAATAAACGCATTCGCGTAGAAAGGGGATATCGGCACGCCAACGGCCGACACGGTCGAGCGTTCCGCAGATGTTCCTGCCGGGGAACAAATTAAATCGCGCGCGATACTCTCGCGCGGAATCTCGCGAGCAGCGATCGTGGTACCCACTTACATAATTGCTGTTGCTCGCGCGTTGTCGCTTTAGAAGCAAAGGAACAAGTTTCGTCTCCCCTTGTCGCAACATCGTGCGCTATTGTACATTTTCTCCTTTCTATGCCCTCCCCGATATCTTCTTATCCCCTTTTCCTCCTTCTCCTCCTCCTCCTCCTCCTCCATCTTATTTTATTCAGGCTCATCATCGTTCTCTTACCGCCGGTTACCGGCGCTTCCATCATTCTCCAAAAGGGCCACGCCTGCCTCTCCCTCGATCCTATCTCGCGCCCTTCCTCCTTTTTCCTGCGTACCCCTCCCGGGTTCGTGTACCCTCCCCTCGTTTAATTATCTCCGCGCTGATTGGTAGCGAAGAATTTCACATCGGGTAATTTCGATCCCTTCTCATCCCCCGTCCTTCCTCGCGTCCTCTTTACCTTCTCTTGTCCCTGTCCTTCCCTCTACCTTTCTCCTTCGTGTCCTCGCAGTCGTTTCCTCGTCAAATACATTGTATATAAAATATCGTGTTTCGCTGTAGAGTTGTTTTATAAGAGTTTTTGGAAAATTTACTGTACATTCTACTAGTAATTGTACTTAGTACACATTTTATTAGTAAAATGTATGATAAAATTTCGAAAACCTCTCATAAAGTTCTTTAAAGTGCCATGTTGTCCCACGATTACATGATTTTCAGGGTGAAATTTAAGAGAAAATTCACCACGTGTAGCGATCCCATCTTCATTATATCAATATTTTATAATTAGCGCAAATTTTGGCATTGTTGTATTGTAAGTGAGAGGTATAGACGAATCAATTGCACGGTATTGTGTTTACATTGAAAGTGCATTGCAAAAATATGAGGCCCTCCACCACCCCCGCCGATTTCGATCGGCGGTCCTCTTTTCTTTACAGTGTGATTTTTGACTATTTTAATTTTATCTATCCTTTTAATTATCGTCTTATGTCCCCCTGTCCCTAGCTATCCAAATCTCTACCTACTCGTATTCCGCTGTATAGTCCTATCCAGGCTCCCTACCTACCCGCGTTTCAACTTTTTGTTAATAAACCTACAACTCTTTCGTTAAAACCGCGACGCATTTATGAGGTTCGATTTGGGATTACACGTGCGCGATTAGGATTTAATAGGGGTCTTTTTAATCTCGCACATATACGAGAAAATGTAAAGAAGATAACAATATAACCCACCCGAATTTTGACAAATAAGAAGAAACCAACTTATTTCGTACATCACCTTACGTACATATTCCATCAGAGTGGCCAATATTGACCACCTCGTCGTATCCAGTCTTCTTTCGTTGGGCCAGATTGGACATACCTTTCGTTGCTCCTGGCCATACAGTCTGGTCATTTTGACCAGAGATCAGGAAGGAAGAAAACTCCTTCCATAGTCGGTTTATTATTGTCACCGACAGATATTTCGTACAATTCGAACTATATGCGAGCGTCGATAGTATCGAAATGCACGACCACGAGAAGTTAATTAAAGAAGAAAATTAATTTAAAAATTGTACTGTATAAAACTCATTAAATATATTTTTACTTCCGCTATTTAACCGAGAATCGATAATGACTGTCTCTTCGTGACTCAATCTCCAAATTTGAAATTTAAGTATATATGTATGTATTATATATAGGAAAAAAATTTACTTCGCGTTATATTTAGTTTTATTACATTTCGCGATAAATTAAAAATTTTAATATTAATGAAATTAAACAATTAATAACTTGTTGAAAATTTGCTGAAAGACTGTTCGCGAAGACCGACCGCGAAAATACGAAGATGCGTGTAACTGTGCATGTATTCATGCGAGACGCATCTTGAAAGTGCGAGATACACATACAGAATAAATGACGTGAGACTCAGAAAAAAGAAACTTTCCGTACGATAGATAGACCGACAATTGAATATTCTAGTTAATCAATAATCTCATATAACGTATAAAAATAATACAAAGTTTCAGCGTTCTCGACAAAATATTAGAGTCTCACGTCATGTTTTACTTTACACATAAATTTGTTAATGCAAAATGGATAGGCTACAATTGAAAATATGTGATGCAACGGGACACCCGACCCTCCACAGTAAAAATTACGATTACTCCCTTTCGATAGATAAAATATATAATAATAAATATGAAATGAAATTGTACTCTATCCATTTTGAGGCAATGTATCTACGAGATATACTAATCTACAAACTACGATCTACAATCTACGATCTACGAGATGCCCTGGTGAAAATAGAATTTGGAGCGTAAATCGAATGTAAGGGGAGAGCGACAGAAGCGTAAACGAAATGTGTAGGAAGCGTAATTTGGAACAGCGAAGCGTAAAAGAAACGTTTGAGGTTTCTTTTACGCCTCGCTGTTCCAAATTACGCTTCCTACACATTTCGTTTACGCTTCTGTCACTCTCCCCTTACGTTCGATTTACGCTCCAATTTTTATTTTCACCAGGGTGTAGATACGTTGCCTTAATAAAAAAGTTTTCGGCTTACCATCCGACGCGCAGCAGCGGAGTCAGCTAAGTTGATTCTGTAACAGAAAAATATAGAATTTATTAAAGTGTTCAAGGAAATTAATATTATAAAGTATGAACAATACTTATGCTTATTAAATGCTTTATTCGATTGGATATTTTAATGATTAATCCGCAAAAGATCTTCACAAGAATAAACTTTTATAAAACTTTAAATTATTTCGTGTTTACTAATTATTATTTCAAAATTATAGAATTAGGAAATAAAACGACTCGAAAGTGAGCTGGAAAAATATTAATTTTACACTGAATAACAAAAACTTACCGTAAAGTTGCTCCGCTGGCGCCCGATGCCTCTCCTGGCCTCCTCCTCCACTCAGATAGTCCTCTGGGCACACACTCGCGAAAACACAAAGATCGTTCGCGCGATTTTACACTCCCGTTTATAAGCCCATGTGAAAGAATGTATTCTGTTCCGTCAAGTTCGCCTCCACTTCGAAGTGTGGCCATCGACAGGAACGGACATTTAACGAATACTTGTTCCTCAAATGGGCTTTAAAAAGTCTTTAGTTCGATTATTAAACGGCACTCCCGAACGCGACGAAAATGGAAACTTTATGTTATACGCGTAGAAACAAATCGCCGTAGAAATATGTTTGCGGAGCACAGTAATTACTTAAACGCGATTGATAAATGTTATCAACTCTCGTACGAGACGATCGAGATTCTCGTAGGAAACGATCGCGTTATGACGAGCGACGCGAAGACACGCGGAACATCCGTCTCGTTCGAACTGAGCTCGTCGACTAATTCGGCACAATAGATTGTTTTCGACCGAGGTGTCCGCGCTACGTCATTTCTCGGCGCGCGGTTTTTCACCGAATTGTTTACAACGCTACGTCACAGTTCTTGGAATGCAAGGTCGGTCTACGACGCTCGGCGAAACAAGGTGACGCCGTACGCAGGATCATTCATTCACGCGGTGAGTCGAATAAACCGATTATACCCGCGCCTTCTTTCTTGATACACGTACGCGACATCGATGCTCGCGGTTAGCCAGCGAGACAGATATCTAGCGCGATTCACACATACAAATGTTGGTCAGAATGCAGAACTTTGAGTCGAGTTTCATCGCGATACGTTTAATTGAAGAATTAAATATAAATAAATCTTATCCGTGCTTAATTATATTGTAATATTTACTCGTCAATAGTTTGCATTGATACATCGACGATTTCTGTTGATTAAAATTCGTACCATCGGAATTTACAACGAATACCGAGTGCAAAATCGTAATTTCGTGTTTCCTTTCCTGTCGCGTGTGATTAACACTGAGGTGTTACACAAAGTGCCACGAAGTCTCGATCATCCCACGAGGTTTGGTGAATCGTGTCACGAGATTTAGTCAATCATGTCACGAAACGTAAGTACACATTTGATCTGAGATTGATTACGAGAAATTAAATATGAATGATTCCTTTTTACATCTGGTAAAAAATTCAGTAATACTGAAGAAGATTATCATATATTTTTGATCGTGGAATGTTTAATCTCTGTTTTTCGTACATACAAAAAATTTATTTCATGCGGCGATACTATTTATTCTATTGGATTGATTGCTTGCTTGCGCCCCTTATAGTAGTACGTTATTTCCGATAGTTGCTCGGAATACATGATCGGCGAGTGCCGTGAATAGTCACGTAATTTTCTGCAACGCAGCGTAAGTTAATTAGCCAACGCGATGCCATATCGGACATAGTATCGCGAGCTACACGCCGATCCGCAGTAGATTTATGTTAGCCAACACTCACGACGGACTCGGGGCACAGAGGAACATAATACAGATAATAGTTGGGTATAAACTGTCAGCGGTTAGTAAACTGTTGTTGCGCAGCATTATGCGTCTCAAAGGTGTCGAACCTCTCCATCCCGTTCGTGCTCTTACTTCCCGGGTGCGGGCCGGGTAAAAAGTCATCGGTGTAATCGCATCATTAAGGCTTTACGGTGTTACTTTCGCGTCTCAGTTATTTTTAGTCGAGAGGCGAAACTCGCGAGGCAACTAGCACGTGGTTTAGAACATCTCAGGCAGCTGCCGACCGTCATCGAGCCACGGCTAAAGACTACAATTAGCCCGGCGGTATCCTTCGACGCGAAGTTGCCTAGGTAAATCTCCCGCGTTCGAAATGAAGATCGATTCCGCGCAAACTGTAAAGGCCGAATCGGACTAGCAATTGTCGGGGACGATCATCAATCGCCAATCCCAATCCAATCCGAGGCAGCAATTGCTGGTCTGATTCGGCCTTAAAGCTTATTCTACAATGGACGCGAAACGCAAGATGCTAGCCGCAACGCAAGGAATCGGCCAATGACAGTCGATCATTCTGTTCGTACTTGACTGCGATTGGTCGATTTCTTACGTTGCGGCTAGGCGTCTTGTGTTTTGCGTACATTGTAGAATGAGCTTCACGACGCGTTTCGTGCGAGTTAACGCGTGAGTTCCGAGGAGTTGCGGACGATGGGAAGAATGTATATTAATTTCGCGAGCGAGCGATCGGTAGTTACCGCACGAAGACGCATTGAATCGAGTACGTGGCAGCCGTGGCGTAACGGGATCCTCGGGATGAGATAACGCGAGTATGCGGCAGAGAGCGACGTACGCTGTCGTATTACAACGGGGTTAACGTTAATTAATGAGGAACCGCTGCGCCTCGGCACCAGTCTCACTCTCGTCGCGACGGTAACGGCAGATTGTTTCGGGATTTCTGCTCCGTCTCGTGATTTTGCACATCGTTGATGAAGATCGAGACTACCGGTTGCGGCGAGGGGGACGCCGCTCTCCGAAGGGCACGTCCGTGTGAATCGAGATCGAAATCGCCGCACGACAGTCACACGCGCCGCGCCGGCAAATCACGCGAAATTGAGATCGACTTAACATATCCGCGTTGGCACGTCGCGCGACATCGCTCGTGACGAGGCACCGGCCCCGGCCGGCACTAATGAAGCTTAGTATTCTCTCGCGGAGGTTTCCTAATGGCCGCGGCCGGCCGCCTCGTCGTACGCACGCTGTAACACAACCCACGATGGTTACACCACGCTGGACTAGCGTGTGCGGTATTAGTTGTTGCTAATGAAACCCCGGCCTTTATTACCGCGCGTTCCTCTCCCCGCCCCGTCCCTCGATCGCCCCTCCGTTTCCCCGCGCGTTTGCGTACGTCGCGCGCTCGCGGGGTCGACGCAAAATAGTGACATAACTCGTGGTAGCATACCACGAGTCAATTAGTTAGTTCCACGTAGCACAAAGACGGTGCTTCATAAGCGACGGTTAACGCTACCAGGACGGCCGGGGCGATTTACATTGGTCGCTGCTAATGAAGCTCACGCCGCCGTCGCTATCATACATAATAGTTTGTTAGTCGCCACTATGTTATGGTCGCGCCGTAACTAGCGGTTGCTCGGTGCCGCGTGGCGGGCATTATCCCCGTCGACGACGTGCTCGACAACGCGTTGGGATTGCTGCGCGGAGATAATCCCCGACTTTGCGACTCGCCGTAACGATTCCTCGGCGAAAACGGGGACTCTAGCCCGGCATCCCGAAGCCGGTGAGAAGCGATCCAGCGAGTAACGTCGCCGCGAGAAAGATCCTCGCGTATCGATATCGAATTCATTGTCCCTCGATTTGTCGTGCCGCGATCTCTGCGTCGATCGAAGCGTTCATCGTCTCCCCCCACCTCCCCCCCCTCTCTCTCTCTCTCTCTCTCTCTCTCTCTCTCTCTCTCTCTCTCTCTCTCTCTCTGTCTTCGTCATTTTTCTCTTTTGTCAATCAGGAACAACGGGACTGGTCTTCCTTTTCTCTCATTATAATGATGCTCGCAAACATCACCATCATCATTATCATTATAATCGTCTCTCGTGCTTATCCTCGCCGATCCTATACTTTAGCATCTTTATCGCATAAAAAGTATTGCAGGAAAAGGGCCGTTCGGGTCTATAGGAATGATGCTCGCTCCTTAATTGAGGAACGATATAATAATTAATAATGCCCGTGGCCGAACGGCATGTTATTGTACGGAGAATCGCGGGGAAACTTCGCTCTAATGCCGTCAATCGGATTGGATTCGATACGAAGTACGGATATACAGTTGTTGCGCGTATGTATGTATACGTACAGTCCCAGGGTGTACGCGGAGAGAATTTTCTTTGAAAAATTTACCCCGAAAATTATATGCAATCGTGGGACGACGCGGCATTTCGAAGAATTTGGTGGGAGTTTTTGGAAACTTCATCATGCATTTTACTTACGAAAAGTTCTCACAAAGTTCTTGAAAATGCCACGTTGTCCCACGATCCCACGATTTGCAGGATGAATTTTAAGAGAAAATTCTCTCTGTGTACGCGCATCGCTTGTGTATCGAAATTAACTGCTGATATCAATCGCGAGGCTGTTTCCACCGCCGATATGCATACACTTTATTACAAGTGAAGCGTTTGTCGACAAGTGAAGCGCGTTTAGGTGGATTGTTAAGAAACATTGTAAATGTTTAATGCTACACAGGATCGTACCGTGTACCATATTTGCGCGCTGATCACGCAATAATAATTGTTGAAATCCGCACCGCGGATTGCAAGATGAAGAGATAGCGCTGCAAGCCGGCTACCCGTGTATACCTTAACATCTGATTCGAGAGCTTATTATACAGATCGCTCCAGTTGCACCTGGTACGCAGATACTCTCGTCCGATAACTAGCAATGCGATAGGTGTAATTAATACCCGAGGCGTAGAAAATAAAGGAATGGGGTGCGTGATTTATATCGGCATAGATGCCAGAGGAAGCGAACTCGGCGCGAAAAAATCGCGCCTTCGGTGGGACGCACAAGTGGTAGTTAGTAATTGTTTTCCAGCGTGATAGCGCGATCGGGGGGGGGGGGGAGGCGCGGTATTTAATTTGTCAATGACGGGCGGAAAACCGCGAACGCGGAGTCGATTATCGGACAGCGTGGTTTTGATACCGTTGGATGAAGCGCGTATAAGGGCCAGTTTTACAAACATCGGTTAACTGTTAACTAGGGTTCAGTTGACTCTCTATCCTTTTCTATCTTATTATTTCAGAAGAGGCAGAGAATCAATTAACCTTCGGTTAGCAGTTAACCGATGTTTGCGAAACTGGCCCCAAACTGTCGCGAAACATTTCACTAGATCCGCCGGATTGTTTTGCGCTAAATAAAGTAAGTTAACGGTGATCACGACCGGGTTCGAATTCCCGCCTCGATGTTTGCGAAACTGGCCCCAAACTGTCGCGAAACATTTCACTAGATCCGCCGGATTGTTTTGCGCAAAATAAAGTAAGTTAACGGTGATCACGACCGGGTTCGAATTCCCGCCTCGACCGTCATTGCGCATCGATCATCCTATCTCTCCAAGACGAGAAATCGTCGAAGGTCTCGCACGGGGGGGGGGAGGAGGAGGAGGAGAAGCAGCAGGAGGAGGAGGGAAAGCAGAGAGGCGCGCGGCCGGGTCGTGAATGGGAGTGCGAGATCCCTAACCAGCCCGATTTAACCAGCAACTAGTAATTACTCGTAATAAATCATAATTCCGTCATTATTGTTTAATTATAATCAAAATCGCGACTTGAATATTGATTAAACCGCTCATGTTGCACGCCGTGGAGGAGGGTCTTCCCGCTTCTTCCACGTTCGCGGAGAAGAATCATTAATTTGCCGAGGGCGGCCGCATAGTACGCCGCATTCCCTGGGCTATTCCGGGACTACCGTTCGCAGGTGAATGATCGTAACGTTGTGTACACGCCCGATGGGAAACGAGCGGCGAACCGAAGAAAAAAAAAGATATCTCTCTCTCTCTCACGAGCGTCGACAAGAGATGGGAGTTACTATTGGCCGAGTTTCTACGTTCGCCAAAGTTATCGCCGCCAGCGCCTGGGTATCTGGCCGAACGAGGCCCCCGTGTCGCTCTCGTGTCACCGAGATAAAATTCGCAATCGCAGCCGAAGCCGAGGGACCTGCTAAGTACCTGCCGTCACGTGCCCGCCGTTCGCCAAAGCTGCGGAATATCAATCATGAGAGATGTCCAAGAACGCTGGTCCTCTCGTTCCCAGGCTGCCGTGATCCGGTTCGTAGGAAAGGAGCGGAGGAGCAGGAGCACTGGTGGGAGAAGTGTCTTCCTTCGTTGCCGCGCAGCAGCCGGAGAGAAGAGATATTCCGGTGCACGCAAAGAAAGGGAGCACGGAGGGAGGAGGCCCGAGCTATCGACGGGGAAGCTGGGACGAGAGACGGCGAGAGAAGGAAGAGAGAAACCGGGAGAGGCGCGTATAGATCCAATCAAGTATAGCCGCTCATAATTCTCTGTTGTAATTATTGCAGAGTCTCAGAGGGCCGCGCTCGGGCCAAAGCGATCCTCTTATTTTATTGATTAAATTGCTATTACGTTATATATACGCAAGGCAGCGCCTCTCCCTCCTTATCTCTCGCTTCCTTCCTCGCTCCCTTCACCTCCTCCCCCCTCTCCGTCCTCGAATTTACCCGTGACGCGTATGCACCAAGCGCGCACACACGGCATGTTGTTACACACCGTCGTGTGATACCGCGGCTGATCCACGATGGTTGAGGAACGATGCGGCGAGGTGGAAAATTCTCATAGAGGCAGAGAGGAAAGAGGGATAAATATGTCAGATAAATATGTCAGAACGACTCGAGCAACGAATCTTCTCCGACTCGAAGAGGAGCTGGTATAAGGGATAACCCCGCAAAGTTCTGCGGATAACCTCGCCCTACAAGGGAGAGAGATGCGAAACGGAGTGAAACGAAAGAAGGACGGGGGTGAGAGGGAGAGGGCGAAGGAGAAACGGCGCGGCGAAGGCTGCAGGTATTAATCGTTCTCACCTCGGAGGAGGTGCGTTCGCGCTTGGATTCCTCATCAGGGCCGACGCCTTTAGCATCTATCTTCCTCCAGTTGCATCTCCCGTTTCCTTGTAAGGACAACGACTGGATTCAACGGCGAGAAAAATCACGGGCGTCAAGAGAGACATTGCAGAAATTCGATATCTCGGGGACCTCGATCTCGTAGTCTATAATTATTCCGTCTTCCGTAATTCAGCTAGCAAATTGCTCTCTCTCTCTCTCTCTCTCTCTTTTTTTCTCGCTGTTGCTATATCCTTGCCTATCTGTTCGTTGTTTGTCCTGCCGTGGAGCTCTCGCAGCGCGAGAACACGTAATCCGATATGTCCCGCTAGCTCAGAGATAGAGTCACTTGTTTGCGGTCTTTAGACGATGCTACACACTTCTCCCTCCGACGTTCCCTCTTGTTCGCGGGATGAGACAAACCGATCCGGTGATGAGTTGTTCGTAAAAAGATGCGTGGCGTGTATCCGCGAATGAAATGCTGCGCCGAGAGGAGCTTGTCGCGACGGCGAGAGCGTCGCGGTCCGCGATAACATCCGTCGTCCGATCGGCGGCGATCGATCTTACGTTTCGATAGTTTTCACGGCGCTTCTCATACGTCGCCGAGAGAATGTACGACGGTATCGTCATGAGGAGCCCGCGCGAGAGCGGATCGCATAGGAATCGCGGGAATTAGCATACCCGAGCGGCGAATAGCCATATTATTATATGGGAAAAACGAAGTGCGCCCGAGCTGATGAACTTGATTGCGAGGCTTTCGCCGATTACGTTTGATACGTTCAGTAGTCACTGTGAGAAGTTGCGCGCATCTCCACATTCTTGCCGCACTTATGCTCTTAATTAAATCTTATTTACCCGACGCGTGTTTTTTTCTTTCCAGCCGGTTCCTTAATGTTCATGTCTATGCGCGAGCAGATAAAAATGTAACCGACCGCAACGGCGTGTGTACTTTTGGTGTGCGTTTAATCGAATACTATCTTCTCGCGCTAATCTCAAATTAAACGCACGATATGCATTCCTTTTTTCCCAGGCTAGACTGTACAACGCGACGAACGCACATTTCAATCTCGCACGTCGGCCACGCGATTGTCTTTATCTCCCATCTGCACCGAGTGGCAGCCCAGCGTGCTAATTAGCGACGAAAGCTCGCTCGCGTATTCCGCGATCCTCGCCGGCCAATCTCTCGCTTATTTTAATCGGCTAAAATGAGCGTAGAAATTGCTATTACGTCCATCGCAATCAGCTTTTAGAACTGGCGGAACTGGCCGCGGGATGAGATCGGGGATTGGGTATCCCTGGGATCTCGACTCGCGGAGCCGCTCAGAAAAATAGCGTATACGCTACGCGGCAAATCGCAGGCTCTCCGAGTATCCCCGAAGAGAGGCCTCCACGCTTCCCCTACGCGCGATAATGACACAGGGCGGTACTATGCGTCGTAAAGTATCGCCGCGCGAAATTTATGGGGGTAAGGTGAATGCATCTCTCCCCCCTCCCTCTTTCTCTCCCTCTTTCCCTCTCTCGCTTTCTATACCTCGCGGATGACCGTCTTGCCGTGCTCGTCTACGGACGCACCTACAACCGAGAGGAGCTCGAGACCAGGCTCTAGCCAGGTGATCGTCCTCGTTGATCCGCGGAAAGTTCCACGTAGGCCAGTGACCTGTCGTCGTCGTCGTCGTCGTCGTCGTCGTCGTCGGCGGCGGCGGCCGATGCGTGATCGCTGAATCGGACTCCATGTCCCATTGTTCGTTATGAGCAAGTACACGGTATTGATTTACGATCCTGGCGGTCCGCGTGTGGTGTCGCATCGCATCGTTTATCCCTTCTGAGTTTGCAACACTCGAAGTAAAATCTGGCTGGGGTGACAGGTGACATGTGCATCTCCTATTACCGCTTTGCATTCAGTAAATTAACGACAAGGGGGTATAATTCTCTCATTTCACTGGTGTACAATCTGCTGTACAGTTACTTGCTAATACATATCATCTTGTGCTATTTACCTTTCATAACATTGGAAGTAACTTTGTGCCAACTTCGTTATTCACCTGACCGGAAGACGGAGTTGATTTACACGAATCTGACGGGACGTCATCACATTTGTACGCAGATTTACGTAGACTTGGTCCCGAGAAAAGAAAAATGAGTATCGGCAACGCGAGCCCTCGCTACTACCGCATAGTAATCAAGTCGTTATAACACCAAAAGGGTATTATGCATTGCCTGCTTCCAGACATTTAAGAGTGGTATTCCGTGGGGTATTCATTTGGTTCGCTTGGTGGTTGCGTGGACGAGCCCTCTCTTTCTCCCGGTTCGATTCATCAGCGGTCGTAATGAGCAGTAGGTAGGCGTTTTGCGTGGCGAAATAAAAAAATACCCGTCGATATACGCCGGTATACCATCATACGTGAAAATCTTCCCTTCGAATGAAAGGGCCGCGACATGAAGGGGAGCGAGAGAGAGAGAGAGAGAGACTCGGCAAGAAGAAGAGAAGAGCTCCAGCGATATCCGGGGCAAAACGGCGCAATCTTTGGTCGGGTCGGTGGCCCGACTGATGGCGGAGTTACGGATAATACGATCGGCCTTCTTATTTTTATGAAAGAATTTATCCACGATCAACACCGAAAATGGAGAACGGACTTGAAGGATCGAGAGGGTCCCCCTCCCCCCTCTCGACAGCAGCAGTCCTGGTAAACAGCGCTGTGCTCCACATAATAACCACGATGCGGGCGTGCGCGGGCGCGCTACTCATAATTCGGTAGGATGAGAACACAAGGGTAAGGCGAGAGGGTGGTAAGGAGCGGCCACAGAAGTACGACTCCTTGGGACACCGAAGGTGAGGGGAGTTGCGGCGCAAGGGTGGGACGAGAGAGGGCCGGCAGGGTGAGGACGCACACACGTGCGCGCGAGAGCGAAGGGGGGCCCCCCGTCTGCATAATACCCGCGTCTGTATACCGAGGGGGCCCGGGCTAATCAGACGGACATAATTGATCTCACTTGTGATCTTGAGATTCGAAAGATCACGGACGGAGAGAGGCTCGAACCAATAATTATTGTTAATATCGGCCGCCCCGGTGTCCCGCTTCCTCGCCGCCGCTCCGCGCCGTCGCGTTCCCAGCTCTTCCCCTCGTCCCGGCCAGCTATATATCCCTAACCTGGCGACGATGCGGCCAACAACTTTGGCGTTCGTTCTACCTCCCCCCCCCCTCCCGCTCCCTTGGCCCATCTTTTCCGATATATGTGTCTTCCCTCTCACTCTCTCCGTCCTTCGCTCCTTGCTGACTGCCCCCTCCCTCCACCCCGTTCGCTCTTTCCATCCACGGGTATCTCTCGCCGAGTGCACCGGTACCGCGTCCTGTGTCCAGAGCTTTTATTTATATTAATTTCGTGGGCTTTTTGCTTTTCGGTGGTTTCGGAGCTGCGGAGGAAATATAAAATAATAATGATAATAATGAGCCATTTTGCGCGTAATAATACGGTAGGAGCCGGGATACGCCATGGAAGCCGCGCGATCCGCCGGGCTAATAATGTCGGACGCCGTGGCTCGGCTATATCGCGTTGCAGCGCGGACTCACGTAGTTTTCTTCGTCGATACAATGTTCTCTCCTCCCCCCCCTCTCTCTCTCTCTCTCTCTCTCTGTTCGTCTACATTTAACGTTTATATTAAATTATTGTGGACATCTCCCTCTTTCGTTTCTGCGTTCGTCCCTGACTTCCGTGTGCTCTACGTTTTATTTTTCTGTCTGTGTAGGATTTTCCGTGGGTATTTCTTACAGATTATTAATGAAAAAATCATTATCGTTTAGACACAGCGAGATACAACGTCAAATTTTGGTTCGGGCCACCAGTAGCCGCCTGGTCAAACATAAATCGCAGCTTGCAGGTCGCCTGATCTTTTGAAATCATGGTAGTAACATGACAAGCGTGACAGAAATATAATCAACGGCTCCAGTATACTTATACCAGCACACACGCGCAAGCATACATACACAGATCAATGTCATAATCGTCGGTGTAGAACCTACCCGGATACTCCGCCTTTTGCTGAGAGAATCACGTAGCCTCCAAAGGATTTTATGGCGCGGAATGGGATTTGGGTACACTTAGCGGTTATAAAGCGGCGAAGGTGCAAAGAGCCATTCGCGACCACCCTCTGCAGACTCGGATCGGCGCCTTTTATCCCGAGGGAATCCGCGTTAGGGGGCCACGAGGCCTTTACGAGTTCACTCCGCTCTATTACACCGCTGGCGGTGTCCTTTCGAGCGGTGCGCTTCTGCCGCTCACCTTTCTAATAGTGTAGCAAGTAAACGAACGTGTTGGAAAGTTTGCGTGTCTCACGGTGTCCTAAGCTTAGGCTTAATTAATAACAGTAAATAATAATAAATTCATTGGCGAGACGCCCGCCTGGAGTGTTGGGAAGTCCAGGTTCAAACCCTGGCTGAGGTCATATTTTTCGCAATAAATTTTCTGTATTGTTAAAAATGCCAGATTTGGTCAAGGCAACACTGACGTTATTAATTACTGCTGGCGACGTTTAAGGCGACGTTTAAGATATTTTTAGTAGTTAATAATAAATTTAGTTTAGTAAAAAGTGGTAGCGAACTTTCTCCTCTGATATCTTCATTCTTTTGCACATTGATCCATATTGATTGAAATTTGCGACACGAGATACCTCGATGCGGGAAGTAGCAAAATTACCACTTGATTTCCCAATTAACATCAAACAGAATAAACGCGTTACGCGTGTCGGAAGAGGCCCAGTTGTGAGCCACGACTCCCCTCGGCGCGGATCGCATCATAACGCCGTCGTAAAGCATCCCGTGAGTTCATTTGGCAAGTCCGGCGAACGCTCGTATTTACCAGATACGGGATCTCGTGCACGAAACAATAAGCGAATCCTCTGCATTGAACCGGCACGGCCGAGCGGGACCGGTGCGGCGCGGCGCGGCGCGGCACGGCGCGGCGCACCGACCGCGGAAAGGAGGATACCAGGAGGGAGAGGAATAAGAAGAAAAGAAGAAGAGGCGGGGGAAGAAAAAGACGAAGAGGAGGAGGCCTGGTCGAAGGTTACGACGTTCTCGGTCTTGTTCGGCTCTTCGACGTAGGGCGCGAGAGAGTGCCTTGTACCTCACACCCAATCAACTTAGATCCGCGGTTCCAGATAAGATTCCCTTCCCTCTTTCCCTTCCATCTTTCACCATCGAACGTGGCGCGCAGCCACGTAGCGTGTACACACACGTGCACGCCGTCAGTGGTTAACCGGCGACGGTACCTCGCGGGGGCGGCCTGCAAATACCAAGTCACCGAGCGCAAAATACATCGGGGGCTTCCCCGATCGTGTCCTTTCCCCCACCCCCCCCCTCCCTCCCCTTCTCCCTGTCGTACCCGAGAACTGACCCCCTCCTTCCCGGTGTGCATGCACCCGGGTAACGAGCTTTCATTAGCGACGCTGTAGGCTAATGAGCCGTGTTAGAGCCGCTCCATAGACGGCTTCGTACATTGCGATATCCGACGTTCCGGCTTTGTCGTCGCTACTCCTGGTTGCTGGTGCTCTCGCTAGCTAACCCGGCCAGGCTCCGAGTTTTACTCCGCTCGCTCTCGACGATCGCCTCGGACAAATTATCTGAAAAAAAAAGAAATAAGGCGAAATGAAAAATGTGCGTCGCGCCGAGATAAAACAAGTCGACTCGTTCCCCGCTTTCATATCGTTTGTAATCGTATCGCGCTGTCGGTACGGTGGTAACTATTAGCCTCCAGCGTTATTCCGTTCCCATCAATTCTCCCCAACGAAAACATCTCCGTCCGGTAACACGACGGAGTCGCCGGCCGCGATTATCGAGGGGTCAAATCGCGCGACATTGGACGTCGATGATGTTAAATTGAATTAAATTCAGAGGAGGGCATGCGCGCGACCCTTTCTCCGCGGTCCTCCAACCCTCCGAGCCGCTCACCGAGCGACTCGCGCGAATATGCGAATACAAAGCCGCGCGCACACACGTACACGCGCGGGCGCGCGCATATTAAACATCCGACGCCAGGCTGAGGCGTTCGGTGACAGGGCGACAGGACGACGGGGTGAGAGAAGGAGACAGGCGAACGAACAGGGGAAAAAAGGAACACGGGGAGGAGAGCAGGTCGGCGGCGCAGCGGGCGTTTTATGGCGTATATGCGACATGAGCAGGGATATTGAAAAGTTTGATTGCCCGCCGGTTTAATTCGCCGCGTATTCGAATCCCGTGGCAGCGAAACGGGACCTCCTGCGCCCGCGGGCCCTACCGCTCCCTCTCCTCCCTCCTTCCCGATGATCACCTCCCGCCCCTCTCGTTCCTCGCGCCACTCACGGGGAAATTGATTTTGCGGTTGTACACCGTACAGGACTCGCGGCTTGCGCTCCGCCAGATTTTCAGAACCGCACGCCGAATTCAAGTGATGTGTGAATTTTGTCCCTCTCGGAGAGACCGTCCAGGAGATTTGCACCAGTGTTAGGAGACGGGTCGGGTTTTTCGCACGGATTTGCGCGGTGAATACAGTAACAGTAAAATACCTAATGCAAGAACAAAGATGTACCGTTTATCGCACGTACATAAAGATCACATGGAAAGACCGGCTGAGGCAAAAATAACTAAAATTAAAATTGTAGGGATGATTGTACTGTGTTTTAAGAGCGACGATTTAAGTCGGCGCGCAGTCCTCGTTTTCGAATACTGTCACGATAGGTGGCATTCGGGAATCAACATTGGACAGTTTATTGCGATGAATATTGCCATATGCCTCGGTGGTCGAACTGGTTGAGACGCCCGCGAGAGGAAGGTCCAGGTTCAAACCCTGGGCTGAGGTGATATCTTTTCGCAATAAATTTAGAATATAAATTTTTAGATACTAACACCCTGTCACGGCTCTTAGTCATTTATTCCTTCAAATTTGTGTTTATCACAGATACAACTGTCCCAAATATTGCTATTTATTGGGGCTGTGCCAATCCTAATTAGACATGTGTTAACCATATCGGGCTGTTCGTGCATATGAAAATTTTTGAATTTAAGGAACTAATGAATGATATATTTTTATAAGGATATGTAAACATAATTAATGTTGTAAATCTGATCAATTCTCCCTCCCGCCGAGACTTTGGCGCCGAATTTCGAATTTCTAGGAGCAAAAGGTGCAACAAGCGTAGAACTACTCCAGCGCCCCCTTAACAAACCATTTTCACTGCGCGTGCGCGAAAAACTTGGCCTGTCTTCCTACGCCGACCCGCACGAGAGATGATCAAACATCGAAGGCGCTGCATAAATAGAGACAAAGTAGATATCTAAATTGAAAAACAATTCGAGTAACGGGAAATAATATTTTGCATACGTATAGCGGAAACTGCCAAGGTTTTTTGCGCGGGTACACCGAGACGGAATTTACTGCGTACGATGTTCTCTAAGCTACGATAACTTGGAAAGCATGGAGAATGCTAACGCACGTATGATTACTCGATAGAGATGGTAGTCGCCTAACAGCCGCACCAAGGGCTTTAGCGCTCGTCGTATTGGATCGTATTTATTACCCGGATTGCCTTCTCCGCGTCCCGGGACGTTTCTTTTCGTTTCCTTTTATTTTCCGATCGTTTTACGCCGCACGGGAACGGTGAACGGCGTTGCGCCGGTCGTCGTCGCTGAGATAACGTCGCGAAAAGTATCGGTATGCTCGGCGCGTAATATTTCCGCGTCCCGCGGCGAAATTGTCGTCGACGATGACGACGATCCGCGCGCAATCATTAAGTCGTCTTCATTAAAGCAGCTCGCGACCGCTTGTGCTTTAATCTCCCTTTATCTGTCGTTTCCCAAACGATTTTTCACTAATCGCATCGTTTCTTTGTTTTGCAGGTAAGTCGGGCAAGAGGGCTGTGCGCATGGGGAACGGACGCGATGGGGTAAGTTACGGATGCAGGCGCGGCGCGAGGAGAAATAGTAGAAACAAGCGAGAGATTAGCGCGAAATCGTGAGATAAGGCGGAGTCGCGATTCCAGCCGATCCCATCGTGCGCGCCGCGCCGAGCTGCGGGGCAGCTCTCCCGGCATAGCAGCGCTGGTATTTATGCTAATTACTGTCAACGTTAATTAGTGCCGGTGCCCTCGCGGCACCGGTCTCTCTCGCGAGCAGCCTCGCGAAAGGAGCGTCTCGGGTATAGAAGAAGAGTCGTTGGGGAGAATCGTGGACAAAGGGAGAAATGAAACGGACGGAAAAATAATTCGCGGCTGGATCGCGATCGAGTCGCGCCGGCAATCGAGGGGGAGGAGAGAGAGAGAGCTGAGAGAGCCTTAACGGCATCCACCACGACTCGGACCTCGTCTCGATACAGCATTGTAATCTTGGCGAGCTCTTAATGAGAGCGTCGTCCGCCCGCGTTCGCGAGAAACGGCCGAGCCTAATTTCCTACGTGGAATTACGTGACAAGCGGACGGAACGCGACCGAAGGCGAGCATTAGAACGCGCGAGGAAGTCACGGTCGTGTCACGCGACAATTTCAGCGGGATTCGCAAAAAGGCGTCGTTAGCGCGAAATTGTCGGAAGCGGCAGGAACGCTAATGAACGGACGGGTACAACGGAAATTGGCGGTCTCGGATCCGTTGTCCGATGCGTGCACGTCACTCGTTAATTTCTCGGCCTGATTTCCGTTTTACTTCGCCATCGCCATTTCGGGTACTGTCTCGTACTAATTTGACAAAGACCGCTTGCGTCTTTGCGTTCGCGTTCGCGTCGACGGCACGTTTTCCTACGTTTCCATTATACCTTGCGTTAAAGTAGATAAGTAACGTACCAGGCAAATTGCGCATCCAATTTCCGCATACCGCATATCCAATTTACTTTCGACGACTGTTCGTAATAGGCTGAGATATACTCTCATCGATATATCTTCATTTTCATCGTGGTGCAAATACAGAAATTATAGGCAGGCATAAAGTATTTAAGATAATTGGATATTAGAGCTCTAATGATGCAAGTATTAACGGTCTGTACGAGAGAGGCACAAAAGCATAAATTTAGCAATAAAGAAAGACACGAATGTTAAGTAGCCACCGGCGTCGCTCGCGACGACCTAGAAATCGATGGCGATCGTCGAATTCGCCGAAGAGTAAAGCCCGTATCATACTACGGTTTGAGATTGAGATTTAAGAATGAGAGGAAGAATGTGGTCGCAAATATCCATTAATGGATGTGCACTGCAAGAAGAAGAACGCGTATTTTTCACTTCAAAGAAAACGTAACTTCGCATGTCTATCATAAAAGTAGTCCGGCAGGTTCCGCGAGGAATTATTGGGAATAGCTTGTCCCTCAACATTCTCACTTTATATCTTCATGTCGAGCACAATTCGTTTGCCGTTGACCTGTCGGCGAAAAGTATCTCCTCCTCGTCTGAAATTAATTCTAGATAAACGCCTAATAACGTATACGCGCGAATTCACGTACATTGGAGACGCATTTCGTTATCGGGCAATAATCGACAAGTGTCTTTTTTTTCGCCAGTTATTTACATCGCGTTCGCGATTTGTTATGCGGAACATATCGTCGCCTGCCATTATCATTTGCATATTCAAGATTTCATTTACATAAATCGATATTTCCTAACACGCACGTACATTCGTATATTTCATAAAGGACACCACGGTCATTTTTCTCGCGAGCGGTCTGTCACGCCCGTGGCTCGGAGTTCCCGGAGATCCTCGGATGGTGCCGGGGACCTGTGCACGCCCGCGTAATACTCGTTGTACGCGACACGGCGCTGGTGGAGCCGAATTTGAAAAAATCCCGCTCATTCGCGGGCTGGCGCGAGAGGAGACCGGCAACCATTTTCTTACGCCTTTCGTCCGCTCATCGCCGGGCGTGCGGATGCCATAGACTTCTCTATACCACTAGACTGCTACCTTCGAGCTGAACAGTGAGGCTAGAGTCTGTCAGTGATGACACACCAATGCACATGTACTACTTTATTCACCTAACAAGACATGGCGGAACTCTTGCCTCACTTTTCAGCTCAAAAGTAGCAGTCAAGTAGTATATAGAAGCCTGTGACGGATGCATCTGGAAGTGTGTCCTCCACGGCGGTGGGTGCGACAACTTTCCTGCCTCAGGAGCTACCTCGCCGGATGAGAGGAGCGAACGGAGGAATCGCTACTCGCGGTACCAGACGGTACTGTAGCTGCGAATAGGCGGGCAGATTTGCGCGTAACTTACGTACGTATCTACTTGCAACTTGCACGAATGCTGGAGACAACTAGAGAGAATGAGAGAGTTAGGGAACCACGACGGGCAGTTTATGACGCGGCGCGACTCGAGTCAAACGCGCCGCTGGTCGCTTCGCGTCCTCTTCCCTCCGTTCACGCTATCTGCGTCCGTATGTTTGCGGTACCATCAGCTGCAAGGGACGACTGGGAGAACTGGCGGAGAGGCTCGGAAAGGGATCCATCGGACAGCTGGATGGAACTCACGAGGCGACCGCGGATATATCTCCCACTCGCCACCACCGCAGAAATCTCGCTGTCCGCCGGGCCAGAGAAGTTACCGCGATTCCCGCTGAATTCGTATTCCTCGGAGCCTCGAGCCTAGCGCGATGAGATACGCGCGATTGCCTGTGTGGGAAAACCTTTCCGCGGTTTCGCGAGCCGGAGATTCAAGCGCCTGCCGACCGCTCGTAGACTCGCGGAACGCGCGGAGGCTGTCTATCTTTTTATCTCTCGTGGAAAATATCGGAGGGAAAGGAGCGTTTCGTACACCTATAACAATCCCGCCGGTAGGAAGCGTGGACCATCTTGTAACGTTTGTGTCCAATAATGCTGTGTCCAAAAATGCAGCGTCCAATACTAACGTGTCCAATAGTGCGTGTCCAAACGAGCGGTGTCCAATAGTTACGTGTCCAACTGGAGGTTACCCGAATAAGAGGAAAGAGAAGGGCGTGTAAGAGGATAGGGTGAATTCCACCGGCTGGCACCACATTACGGAAGCGAGATGCCGTAAGAAGTTGAAAAATAAAAGGACTGGCATTGCGAGGAAGAAATCGGTGAGCGTCAAGGTGCTGATAGATCGCGGTGGTCATACACGATAAATTTTGTCAATTAGCCTGACGCGACGTCAAACGAGGACGCTAATTGATCGAGACACCCATTAATGGTCGTAGTCCACAACTACACGGTGTCGGGACACCATCGGGCGATTCGTTACGCGGAAGGCGCAGATCGGCATATTTGTAAATCCGAAGGAATCAACTGACAGAACTTATTACCGCCTTATCCTTTATATCGCCCGATTACCCGCCTATCTCATTAAAGCGGCGGGATCGTGTACCGCGCGTGTTCCGACCGGCATGCCGGACAGAAATCGTCGATTTGGTATCTCCGCTGAAATTAATGTTACGGTAACGCTATACCGTTAGTCCTGGATTAACGCGCCTAACGCGTCTTCCGCCGGGGGACGGAATCGGAATCGCGGGTCTTAATAGCGGACACGTCACACGGGCGAACAACGGAGATCGTTATAGTAACAGTGAGTGACGTGATTATTGCGGTAGTGCGGAGGATTTTCCGCGATCGGCCCCCACCGCTGACACCCGCCGCCCATCGGAAGGCGAAGCCGGGAAGGCGAGATAAATTACGCGGAGATTGCCAACTAAATTAGCACCGCCCCGAGAGATATTTATACGGAATCGGATATATGGCGTTGGCGGCCGAGCGAGCCACCGCGCGCGAGAAGGCCGCAATCTATTTCGCCGGCCGATTTATGACGTCTCACTTATATGGCGCGCCGACCAAGTGCCCGCGACCGCGCCGGCAATTACGCTTGGCGATAAGTTTCGGCCCCGGAGAGAATTCCGCGTCCACGTCGTAGCTGATCTGTTAAGCCCCAGGAATTCTATACGTTTCCTAAAACGATGACGAGAAAAATGTCGTCTCATCACCGCGGCCGCTCTTTCTCCTACACGCCTTGTAGAAATATTTCACGTTTCTCTCCGTGTCGCGTTCCGATGAAGAAAAAGAAATGAGAAAGGCACAAAAGACAGATTCCGCGCCATTAATTACCGCGATCGGCCCGGACGCGAGTCGGAAAGTATCCGGTTACGGTGTACCCGCGCGCGAGGGAGGGAGAAACGAGAGGAAGAAGGTGGATGTACCTACCTCCGTGCCACGGTCCCGCGCGGAGCCGAGATAAATTCGTCGTTCCGTCGCCGTCGTGTTGCGGACAGCACCGGCCGGCTCGGATTTACGAAGTTCGGCGGTGCACCGCGGTGATGTATTACACGGATGAGCTTACCATGGGTGCGCGATAGGATGACGAGGAACGGAAATATTCTTGTTCACATAGACGATTTTATTGAACGCGCCGCACCAATACGATTTCGTGGCTGAACGCGCAGGTTTCAACATCCGCAGCTTGAAACGCGAGGGGCCGCTCACTCCCTATTTCAATGGATCAATGATTTCCTACAGGATCTTCGTGATTTCAGAACTTGTACGATTGTCTAGGATTTCTCGTGTATTCGTGGTGATCCCCAGTGAATTCTCGTGAATTCGAGATTGTTAAAATCAGTGATTTTTACACTATAACGAATTACAAATTATTTAATAGTTATTATTTTATTTGTTTAACAGTCTTCACTGCAAGCAGGGCTTACCTTGCGGCGAAACGTATTATATCGACAGAGAAATTTAATATCGCCAGTAATTTGAAAACCAATGATGTGTAATTTTAAACGACCTACACTGGCCAATGTTTTTATTTTAAAAAACACACTACAACGTTTCGGTCCCGGATTTGGACCCTTCTCAATATGTCACGATAACGCGAAGATATAATTTGACAAAATTTAGATGTCTGCTTTTCCGCCGTTACTTTCCAATTTAAATATCGAAAGTCTGTAATTAATTAATCCTTTTTCTCTCAAAATGGATATATTATCTGCGGCGAGAGAATCGCGAGCATCTCCAGCTCCTTATCGAGTGCTGAAAGTTCAATTAGGAATATTGTAAACAAGGCTTCTTGCTATAAGAGAAAAAGAGAATCTGATAGTGCGACACACATACGCACACGCACAAAGGGACGAACGAAAGCGCGCGGGACAAATGAGCGTAAATAACCGCCTACGCCCAGCCGCGACGCGTTCGACACCTTCCTCTACGCGAGCCCGGACCAGGCACGCATCCCGGTGCCATTATTTCATTAATTAGTGTCACTCGCGCTTACCCGCGGACACACGAACACGAGAACTTCTGCGCGCGGCCCGTGTTACCGCCACCCGCTTTGTTCGCCTCTGCCATAAACCCTGGCGCGGTGAATTCCGCCTCCTTCCTCGGCATCTCCCTCGCATCTCGAAGGTCTCTCCGTTTATCCGCCCTCTCTGTTTGTCCGACGCGCACGTCTTTCTCCGTGTGTGTGTGCGCGCGTGCTCGTATTTTCCTCTTTTTCTCTCACGTCATTGCGGGATCGTTTCCACCTTCTCCTCCCCCGCAAGATTCGCGGTCATTTTCATCTGTCAATACGGTCGCGCCGGTAGATCGCGACGATAGGCACCGAATGCGAATATTAGACTTAGAACGTGACGACGGGGCACTGAGAGTCCAGTTACTAACTTGATAGCCGCATAAGATCTTCTAGTTTGCGCGACCGGGGGGAGCGCTGTTCCATTTCAATAATATTTTAACGCGCTCAACTACGCCGGGATTCTCGTCGGAGGAGTAAGCATCGCCGGGGAACTGGCCGTGAGCACAAATCTGTCCTACACGAACGAGTTTGCGTTGTCGCGCTCTTATCGCGGTCGCATTCCTGCACCGCGAGCGAGAATTCCATGAATATTGAGCTTGAATGTCGACCACACCTATCAATTAGGCGCGCTAGACGGTGCCGAAACCCTCGCTCAATCTGTCCGCGAGGGCCGAGAAATTTATGCGATAGAGGTGCATCAAGGTAGCGCGCCTACCACTAACGCGGAGCGTAACAACCTTGGGGGGGCCCGGCTAGAACAAACACGTTCCCCGAGTCGCAGCACATCCGCGCGTAACGTGCCGCACGAGGATCGGCGTCACGGCGCGGCGGCGGGTGGCGTCGAAATTCGACGACAAACAAAAACCACCAATTACGCGTGTTATTACCGGTTATACGCCTGACTTATTCATGCGTGCGCTCGGGGGGACGCGGGGGGGCCAGGGGGTACCGCCTGATTTCCTGTCGGCCCGACAGCGAGCGTGTCAGCCGCTTACCGACAGGATTTAATAACAGGTGCCGCGAGTACAGTGTGCAAATTTATAAGTCCGGCCGTACTATCGCGGCCGATTATCCTTTCTATACCTACGTATTAATGAAGTATTTCTGCCGGCAATTATCGGTTACGGCACCGCAATTACGGCCGAGCGGCAACTTCTGCCTGACGTTAAAGGGCGGTGTATATCCGCGGTAAACTCGGGAGTACGGTATCTGCCCGCGACATTTCTCACGGAGGATCCGCAGGCTCTTTCAACCCCCTCGGGTGACTCGCCCGCTCGCGACGCGCAACACCCCGCGTTTCACGTGTGGGTCACGTGGTTCCACCCACCGTCCCTATCCCTCATTTTCTTCTTGTTGAAATGGCACTTAGATCCCCACGTCGAGCCTAACTGGGCCAAGTCGAACCAATAATTAAAACAATAGAGTTAAAGTTCCTTGGTTCAAGTGTGTTCTAGCATCGTGGACACAGACTTTAACTAGAGACCCTGTAATCAGAGACTGGCCATAAGAGTTCGTCAAATTCCTGCGAGTGAGAGAGGAACATAGGCTATCTCGCTTGCAGGAATTTGACGAACTCTTATGGTCAGTCTCTGATTACAGGGTCTCTAGCCTTAACAATGTCGTTAAACAATAAACACAAGACAGGGACTCGATTACCGGAGTGATGCGATCAGCTGATGCGACCTTCGAGTATCAAAAATTCCTCTTCGGCTAGAAGACGCGCGAATCGCTTGGCGTCCCAAACGGAGCTCGTGTCCCCGTCCCTCCGAGTGTCAGATAACGGGCGCCTTGGCACGGTACACCCGGTGACTTGATTAATATTATTCTTTGTTACGATTCCAATTGCGTTTCAACGTTCGTACACGGTAGCCCCCGACCATCGTGCGAGATGTTTTCTTTTTTCCTTTCTTCGCGGAGTTCATTTGACGATAATCGGTTCGCTCGTACGTACGCGCTGCCGCGCGCATTATACGCGCATACCAGCACTCACGAGCGGGTTAATGCGCATCGACATACGACAGAGCAGTCAAATCGATTTCCGCTTATTGAGCGCGCTCGCCTCACGCATATCATTATTGCGCGCGCCAGCCTCACGTACCACGGTTTTACGGTTCTGAGTCGTGCAAATACGCGCCGTGCGTACTATCGGCGTGCAAACGTGCACGGCCGTTAAATCGGTACTTGGCGGAGAAAATCGATAAGGATCTGATTTATAAATGGAGGAAATTCAATACGCGTGGTAGGAAGAATCAGGCTGTCGAAAAGGATCTTTGAACACATCCGAATATTCGAACGCGGGCATCGCTTCCCGCGTCTGAGCTACCGATCCGCGTAAAAATCAAACCGTTTCCCTTTCTCGAACGTTAATGTGCGAGATTTCACACGCGGCGGCTAATAGAGATCGTCATCTCGCTTGATTTGCGGCGGCAACGAGCGAGAAAAACGATAACTCAGTCCGGCATCTCCAGGGGTCACATTTGTTTTAATAGTTCCCACACGGCGGCCCGTCGTGTTATCGAGAAGTGAAATGTAATCGCGCGGCGCGAACGTGTACGTATCGCATATACGACGGTAATATAAACACGCCCGTACGGCTGAGAGACGGGCCTAGAGAGTGTGGAAGCGCGTAGCGCGACGGCCTCCGCCCTGCGCGGGGGAGCCAATTGGTAACCGGCTGCACTTCGTAACGCAACACTTCTGCCGCTGGCCGCGGGGCAGCAGGCCTCCTTTCATTACGATTCGTCGTGCTTTTCATCTCGCACGACGTACTTTTGAGCACGCGGCGACTTCTCCCCGCGCGCGCGCGACCGTATCGATCTCTCCGACGAGGAGATGCCTGAGGTCAAGTGGAATAATCGGATGACCTGTGGATCAACGATACGTTTGTGATAAAAAGTAGGAAAGAATGAACGATCGTTTACTCAGTGAGTTTATATTGATTTTTATTATTTCCCGTTGAATCCAAGTACCATTGCGTCGTCCCGTTAACATTTTATTTGGCGCGCAAGACTCGTAAAATAATGTGCATCATTCGCACGCGGGCTTCTCTCTTAGATAAAAGTTGAATGATGGGTTAAGAGAGTCGAGAGACGAATGGCAGCGAGATAATGTATTGGTGATTACAATGCAGGCTCGCGATCAAAGTTAAAAAACGAGTCTTCTGCCTTGCGTCACGTCAAGCCGGGCCTGATCTACGATATCGCAATTTACATTCGGTCGTTGACTTTGAGTCGCGCGATAGGACGGGATTCGGGTCTCCGGGTCCGCGATCTTTGGCCGGATCGTTTGCCGCCCATTAATCAGTCGAGAAAAATGACAATTGCATCGGGCTTTATCTAGAGGCCGCGAATTTATCAATGTAACGCGAAATCTCTCTAGTCAGCTCGCCCGTTCGGCTTCTCGCCATGACAAACGGAGGAGGAGGAGGGGGAGGGGGAGATATCGCCGGTGCTCATTAATAAGGCAATAAATTTGGGTGGTTTACCGCCTATCTCGCTAATAATATCTCGCGAGGACACGCACGATCCAAGATGTACGATAGCTATATGGTTCACCCGCTAGAATTATACGATATCGAACCGCGCTCGATTCGCGCATAGGCAGCCAGCGATCGTATATCCCTAATTTACGATTCAGGAAGCGCGGCTATTCCAGCATCGGCGGCGAATCCGCACCGACCCCCCACGGAACGAGATTGAACGGGATCGGAAAAACTCGCCCTCTCGCCCCCGCGAATCTCTGACCCCGACTTCCAGGGCTAACGGCGCCCGCGTCAAGGGACAACCCGAGATTAAATCACGCTCGTTATCTCGGGCCGAATAAAAAAAGCCCTCGTTTCGAGATTACGAGCGTTCGATGGAGCGCGAGAGGAGGCGAGAGTACTTTTGGTTCCCCAGCGAGAAGAAAGGGAGAGGGTGAGACAGTAGGGGGGGAAGAGAGAGGGAGATAGTCCTTTATACTTTCACGCCTTAACGCGATCGTTCGGGAGTTAATTACCGAGCTCGGTCATCGCACGCCGCGCCGCTCGCCTGGCCGTTCCTCTCTGCCCTTCGGGATGAATTTCGTGCGTATGGGATCTCGAGGGCCTCTCGGGAATGAAGGGGGATCTCGCCGAGATGTGCGGCAGGCTCTCTCGCGAAATCGCGAGGCGGCTCCGTTCGGACGCGATCGTTCCACGCGCCCGTATACGTTATCGCCGTCGTAAAGTCCGCTATTACAGGGATTTCCCTGGTGTCGGAATGTCCAGCGGTTAAATATAGAGTCATTATAAACTAGCCGATCTAATCTGTAAGGATGATCCCCGTAAGAGAGGCGATTAAAATTCACAATTTATATGGGCGAATCCCGTAGAGACAATTACAGTAAAATGTTTATGCGCTATTTTACGTCACGCAGATGGACGCGTCCCGTGAGGTATAAGTAAAACTTGCCGCTCGCATCGTTATTTCAGGTTTTCTTCGATATACGCCACATTATATCCGCAGCATTATTCGCGCGGATATCTTTCGTCATTGCTGTTTTCAGACGTTGGTATAAACGCGGAAGAAAATTGAGCGCGACGTTGTCCTGTTGCATTAACGGCATATTAATTACCTTCGTGATGCTCGCTTCGTGTATCATCGTCCTGCTCTTGCCACAGTAATCCGCTAGGATTCTCTGTCTGATGCCGTAACCGTGAGACTTTGAATTACGACCTGACCACATTGATATCGGCGCGGCGCGGCGCCACGATGGAAAAGCTCCGCATTATCTGCCTGCGATTTAATCGATCTTGTCCTTATGACCGGGAGGTCCTCGGCCCTCTCGCGCCCGCACATAAATAACCAGTAATAATTGCCGCGGTGAACCAATAATTGCCGCAGCGCACTTTCTGCCAAGCTGCGCCGCGCGTTCGTTAGGCGACGGTGCGGCACATAACTCGATACGTTCTGCCTTACGTTAAGCATCGTTAAGGGTCAACCGAGATTTAATTATCACAAACGACGTAAAAATGCGCTTTGATCTTACAAATGTTCGTGCCGCGTCGCCGTATCGTAGTTTTATTTCAACGTGTTTGCTCCTAGTTTTAATCGCCCCGCATTAAATCCTCCGGCCATTATGCGTTATTTTAGATCCTATTTTCGTCACGCGGTTTATGAACTCTCGCGTACAATTATTTGATATAGGAAGCATAGGCTGTGACTTCAACGAATTTTAAACGGACGAACCAGCTGCGTTGTTTTATTAACTTCGTTGGTAGTTGGAAGGGTTAAAGGACCGTAGCCAACTGTTTATAACTTCAGACACAGTGTTACGTTCTTTTCTGGGCCACCCAAGTTTGCCCCGCGCAATATTACAAAGATTAATCAACGTGTCCGAGCATTAAATTCTTTTCTTCTGTTTGGCTCTTTGGAAGAGGAAGTGCAATAAACTACGATAAATGTCAACAATTCCCATAAATCATTTTGCGCCTGTGTCCTGAAAGAATTATTATTGAACGCTTTAATAGTATCTTGATATTTCATCGTGCAATCAACTGATATGGCGTGCAGAAAAATAATATTAATTTATTCACACTTACCAATGTGTGATATGGTATAACATATTAGAATTGCCACCAATGATTATTGGACTATACTCGGAAAAGTGGCCCCGAAAACTGTTTACACTGTAACGCTTTTATTGCATCATAATCGATATGTGCGTTAACATTTTATACAAAGAAATTAACTTATTATATTAACACCAGTGACATACCATTATAGGAAAAAGCACGCTGAAGATGACTAAGTAAAAGTCGAAACGTACGTTATTTATCTTCTACCAAACTTCGATTTAAGTAAATGCGTTATCACAATTGTTACCAATATAAGTTAGATCAGGGTAACAATGTAATTTTTCACTTTATTATACCTAAATTTTAGTGCATTATTTTACAAATTACCGCTCGTAATATTATTGGCCTTTTATCCTTGATACTTCCTTAATGTCAATTTACATTATCAACTTAAAGTAAGAATAACAATCTTCCATCTGCGTTCAATGTTAATGTATACGTGATATCGTTAAAATTATTTAAAAAGCTCTCGTTTTACAACACGTACATTATCCGAGGCAGAATGAGCAAGAGGAGCAACTTTCATAAAACGTTCGATATCGTCGAGCCTTAGAAGATTATTCAAAGTCTCCTGTAAGCGCGCAATATATACGCGATCCTTATTTACGCGCCTTCGCGGCGTTAAATCAGGCGATTACCCACAAGCATTCTATAACGGCGATCTAACACGACCACCGGCCCGATTCGAGTTTAATGCATTCCACTTGGGTCCTGTCGAGCCGCCTAGCCTTCCAATGGTCCCTTTCTTCCCGCGAGGTTGGGCCGAGATTGTTTAAGGCACGGTTACCCAACGTGCTGGCCGTGGCATCATAATTTCCCGATTTCCAAACCGCCTCACGGCGGGCACATCCCGCTGTTGCTCCAGCCACCTACACCGTTCACGGGTCGAAGGTGGATGCGCCGTGGCTAATCGTAAGGTGTAAGGAAGAGGGACGCGCCATGGGTGCTCGAGGGGACTCGCATATGTATACGTCTCGGTCGTTTAATTTATATCCGCGCACCGGTGTTCGTTCCGAACTGTTTCCCCGTCTCTCGCGCGCGCGGTATTTCGTCGAATACGGGAAAGATCTGGGAGAAAGTTCGTTAAGCCGCTCATCTCACCGACGAATGTAATTTAAAGGTAGTGACGCCCCTCTTTCGTCGAATTCTCACCATTCTCCCGTTCTCGGCGATTCCTATGGTATAAACAGTACACGTGAATAAAGATTTTCACATGCTCGTCTCGTTTCTGTCATCACGTCCTGGTCAGCAGTTAAGAGGACGCTGGAGTGATTCTGCACTTTTGCCACCTTTTGCTTCTAGAACTGTCGATTCGTGAAAACATTTGTGTAATATACAAATTATGTGGCTTTCGTATACGAACCGACAGTGTTCCACTGTGCGGACTAAATCAGAGAACAGCATGGTATCATTGAAACTAAGTTTAGGAGCTTAACAAGAGATCTATGATACCATGTGTTCTCTGATTTAGTCCGAATAGTGGAACACTGTTGGTTCGTACACGTAATTTGTATTATATTACGCAAATGTTTTCGCGAATTGACAGTTCTAGGAGCAAAAGGTGCCAAAAGTGCAGAATCACTCCAGCATCCCCTTAATATCGCGTAGCGGTGCTCGCGAAATCTTCGAAGCACACATAAGTTTTAATCCCCTTGACATCCTCCGTAGAGGGACTCCCTGGTGTTCACGGATATTTTTGCGCGCCGGCATTGGGGTATTTATTGAATCGATAACCGAGGCCGCCTTCTCAGTGGGCCTCTATCCGGAGCATCGCTCCGAGGTCTCGAGTATTTTTCATCGCGCGCCGACACATTGTACGCCAACATTCCAGGCAGCATTCGCCAGTTCATTCTCTCTTCTCGCTGCGTTGCGGCAGAGAGTACCGCGGAAGTGCAACGTCGTCGAACACGCTCGGTTGAAAGTTGAATAAAGATATAGAAAAAAAAACGGAACGGACGGAATTGAGTACCAATTGCGGCGAATCGACTAGGTACCGTCGGCACTGTTCGCTCGATCGCATAAATCAGATACCCCGCGGGTGACTCAATCAGGTGGGTCTTGGTAAGAAGGACGAGCCGATTACCAGAAAACGCGCGACGGGATAATGTGCGTGCGTTGCGTGAATTTTCTGCGCGCACGTGTGCCTCTTGCGAATTCATATCTCGTGCGAATGAGTAATCGCTCTCGGTATCAAGATGAGGCATCCGAGACGTTATAATTGAGTTTGAGACACGGAGAAAAGGAAGGAGGAGGGAAGAAGAAGAGGAGGGAAAGAGAAGAAAAGCATCTTGACGCACCGCGTAAGAATTTTCAATCAATGGCGAAATTAATTTACGAGGGGCGCATGATTAAAGCCGAGACGCGTGAACGGTCAAGAATGGAAATATTCGTAGAGCGCCGATATTGTGTAAAAACCGTGCGTCTCCGATGTACACCGAGGTGCCCATTTTGTAACAGTTTGTGCGGGTATTTAACGTTTCAGCTTAGGTACTTTCCGTCCCTTTCCCTTCGAGTCATTAACATTTTTCGTTGCGCGTCGCTCGTCGATCGCGTTAAACTCCATTCGGCGTCGAACTCCGTGTCGATGCAAATGACCCGCGGTGATTTTTATGCGGACAGAAACATACTCGCGGGATCGAGCGCGAGGAAAGGGACACGAGTAAGATTCAGGCACGGCATGACTGTACCACTTGGCGACTAATTAATGAACGTTGCTCCGATCAATTTACATTTACGAAGGTCCGCTTACAGGAGCAGCACGAGCGATTTCTCCTTCTTGTTGCCTCTCAAGTACTCAAGGGTGGGAGTATAAAGGGGTGTACCTTCGTTAGCGCCTCGAAAGTCCGAGGGATTCCGCGGGAACGTGACCCCGTTGGACAGCATGCGACCATTCGTTGCGCCTAGTTTCTGCTCGTAATCGAAGATCGCGCGCGTATACGCTTCATTCTCGTGCAACAGTCCCGGAAACCATGAAGCCTGTATAAGGAGACCGAACTAGGCTTGATTAATAATTCTCAAACGAATAATTCTCATAACTGTCTCCTTATACAGACTTCATGCAGGAAACGTTCCCCATGTCGCGCACGATTTAAAAAAATCTAGCGTAAGAGTGGTCGCGCGCGCGCGCACGGATGTTTATTCTTTAGATATTTCGTCGTGTTATTACGGTCTCCGGCGCGGTTTTACGATTGACGATTTATAGCGGGCACGGCCAATTTGTTAAAATAATTTCGAACGTTAATTATAAGCTACAGGGCCGGTGAAAAGGCGCTCTCGCTCGCTACCTTTATCATCGGCGGTACCGCGTAAATGCCGCGGGCGCTGGAGGATGAGATTGCAACAGTCGTGTACCTTCTGAGAACGAGAGAGAGCGAGTGTGCCCTGAGGGGCGAGATCTGGAAACCATCGAGGCGAGGAAAAAGTCGAAACCGCCGACGGATAGGTCCTCTGGTTGGTGAGACGCACACCTAGCCGGTAATCGTCATCGCGTCTTCGCGCAAATAAGATTCAGCCGCGAGGAATAGCGGCTAGCCTCCTTCGTCTCAGTGCGCAACTTCGAAAAAGGATGTTATTTTATCGCGTTCAAGGACCATTCGTGCGGCTCGCGGCTAATTTTGCGGTCGACTAAACGACTCGCGAAGGGAGAGCGGGAGATGGGCAAGGGAAAGGGCCGAGGGAAGAACGGGGACGTGGAAGAGGGTTAAAGGAAGAAACTATCCGGCGCGGTTTACGTTGAGCTCACCGGAGCTGCCGCTGCCGCTGCAGGAAAATGAAAATTGCACCGTCGTCCTTGAGATCCTTGCGCGCTGCGCGAATGCAAGTCCTAAGAATCCATCCATTCCATCGGGTTCAATACACATCTACGTATTTATGGGAATTCCAGACATCGTTCCGAGCGCCGACAAGTCGCCGCGTTTATTGCTTACTTTATTTCGCTTAATTAAATTTAGAGGGCTGCAATACGGTATTCGCTTGTAAAAACCAACGCCTTCGCCGTCGAGGGGCGCGTATTCGCGAAAGCAATAAAAATATCGTCCACAGTTGTCTTTCGGTTGCTTCATCAAAGACAAACGCGGCGATTATTCCTCACGGATTCGCCGATTCGGACTGGCGGGTCCGATAATTCTATTCCCGTGCGTGTATAACTTTCAGGTATCTGACGCCACCTTCTTCTAATCGCACGTCGATAATAAACATGCGTTAATGAGCAAACAACTACGCGACTATTTTCACCCGTTATGACCGATCGACGTGACTCCGACCCCAGCGAGAAGGAGAAGGGACGTGAGTTTCCAAGGCCGGAGAATTATCTGAATCCTTGAACCTATAGAGCGCGACGACGGTGATCCTTCCTGCCGACCAGCGTCATCGTCTTCTTCTCGCGCACGAATTGCCTCTGCGGTCGGACGTAAAACAATCAGCCGGCGATTTTTTGGTCGCTTTCGTTCTTACTCGCTCCACGGCCGGCAACGATCAGCGATGTGCCTGGTAGAGGCGATGGTAAAGGGCGACCGGAGATGGTCGGGATGAGAGGGAGAGAGCGGAGGATGTAGAGAATGAAGGAGAGACCGGGAAAGAGAGAGAGAGAGAGAGAGGCCTTTACGGTCGGGGCGTGCGATTAAAGTTTTTGCACACGAACGGGTGGCAGAGCCGAAGAACCAGACGAAAGAAGAGCGTGCAAGAGGGAAAAATCAAGAAAAGGGAGAAGGGGAGGGGGGAAATCTCTCTCATGCCGCGGCGTTTTGCGCGGGGCCCCGGACGGATGTCCCGCGACCGATGATCGACAGATATGATTGGGCTCTCTCGAACTTGCAATTAGTCGCACGTCATGTTAGAATAATAACGCAACACGCGAGTTCCCGATTTCCCTCTCTTTCCTCCCCGCCCTCTCGCTCTCCCTCCCCTACGTTTCCACCTTTAAAGGAAATATATGCGCGAATGCGTCGATTACGGGCGGCTTCGTCCCGTATCTCGGTCGCTCATGGGCAACATCGTGGAGGAGCTATTACAGGCCAATAAGAAACGCGGCACAGCGGAACGATGCAAGGGCCCACGTGCACGGCATACATTATTCGAGCCCTAAAACGAATCTTGGCGCGGTAACACGTGGTGGAATATAGATCGGACGAACCCGACTTTTACGACCGATTCATTAGCCACTGATGGATCTCGTCAACGATACTACCGAATCCAACGAGCCGTAATCCTCGCCGTATCCTGCTCCAGAAAGAGCCGATTCGTCGCGCCGTCGACTCCTCGCTTTAACGCGCGACGCTGCGAGTTCAGAGATCAATAAACGACCGGCCGTGTGGTCCGACCAGGGATCGGCGCGCGATCCGCGTTGCACCAAGTGGTATCATAAGTCCAACGGATTGTTTCCAGATTTTTACGAGCGATTAGCCAGCGCCTGATAAATCTTGTCACGCATCTACATTCCTATCGCGAGTGGATCGTTAAGTGCCACGTGCGAATGTTTCACTCGCGACCACGCTCGGGAGCGTATCGCCGACTCACAAGCCGGTAGATACGGTGACTTTAATGCCGGACGTAGTCGGATGTGCCATTTATGCTCGGAAATTCCTGCATGTTTATCGCAATCGAGATGGAGAGTTATACTATAACAATCATCCTCTCCATTTTTTTATACATTCCATCTCATTTGTCCGATACAGATAAGATTGCGTAATTATCTAAAATGACTACGTAATGTCTCCGAAAGCGTACTTTATGCACTTCGCGGAGTGTCCGGCGCGCGAAACGTACTCCCGATGATAATGGGAGACAAAAGAGAGGAGGGGGGGGAGGAGGGGAGGAACGCAACTATAGGTGCGTTGATCGCGCGCTCGCGCGCGTTCTTTTTCGTGCTTTCGGTAGCGTTTAATCTCCGTGATTGCATATCCCCGTGTCCGGTATGAAAGGATACTTTCGTTCATCCGTTGCGCGACGCGTGAGGCCCGGCAAGGTGCAAACCTCATACACCTGGATCGTTACACCGTGAATCAGCGATTGCTTTTACGAAGCCGGGGATATTGAAATGGGGCTGGGACGGAGGGACGTCGAAGAGTCGATTTACGAAGATGAGGCGCGCACAGCTTAACTCGCGTTCTCCGCTTCTATCTCTCCGCCGTCGTTCCCTCCCCCGCTTGCTCCTTCCATTCCGGTGACGACCCCCGGTATGCCGTTCCGGCGGTACGTCGATGATTATCGGGATGAAACTGAATTTTTGTATCCTTGCGTTACGCGCTAGACTTCTCGCTCGTGACATTTCGGTCCCGACGTGCGGCGGCGGCTCCTACAGTTTCGCTTCGGGAAACCGCTTATCACGTTAGTCGATAAATTCGCGCTCGTGGGTTGTAATCAATTTTGCGAACCACAAATGGCGAGATACATTGTTGGCAATTGCGTTACCGGTTTTCCTTTTCCACCCCCTCGTACACCGTAGCCGGCGATCTTATGCCGTGCACTTTAACGGCAAGCTGGAGCGGTTACGTCACGACGACGTCACTTTCTACTTTTTCTAGGACTAAATTTTACTTCCGCGCGGAGGTGGAAGTAAAAGTCGCGACCACGCGCGGCGTGGTATTCTTTCGGAGCGACCTCGGATGAAGCACCAGGACGTGGAGCAGGGCAATAAATTATTATCGCGTCGATAAGGAATGTCGATGGGGTCCGGCGATAGTGACCCGCGCGCTCCTCGGAACGCGGCTCCGGTGGTTATCGGCCGACCTAATAGACTCGTTCCCGGGTGTCATTCCACGATATCGATGCCGCGTGATTGATCCCGTGCGCGATCGAGATTTCGTTGCCCGCCGATTTCGTCTCCTCCCCTCCCCCCCCCCCCCACCTTTGTGAGCGCTCCCGTCGCTATTTCATTCATTACTTCCCGCTTCGATCTTATCTCACCGTGCTTATTGATTCTATTCACGCGGGATTAATAAGGGCCGTGACGGACCAATCTAAATTTCATTCGATCGCTGTGACATCGCGGCATTTTCACATCCCAGCCACGCCGCGCCGTCGGCGAATGACGCTGCAACAATGAATCCTACGGTGATCGAAGATGCACGTTGGGGTTGCGGAGACGCGAATAATCCGCATGCAAGTCCGATGTTCCCTCTTCGCTCACTGTAATCTAGAAAAGGACGAGTATCGCGCTAAGCTCGATATACTTTATCTAGTCGCGCTCTATTCGGTCATTCTCGTAACCGAGCCTCGACTATAATATAATAATATGACCGAACGCGACAGAGAAGACGCCACGATACGCCGATTATGCAGGCAACGTTGGGCAATGGATGTATCTCGTGGAAAATAGCTGTAAGGGTGACATGACATCCCGGTATTCGCAGCTGTCAGTATTTTGCGACACGTAAGGCGTCCCGCTTCGTTTCGCCACAATGTTACATCAATGAGCCGGCATGAGCGGATCCGCGGGGCCTTAATAGCCTTCGGGGTCCAGGAAGCAAATGAGATGAGCCCCCTTATCTCACACGGACCGGTATTTGTCCAGAGCGGAGCGAGCCGATCGATCGTAATTGAATCTCTGCGCTCGTTCCGCCCCCTTTATCTTCCCCTTTGCCATTCCCCCTTCTGCGTCCCGCGAGCCCCACCGATCCAGAAGTTCATTCTACAGTCATGCCGGGTACGGCCGCCCTTTCCATCGATGTATGTTCCTTTTGATCTCGCCTCACTGGTCACCACGTGACTTTATTCTCTCGCCTCGGCGGCGCGCATTTTTCCGTACACATTGTAGACGGAAGGTTGGCGCGGCCCTGGACGCGGCCACGGTCGAGCCGCTCGGAGCACGTCTGCAGAATTCGCGGAAGGAGCAGAAAGAACGCGCGAAGGGCTTCGTCGCGGTTATAGGGCCGTAATCAGACACAACACTGAGCCCGTTTCGAGCGGGAGTATCGGCGGGGAATGAAAGGTCTGGAGGAGAAATACGCGAGAAATCGCGAGAAGGAGAGAACGAGAGGAAGAGGAGGGTGTCGATGGCCGAGGTCATCGCGCTGTTTTGAAGCTGCTATTACGTCTACCGTGGCTGGGCCGGCGCTGGACCGAACTCGGCGGTGCGCATCGTTGCGATCGCGGCCGCCTTCTTACGGACCCTTTAATGATCTTCTCGCTCATCAATGTGATATGTAAATGAGACCCGGGGCCCCCGAGATCCTATGCAAGTAACCTCGATGCTAACGCGTCGCGCGATGCGATCGGGAAAGATACATTCTCGTTCGAGCGAGTCTTTGATGGCGCGCGTAAACGCGGACCGGTGCGACCGGCGACTTATCGGCGAGAGAGTCGCCGGTATTAAAATCTCGCAAGTCACTCGCTAATTCGGATGCGGAGGGACGCGACGATCGCGGGCGCAATTACAACGGTAAAAACCAATTTCGGTGGAGAAAGGCGTCGTTTTCGGGCGTCCCGTCTCGCGGTGAGATCGCGCGAGATCCCGTCCTCGTCTCGGGAGATCGTTACTTTGTTAAAGCTCCGCGAACGAACCGGCATCGGAATATTTTAAGGGGAACATTCGTTACTTCATTCGAAGATCCACACTGGAGGCTAAATCAATTAATTTCATTTCGCTCCAGCGCGAACCGCGCGGTGTAACTCGAGGTTTCATCCGCGATGATTGTGACCGTTATAAATTGCCCGCCGCGGCCGCGTTCGCTCTCGAAAGGTTAACCCGGCGATTAGAGGCACTAAACCGTGGCTTTGCCGTACAATCAACAGCTATTTGTTACTACGATAATTGCGGACTGTCGGGATGCGGCTCACTCTGTCTACAAACGGACCGCTGAAAATCGAGTTCTCTCGAGCCACTGACACACGTACTCCAAGTATCACAATCGATCGCGCGGCTTCTCCTCGTAGAAAGATTACGGTATCCCGTCGCTGTACGAAAATGCATCATGCGTGTTGATCTCATTTTCAAACATCTTAATGTCGCTCGATCGCGCAGTCTCGATCTTAACAATTATTTTATTTGTATTTAAAACTATTCAATATAAATGATCATTCAATTTATATGCCTATTTATTACCGAGGACAATTTCACGCAAATAAAACTTGTACGGACAAAACTACGATTGTTATCTTGAAAAGTCAAGAGTCACTTAAGTACTGATTTTTTTCTATTATTAAAATATTATATTGATTATTACACGAGCTTGACTTTTTGCCAACAGCACGTACAGAGTGTCGGTAGAGTCCTTAACGAGTTAACGAGTCTGTTTTGTTGGATGACCATAAGCGCGACGTGCCATGCACTTTTTTCTTCTCTCTCTTTCTCTCTCTGTCTTTCTTTCTTTCTCTTTCCCGTCTTCTTCTCACGTCCCGCGGGATCATCGTCGAGGGATCAAACCGGATCGATGAACGAGCTCATTGTTGCCGAGGCTCGAAAACGTGAGACGCCACGGCGGAACGTCACGGGTGTAAAGACGAACACCTCGAGTACCCCGAGTTGAAGGCACGCGTGGCACGTGTGACGCGAACGAACGAACGAACGAACGAACGAATGGACGAACGAACGAACGAATGGACGAACGAACGAACGAACGAACGAACGAACGAATGACGGTCGCGTCCTCGTCCATCCGTCGCGGCCTCGCGTTGCTTCGTGAGGCAAGTTCAGGGTGACGAGAACGCCGCGCGATGATGTAAGCGCGGAGGATGCGGAGCTATGCGCTCAGTCATCATCGCGCGCTCGCCCGACTTGACAGCGCGACCGCGAGCGACGTCGTGTGTGCGTGCGTGCACGTCGCACGTCCGCACAGACGACTTACTGTCCCCATGCCCCGACAGTTCCGCGCGAGTCTCCCGCGAGACGACTCGCACGTCTCGATTCAGCGGCCTCGCATTCGTTCCGCTCGAGTCGTTAGGGCCGTTGCACCCTGCGGTAGATGCAGAATCCTTGTCGCCGGCGAGGGAACGCGTGCGTTCTCCACCGCATGAGACGCGTCGCTCTGTAATCGTTAATGGAAAGCGTTGTCCTCGACACGTCATTCGCCGCGCGTGAATTTAATTTAACTCACTCGTAGCTCTTCGTTTGCGCATTTCCGCGCATATTTTCGACATGTTTTCTTTTCCTCCCCCTCTTAATCTCACATTGCACGACGTTTAATTTCTCCCAAGATTATCTGGCGAACGAGCGTTAGAGCGGGAAACTGGTCGGCGAAACGATTTCTATCTTGGCGCGGAACGTTCGTACGCGTCACAACATTGAAGTCGTCCGGGCGGAGCGGCACCCTCGGCCCGAGCGAAGCATTCCATTCCGAAGTAACTACGCGTCGGAGGAACACGGGCCCGTGTTCGAGGAGAGAACCCGACAGCTCGTTTCGCGATGCATGAAATGACTCGTTCGCCGATTCGTTCGCCCCTCTCGGCGTATATGTACGGCCTCGCTATTACGGTATGCGCGTACGTACACGCGTGCTGGTATCCGCTGGCACCCTGTTAGGTAACCTCGACGGGTGGTTCGCAGCTCGCGTTTAAGCCGCGGCAACAGGTAATCCCGTGTACGGCATGGACACTAAGTAGATACGCGCTCTTATCCAATAGCCGTAATACCGGAGTGACTCGCCGCGCCGCGCCGCTGATCGCGCGCTCGACTCGCAACGCTCCAACGAGCGCGGAGGCTGCGGCTCCTCCGCCGACAGGGAGCCGCGTGTACACGCGTGTTGCTATCATTGACGGATGAGTCACGAGATGGATTCGCAGGGATCACTCTCGAAACCCTTTCGTCGCCGCGGACAGAGCACTTCTGCAGGATTTCAGATCGCTTCCCTTTCGTAGCAAATAGGGATAGTAGCTTCGAGAAGCTGAGCACTGATTGTGCGACGCGTTGCTTAATATCCTCGCCCTTTCGAGCTAGGACCAGACTTAGGATTCGAACCTGAGACTGCTGGGTGGCTGCTTTTCCTACTCAACTATCCAGACCCTACGCTCGATATACTCGTCTCGCTTACGTTCTTCGTCTCATTGTCAGACAAAGCGGAATGTAACTGTACTTTTTGCAAAAATTGGATTTTAGCAACCAGTGCGCTGCCATCGCGATTGGGTTTCACGCTGGTCGCGACAGATTGACGTAGGTCGTGTTAATATTCGCGCCGGACGGATATTCCCAGACAAGTATCGCGCAAGACTGATACGTGTGCAAAATTGATACAAGTATCCGATACCTTGCGCGAGCGATATCAGTGCCCATCGCTATTTCTACCTACTATTACGAGATTTACGAGCGCGCAAAAAGAAGACGAGTCGAGCGCGCACCATAAGCGACTCTGACACGGTCGGCGTTGGGGAAAGGGGGAGGGGCGGCCCTCAACCCCCCAGTAGCGCGCGAGATGGCATGAGTTAATCGCGTGCGTGCCGGTGCGCCGCGAAAACCCGAGCGGCGATTTATACCTTCCGATCGGCATGGAGCGTCTAGGGAATAATTAAAGGAAGCGAACGACCGCGCGCGGCCGGCGAGCTCGCCAGTCGGAATCGTTACTCATAACTGCGATTCGTAAACGCCTCGAATCTTAATTGCACGCGATTAGAATCTCGCGCGCACACTTGTCCCGCGGTTTCCGCGGACCGCGGACTCCTCGATCGTCCTTGCTCTTCCGCGTTCTGCCGCGAACCAGTTGGGACAAACGAGTTACGTATTTTCGTCCTGCGAGCTATATTTGATGAATACAAACGAGACTGCGGCTAGAGTGAAAAATGATAATTAACACGGGTGAACGTGCGGAGCGAGTGGTTCTTACTTAGTCGCCTCGCAGTCGTGATTGCATTTTGTAGCCGTGGCCGCGCCGACACGGTCCGTGCAATAACTCTAAATCCGCGGCGCGCAACGCGTCGTCCCCGCGAGGATAAACAAGGCATTTACGTCACTCGAACCGCGAATCTTCTCGCGAATCGTAATTCTATGCGCCTGCGGGATCCCACTCGCGTTGCGCAAGCGCCTCGCCGGATAAAAATGATCCGCGGTTTTACCCCGTCCCTTGTGAAACCGCGCGCCCGTCCGCCCGTCATTAACTCCGTGCTATCTCGGACGACCATCTTTACGCTGCCGGATCGAGCGTGGGGTATCCGCCGCTGAACTCTCGAGGGCCCACCGACATTACGTGCGCCGACGTGCACCAGCACACCCTCTCGCGCGCGCGTTGCAACGCCAAACCCTGCTCGGCTCGGGCCAGCTCGGCCCAGGCTCTTGACCAACAGGCTCGTCGTCCACGTCTCCCCTCGAAAATTGCCCGCCATATTTTTACCATATTACTTCATTTTTAAGCCACCTCCCACTCCCGGGACCGAGTTGCCACCACCATGACCGGCAATTCCTTTTCCCTCGTCCGCCTTTTTTCCCCCCCTCGATGCGATTTTCAGCGCTGCCTTCCTGTCCTCTTCTCCCCCGTTCTTCCCTCGTTCTCCGCCATTCATTCGCACTCTGCCTTCGTTTCCCCTTCCGTTTCAACCCCCTCCCCCCTTCCCTCGGTTCTCCTCCCTCGGCGTCATCGTTCGCTTCGTGGTGCGGCCTCACCGCAGAGACGCGATCTCGCGCACCGCCATTTTACCTGCGTATCGTTCGCAAGGCGATCCCGTACTCCTCTTTTGTTACTCCTTTCTTCCCTTCCCACCCTGCCCCCCTCGCTCCCCTCATCCTCCCCGACGTACACTCGCACCTTCTGACTCTCTTCCGTTGCCTGTCATTCTCCCTCTCTTTCCTTTCCACGAAAATTGCTCACCTCCGTCCCTATTCCCAACCCATGCTCGCAACAACCGTACCCGCTATCGCCCCGATAATGACTGTTACCGGTTGATGCGCGTATGTATACTCGCGCGAGAATTCACGTGAGTACTCTCGAGGCGAATACAATCGGCGACGCGATCAGCTGGAACCCGTGGCGAGGAGGGGCGCGCGCTCGCAGCCGAGCCACCGCAAGATGCGAGATGCACTTTTTGCGTCAATATTTGGAACGATTTTGAAATAATGATCGCCATCTTTGGGCTGGGAGAGATGAGCGCGGGATATCGAGGGTGTTGGGCGGCTGCGGTGCGGAGAGAAAGACGGACAGCTGAGCGAGAAAGAGAGAGAGAGAAAGAGAAAAGAAAAGGAGAAGGAAGGAAGGTGGAAATGAAGAAGAGGAGAGAAAGTAGAAGAGGGAGGAGGAACGGACTCTCTGCCTCTACGGGCAACTTAATGAGATCACGCGTAACCGAAAATTGTCTGACGTACCGATTTTATTGGAACGTCCGTCGGCCACGCAAAAATGGTGCCCGTGGGCTGAACTGGTAGCGCACAATGTAGACGTCCATGATGATGTCCGGGATGATATCCTTCCCCGGCGTGAAGGGATCCGCCGCGTGGTACCCGGGCCCGGTGCGCGTTAATAATACACATTCGCGTACGTACGCTCCTTGTGATCGCCGTTGTCATGACGTAGTCCCGATGAGTCCCAGCTCGACCTGATGAGATGGCCGCTAACCGAAAATCAGTGTACCGGCGGCACCGTTGAGGGCAGTCGAGGGGAATACATTGTACGAGCGAGAATGGTCCCGCGCCGAGTTAATTGGAAGTTCACGGACGTTTCAACGTGGTAATGATAGCGTTTGTACCGATCCCTCATTCACGTCCGTCCAAGTCGAATCCCGGTTGTACAATCGAAAGTCGTTTCGGCCGTTACTCGCCGCTTTCTTTTTCCCACTTTGTTGCAATCTTTTCGCAAGAATGGGTAATCCCGCTTACGTTCGCCTCGTGACGCGTCGTACGATCGAGGAGATTGGATCCCACACTGTAACTGCATCGCACACATCGCGGTAATAACATACCCACGTTGTTCCTTTTTCGCGCGTTGCCGCGAAAGAAGAGTTATACCTTCCCGTTCCCTCACTCGGCTCTCTTCGATAAATTACCTTGCGGATACCGTAACGTATGTCAATACGCTACTTTCTGTTCTACATTCCTGTCGGCCGGCTAACTCTATCCTTTCCCTTTCATCGTGCACGATTAAAGGGCATTCCCAATCCACCACGCCAGCGTGCAACAAGCAATCATTATTTAAGGCCTGCGTCCACGATGCTAGAACTTGG
>NW_011967233.1:915695-965195 GCF_000949405.1 Vollenhovia emeryi | reverse complement strand
TCCAAGTTCTGGTTTCGAAAAATGTGTAGCCAATCAACTTGCGGCTATTCCATAAAAGCTGCAAGTTGATTGGCTACACATTTTTCGGAACTAGAACTTGGACCAAGTTCTAGCATCGTGGACATAGGCCTTTAAACACGTATTGCGACTCGTGCGTAAGAAGCATTAATACACCAAGGTCAAGATCCTCGCGTTTCCCTCCCTATATCTTTTGCTGCAGCCGACGCATCCCTAACGCATCGATACATCGCGATGATAATGGCATTCGCTCAGCGGCCCATCCTCCACGATCCTCCTTGTCACAACGGCGTCTCGCGACAACCAGTGGTTCCGTCTCGGCAAGTTCTCCAATTGATATTGATCGAGAGGACGCGGCGACGTTATATTTACAGTCGGACGGTCGGCCCGTCCCCCCGATGCTCCACACCGAGGCGACAACGGCAGACCCCTGCGAAGCGGACGAGATTGTGACAACGGTTCTGTAAAGGTCCAACTTGTTTGCGGCAGTCGTTGCTAACTTGTCCCGCCATTAAACGACTGTTACAATCAAGGGGGTAACCACTTCATGTAACTGTGGGACAATGTCTCCGAAATCATTATGTCGTTTTGTCTTCATTTTCAAATTTGTGGGAGACAAGTGGGAGAGCAAGGAAACACGTTATCTACCTAACCGAATACTACAATCTTAACTGAAATTACTTCTACAAGCAAATACTTGTTAGTAAAATAAGAAAAATATATTTTGAGGAAATCTAACTTTGAGGTTTAACAACGTCACACGCTTTTAAACGTGCATATAAGAGAAAATTATTTGCAATTAGATGACATTATTTGTAATTGGATGAAATCAAATTAAATCACGTAATCGGTGGGACATTTTAGCTAGTGGTTACCCCCTTGATAATACGTCGCCCCGATGGACTATCTGTTGGTACGCACCCGAGCGATCGCGAGATCGCTCCTCTCGTCTCCGCGCATCAGGCTTATCTCCGCGCGATCCTGTTATCCGACGGCTGACAAGGAAGTCAAGCGGCGGCTGTTGTCGCGTCCATTGTCCTCGCCGAGAAAGGACAGCTGTCCCGCGTGGTCGACGCGTTTCACGCGCGTAGTAACGATCGCTCGATCGCGGAGCGGAGCGACGCGCGAGATGAAATCGTAAGGTCGGCGCGGTGCGCGACGAGATATTCGCACGCGCGTACGCGATTGATAGTCCCGCAACGCCGGCACGCTCATTCGCCGCGCGTGATTGCGGTGAAAGCCACAGAAACGTCGCCGGACGGCGAGATACCTGGCCGTCCGCGATTATCGGCTGGAAAAATGCACGTGACGTTTACGACCGCTTTATTACGCTTTCGTAAGTGCTGCGTCGTAAGCGCCGAGTCGTCCCCGGTCCGCTTTATTTATTTGGATTCCTCTTCGTGCGCGCTTAATCAAAGCGGTGTCGTTTACGATTAATTGTTCGCTCTTGGTCCAGCGAGATTCTACAATCCGCGAGAGCGATTGACGAGCGCGAATACACGGATGGTATGCGTTACGCGCCAACCGGATGCTTATCGTCCCGCAATATTCCAGCCGCTCTAATCGTCCGCCTTTCGCGCGCGGTCTTCTGCAATTTGATCTCGATGGCTCTCCGCGCTCGGCTTCGTCGGTACGATTACGAGCTCGCGGCCGATACGAAAGAAGTGGTCCCAGTGCCCGGAGATCGCGACGATCTTCGTCAGAAATCAAGTGGAAAGAATGATACTGTTCCGACAATGGAATCAAACCACAAGTACCGATGGCGACGGCGACGTGGTAAGAGATACGCTGCGAAAAAAGAGGGACACCGGTTAGCCGGAGGTGAACGAGGACCTTTGTCGCGTTGCCTTTTTGCGATCCGGTCTTTTTTTCACGGTCACACGGCGACCGTTCGGCAGGGGACGTATATGCGAAGCGATCGTCGTAGCCATCGGGCGCGTTCGAGCATAGCGTAATTGTTTCGAAACATATTACCGAGGTTCGGCGAATTTTATTTTCTCTCTCTCTGGCCCGAGCCGGCCGAGGCCGGCCTTTCCGGTCGGCTTGCCGCTACGCGATCGGGTCCGCTTAAGTAACGGCAGAGTCGACAGGCACAAATTTCGATAAATAACAGAAGAGGAGGAGGGAATACCGTCGCGTCCGGCCGCTGTCTTCGAGGTACAATAACGGATTTGACAAAGATTCGCGTAACTATTTTACGAGTAGAGGCCGAGAGAGAGAGAGAGAGAGAGAGGCTTGACGATCGGAGCGGAGCTGACGAGACGATGGACGGTGGATCCTTCACGGCTTCCTGTAGCTGCTGCTCTCTGTACAGCGGCGATAGAAAAGAAAAATAAGAAATTTATCGCGCACGACTCGCAGCCTCAACGAGATAATATTTCGACAGGTCGTAAGGAGCGCGTGGAGAAACACGCGCGGCAGAATAATGACATGTGTACGCGCGACGATGTAACGCGGGGATCGATCATAACTATGAGCAAGTTTTAATTATCGTACCGCGGCTACCTCGGCGTGTCTACTACCGTAAGATTGGCCCCCGGCGAGATCGTATTATTTATGCCTCCGTCCAGCCAAATGTATACTCAGCGCTTGTACACGCTCCCCCTCCCCCCCCTCTCTCTCTCTCTCCCCCCTCTCCTCTCCTTCTCTCGCTCTCTTTCCTTGCACGAGCAACATCGGAAGCCCACGGACGAAATGCGCGAGAGACGGTAATATACATAATGGCAGGTTATGCGGGAAGTAATCATAAGCCCGACTACGAAATTTGCGCGAATGCGTCCTTCGGCGCTGGAGAACTCTCTCTCTCTCCCTCTGGAGAGAGAAGGAGCTACCTAAACACGAGCCTTCGCGCTTTTTCCGCTGCCGTCGGGTGAGAGGTGAGACGTGGCGGTTTTCGTGGCTTCGCCCCGTGGTTTTAATTGTCCCAGACCGGTGGTATTTCGCCGCTATTAGCACAAGTATCCCCGGAATGAAGGATCGGCGCGAGGAGATACGCCGCCCGCGTGGACTATGATTTACACCGTCTCTTATGCGGGCGTTGAAATCTCCGCTGCGAGATACGTACGGATAATCTGCAGCCGATGAAAAGCGTTTGAAGCGCACGAACAGGCACGCGATCCGAATCGATCTTTCGTATCGCAATGTATTTTTACAGCCGACGCTCTTTATCCCGCGTGTGGCGACCAATATGGTTTTACTACACTGAACAAACTTTCCATCGGATAAACCAATTAAGTAGCGTTTCCAATGGTTAAGTTTTCCAATTAAATTGTGGATATATCCGATGAAATGCAGTTGCCGGTGAAATTTGATAAAAAAAACCGATTATATTGTTCCTCGGACACACAATTTGATCGTATATATCCGTTTGTCATTATGTAATTGGATTATCCGACTATATTTAATCGGATAGTTTTCTCATTGTAGGCAAGTGTCGTATATAAAAATTCATAGAAAAAAATCGATGCGTTTTCGTTCGAGTTTCAACGGCCGTTCCAAAGTCCACCCTAATATTTCGAGGCCTTCCTCGTACGTGTGTCGATGGGGAGACTCCGGTCGTCCGGTATCGCACAACGCAAGCGTAACGCTACGTGGGGGTAACGTAACGATCGAGCGGTCGCTGGGTACGGGATACAACCGTAACGTACGGCGGCAACCTCCTGTGGGTAAGATGTGGAACGCCGAAGGAGGCAGAGACGCAGGCAGGCAAGGCAGGCAGGCAGGCAGGCAGTGGTAGTCCTCGGTGCTGCCTGGGCCGCCGTACCATATTATTAAGGCGGCCAACCGGTGTGACGCTCCGCCATCACGGGAGCCAATGGTCTCATCGCGGCAGGAATGCGTCCACTCCTTCCCGCCGCAGCTCTTTCTTTCGCCCTCCGCGAAAAGCCGGGTCGTCCCCCACCGTTTCCGGCACGCTCGGCGAATTCACCTTCTCGCGGCGAAATCGATCGTCGATTACCTTATCTCTCGCCACCCGCCCCTCCCGCCGGGTGATTCCCGAACCTTATTAACTCTGAAATCGCGCGACTTCCGTTTCCCCGTTCGCCCCCTCCCCCTGCTCCGACGAGCCGCCAGAAATTCGCGAACACCTTCATCCACGTCAGCTTTTCTCTATCAAAGTGCTTGTCAATCATTAAAGACATTCTCGTTTTTTATTACGTCCTCCCCTGAATTGAGCTCGGGTACGAAATAAACAGGTTCGGATGCATCCTGCGTACGGTTAATTTTCATATGATTCCATTCTGCGAAAGGCCAACGTTTAATATATGTGTATAACTTCTTTTTACGATATATCGAATTAAAATGTACAGATGAAATGATTAATTGAAGGAAGAGAGTGAATACGTATTGTTCGAAATAGCATCGAGGGCGCGAGAATTATTGAGAAGTTGTATTACCTACTCCAATGTTATCACGATATAAGTTCTCGTGAGATAAGAGACAGGTAATTATCTCGGGTATACATGTCGCGTCAGTGTATTCGGATTTGATACGCGCCTTCATTCCATTGCCTGAGAGAGAGAGCCGATCGCCGTTCTTTTTAGTGCTCTTCCGTGTACTCCGCGGTGAGAAAGAATCGCGGAGTCTCTCAATTAACCGACGAAATGCTCTAAGATTAAAGCGCCCGGAGGTTAATGCGGTACCTCCGCAAATAAGTTCCGAGGACTAATTTTCGGGAGAATATTGGTCTTGCTCGGAAAGAGACGGATACCTGGAATCCATCGTTTCCTCCGAACCTGGATTATCACTACTCTCGATTAGTCAGGGTGGCTGAACCCGCTCCACCTGACGAACCGGAGCCTGTTCGCCTCTTCCAATCACGATCTTAATAACCGCGCACGGCCGAAAAGGGAACGAAGACGAAGTCGACGAAGACGACGACGACGATGACGACGACGACGACGATAACGACGAAGACGATGACGATGAGGACGGCAGGCTGGCGAAGTTGGCGAAGAAGAAGAAGAAGAAGAAGAAACGAATAAAAGAGGAGAGGGACGTCGGATCGTCCGTGGCATCCGAGACGCGTAATAACAACGACCAGAACCCTCCCTCCCCCGATTTCCGTAGACAATTTACGAGGGCAAAGTGGGTCATAAATGTAATTACGGCTAAATTATGATTATAGAGCTACCCCTTTGAGGACTGGCTCATCTGTCTGTGTTCGTGGAGAAAAGAGCGGCAGTGGCAGGCGATACTTCCGACAGGAGTCTCCTTTCTTCGAATGCCGTACGAATCGCGTGCTCGATTGTTCTTTATTACGAGAGAAGAAGAATAATCTCTCGATAACCGTCGACGATGACTTGCAATTGTACGCAGCTTCTTTTCTCTCGTCAGTGTCGCGCCGCGCCGATCGATGTAAACGTGCGTTAGTTGCCCGCGCAAAAACTGTCGGGGTTATACTTATAAGTGGACTCACTTGGACGGACTCGCCCTTTGTACTCGAGTCTTGTTAATCGATATATACACGTCACGTACGTGAAGCCCCGATGGAGATTGAAAGGCGAGGAAGGAGGAGGAGAAGGAGGAGGCGCCGTATGCGCCGCGGAGAGAGAGCACAAGGATCCTTATTAAAAATAATTCCCATGGAGCGCGGGACACTCCCCAAAACCCACCCACCTCTTCCCCGTTCGATTCTCCGTCAATTAAGAGGAGCCCTCTCGATCCACCGTGGATCCAATTGGAAATAAAGATCAGCCCGGTGCGCCCGGCGCTTTCCGTCGCTTTCGTGAGCTTTCGTAATCATAGAGTTTCGCGATATGCTTATTAAATCACGGCCCGATCATCGGGGGCAACTGCGCCAGGCTACAACCTCGGAGAGGTTTTTCTCTTTCTCGGCTTCTCTCCGCCACGTCGTTGTCTCTAGAGGGAGAACCGCGTTCCACGTTGGTTCACGGTCATTACGCATCACGCTCGCGAGCGTATACGAGACATCGGTTTGCGAGCCATCGTCCCTCAAGTTCGTCTTCCGCGTTAGAAGAGACGCGCAACGAGCTGATGGGAGGTTCGAGTCGTTGCCCGACGAATTTGAGCGTGACATTCCACTGATTTCGAGCGTCGTTGTTCACGCACCCTTCGATTGGCTTCGCGTTGGATACCTCGCGCGCCAAGCTTTCGTTGCAAATCTGTGCGAGTTCTCGTTAGTTCCAAGCATATCTTTGTGACGCAAGACTAATTACATTGAAGTAAACGATCGACTTTTATCAAACGTACTCAAATTTGGTGAAGATCCAGCGTGTCGAGCAATCCCTTTTGTGCCGTGCAATCAGCGTTTGAAAAGAATTAATTCGCGTGAAGCTATTCTGCACGCTGCTCGCCCGTTTTCTCATTCAATGTGAACGTCGTGCCGCCACTGAAGAGTGCACAGTCAGTGAGATCTCGTCCTCAATCTGGCATCTTCGCTACTGCAGGGCTCCGCGGGTCAGAGCCGGGGGTCGAGCGTGATTTTCCTGGCCCACCGTGTGCCATATCTGCCGCCACGCTTCGTTTCCTCCCGATGAAGCGCCTCCTCCGTCCTTTGCTCCTCTCTGCTTCGTTCTTCGTTGGCGATAGACACGGCGTTGCCCAAGTTCACGTGGACTATCCGCGATTTTCTGACGAGCTTCTCCTTCATCTTACTTTTGTACAGTAAACGAGGCTAGACATATATTTTGCGTTAAATTTTATAATTAATTTGTACTACGTGCACTTCGCCGTTCCTTCGAATATCTCTCGCTAATGAGAGATAAAAATTCAGGCAATTCGGTGAAGTAAAAGTATGTTACGTAGGAAATGATTTTGGAGATACTCCCCGTGAAAGAAATTACCACGAAGACTCGTGGCATAAGATACGTCGCCACCGAAAATGTTAACGCGACGCTGTAGCTGCGCTACGGACGCAACAGGGGGTTTCGCGTTTGCTACCAGCCGCCTTTTTATGATTATTCGGCGGCGTTATTGCCTCTTGACCCGCCATTAAGCGGTTAAACGGGCCGAGGTGAGAGAGCTCCGGCCGCGCTCTTTACGACAGCCGGGGACACTCGCTTCCGAGGAGGACGAGAGGTCGGCTGGGTGGGCCTTTATCGGTCCTTATACCTAATTCATCCCGCATCTTCGTTACCACACGAGTCGATTGACTCGAGAACATATCCGAGACCTTCGTAATGCGTCGAGAAATTATTTCGTCACGGTCAGTTCGTTCCCGCAACCTGCCCTTCTTTTTTTCTATACAATTTTTCTATAACATACTCACTGCGAATTACTAGCGGATAGCATGTCATATACTAAAGTGACTTATTTCACTTTATTATATCACTTTGTCCGATCTAATGATCGTGTTTAAAGCGCGATAAGTGTTAAAGCTGAATAAAGTTGAAAGCGCGAAATAATACGCAAAATATTGAATCGAGTGCGGTTTCTTACAGCGGCGAGAGGGTACCCGCTACTTCTTGCGTCGCCATTACTGGACCATTACATAATTTGGAGTATTGGTAACATTGACATAGTAAATATAGACCGAGGCTGGTATTCATGGTCGATTCTTATTTCAAAATTATCTTAAGTGCTGTCTTAAGAGGCTAATACGGCTCGGAAAAAATATACTTAAGATAATCTTAAATATAAGAACGGACTATGAATACCGGCCTGAGCGTCCCACTGAATAAGCTGAAGCTTGTGGGGGGGGGGGGGAGAAGAGTTAAGAAGACTTTCTTTCTCCGTCTTACACCATCGTGACACCAAGTCTTCTTAAATCTTCTCTGTCTCCCTCTCTCTTCACAAGCTTCGGCTCATTCAATGGGACGCTCAGTCTATATTTACTGTGTCTATGATTGGTGAGCTTTCAAGACTTTTGTTGGCTATATGGCACCCTCCGACCTGAGACTGTTCTCATCCTTGACGGCTCCGGTCTGTACTCTAGCCTAAAGGATAGATCGGACGGGAATATCAGAAGTCTTTCTGATTTCGTTTCTTTTCAGTTCAGATCCCCGATCCATTCGGGGGCGTGACGGCTTTATTCTCACAGCCAAGGTACATGTTCTGTGTGCATTCGAAGGTTCTGGTTTTCCTTTTCTAACCTTCGAACCCTTGACCGCGAACAACCAATTCACAAATCCGTTTCCTTCAATTATACACTGAAGTTCAGAGTTTATTCATACTTATGAATTTTCAACTGCTAAAAACTGAAATTGTTCAGTAAAGAATGCTGCTCTGCAGTTGTAAAGATTTAGTCACCCTTTCATTCTCGCGACCAAGATTGGTCCTCGCGAAAGCTTTATCACGGAAATCATACAGACAGTTTTATCCTCGTTTTTTTTTCTAATTAATCGTCACGACTTGTCGCAAGCCATTCGTGACTCGCCTGCTCGCTCTCGCCCCATTCGGTAACGACAACGCGCGAAATTGCGAAAGCCCTTAGCGCCGTCGTGAAATCGTGTCGCGACCGCTCCCGGTTGACGTTCGTCCTCTCCGTCTCGCGACGCCGACGGAGACGACGCCGGGCACCCCGCCTTAATTCGCATTTATCGGTTCGCCATTTTTCGCGATCGCGGCATACATTAAGCCACCGTTGCAACACGTAAGCCTCGCGGATGTACGGTTAGACCCATGTTTCATTCATGAGCCATAAAGTTGCCGAGGAACGGTGGCGTGGACGGCGGGGCTGCGCGAAAGAATCGCCACGATCACCACTTCCTCGATCTCTCGCGAACGCGCGAGCATATTTCACGTACGTGCGTGCTCGCGCGGCAACGAGCGCGCAACGGTAGGCGATGGCTACGCCGTTCTCCAATTATTTCGAGAATTATCGGGCGCGTGTCGCGGCGCGAGATAATGAGACCGGTGTGGGTGCGCCGAGAGACACACTCGCGCGCGTCGCACTTGCGGAGGGTGTTAGTGGGCGACCGTAATCGTAAGTTATCGACGATAAATGGCTGTTGAATTGGAATTAACCGGCAGAGTTACGGTCGTTTTAGCTATGCGGCGTAAGCGAGAACTGCGCGTCGCGCGGTTCTTCGCCTCGCGCAAAATCTCACGTGTACCGTGAGATTATTAGACAGAGGCGGCTGGATTTTACATTCAGCGCTTGCGTAGATTCTGTTATTACACAGGCAAAACATGACTTGTACCGTCGTTCCGGCCAACGGCTCAATTACCATCTCGCGCGCCGGGCAAATGTGCAATCGAGTGACCGCGGAAATAACCGCGCGCCGGGCTGCTCTTCTTTCGCGGTGATGCGGCGACTTTCCCGTAAAAAGCCCGGCGCAGCGCAGCGCAACGATGAGCGCGCGCGGCACATCGGCGGCCGGATGGGATTAGATGACGAGATGCCCGTCAGTGGCATCGCCCTCGCAGAAAAGGGCCGAGTAATGCCCGGCGATACCGTCGCTCATTGTAGAAAACGACGGTATCCGGATACGGAGGATGGATCCGTTGGAGTTCTCTTCCCCGGTGGCTAACCGATGCGCGGCCTGTCTCATTTGCATTCACCCGAGAACTCGAGCGCGGCGGAGGTTGCCGAGGAGAGCCGCAGAGCTAGAAGAAAGAGCGAATGGAAAAGAGAAAGAATGGTCCTCTGGCTGGTCGTGTGCATCTCCCCGGCATGTGTTCGTTCGTGAGTTCGCTGCCTCTCCCTCGCGGGACGCGTCTCGCGTCGCGTCGCCTCGTTTCCTCGCGCTCTCACGAGCGCCCTTTTATTCCGCGATATCTAACGAGAGAACGTACGGGTCTTCCCTTCCTCATTCCATCTGGGACCGTCTTCGCCGCGCGGCGGGAGCCGCGCGTTACCCATTCTATCCAGTTTCTCTCGTTGCACGCGGCCCGGGACCGTTTCGCGGAGATATCTTTTACACGTAGGCGCGAGAGATAATCCTAAGTAACCGACCCTGTCTGGTAGTACGTGTGACGTCGCTAATGGGCCTTATTGTTATTGTTGGCTGCCGTGATATACGTTGACGCTTCTTCCGCAGCGTAACGGCGCACCTACGGACGAAGAGGAAACGTGAAGGCTCCTGACTCCTCCGGAGCAGAAAAACGAACAGAAAGGAATAGAGGGAAAGAGAGAGGGGAATAGGAGATGGCGATGTCCGAGCTTTATAACAGCGCTTTATAGCTCCGAGTTGGTCGTTTCGAGTTACACGAGTTACTCGCACCGTGACCTATGACGCGGTTCCGGGACCATCCGCGAGTTTCCTTATCTCGTCACCTTTCCCGTTTTCGTGGCTTCCCTCGTAAACCCCGTTATGACGATCGTTCATCCGCTCCCGCGCTTACCGCTCGTCTCGAGATCGATGATGCGATACGTGCCGGGTCCACGGAATTCCGCCGGGTTCCCCGTTTAATACGGCGAGGTCGTCGGCCCCGCGATATCTTCGATCGCGATTAATAGAGGTATGGCCATTGTTCACGTGGAACTGATATCGACAACGAAATCTATATGAAACAAGTTAATCAGACGAATGACGATCCACGATTAAAGTTTTAACGAATCGTCGCTTTTATATGTTATGTATCCCAAATGAAATTGCGGCCGTCGTATCCGGGATCATCGTTTGTTCTTCGATACGGAAAAATGGCGGAAAGAAAGAACCGTGGTGCCTGCAGTGTCCGTCGGGTGAGGAATCCGAGGCAGATAGACGATGATGGTCGATAGTTGAAACGACCTCGGGCCTCGGATGAGTTTAAGGAAGACGCGTGCGGGGGAGGCGAGTGGCGGTACGCGAGCGAGACGGAGAATCTTATCGAGATTCCCTGGCGGCCTTGCCCGTCGATTTATCATTCTCGCATAATAGGCCCGCGTGGAGCGGATATTCCGGAGCTCGCGAGGAGGAAAAGATCATCGCTCTCCTCCCTCCCGCTCGGGCCCTCCTCCGGGACGAGGTACCCGCCGGAAAGGGTGGCATTGAACGCCTCTCGTCTTCGCGACTCGCTCTTTTCTCCTTGTGAGAAACTCGATCCAATCTTCGGGCTGGAATCAATATAGAGCGCGCGGAGCATTTGTCTACTCCTTAAACTTGCATTTCGCGACCGGTCATGGGCTTCCTCGTCGCCCAGCCGTACATTTCCCGCGGCCAGAAACTCCAGCTCCGTCTCCCTCTATTCCCCTCGCCGTCGAAGAGCCAAAGGCGAACCGGATACCGGAGCCATTCGCCGACTCGCGCGAGTCGGATCACCCTTGATCATCCGCAAGGAGTCGTGATGGACTAGGCCTTCGGGGATTTTTCTCGCATTGTCACGTATCTGATTACAATGGACGGCGAAAGAGAATTCGCTTCTAGCAGAATATCTCGCGCGATTGCGAGCCCGCAATATCGTGTCGATAATTACATTGCTTAATAACAATACATTTATTATTTATATGTATATGTATTTTCATTTTGTAGGATTTTGAAAAAAAAAACGTTGCGCTCTCGCGTAAAACCTTGTGATAATCTTTATATATCAAGCTATTTCAATCTGGCTCGTACATCTTGATAGCGCCCGTTGAGGCTGGATGGTAAGGTGCTGATGGGAAAAGGAGTTTTATTACTCTTTTTCAACGTCCCATTGGGTCCGGGCTGGTCGCGAAAGTGACAGCGGCAAAAAGCTCGTCGTCCAGTTTAAAGGCGATAAATATCAGATGCAATATCAACGGGTGCGCACGGTATGCATCTCGCCGAATGGCCTTGCGGTCGACGGCCATCGCTCAACAAGATTCTTGATACGAATAACTCGGCTCAAAATATAAATCGCAGGGGCGCGCGCGCGCGCCGTATAACGCGATCGAAACGTGATATTCCACGAAATCTCGCCCTAGAAATAAATCATTTCCATTAAGTTCGATGTCGGGGCCCGAGCTACGATAAATTCGATGACGGATGACCAGGCGAAAAATTCTTTCGCCGACCTTCTAGTTGCCCGCGAGAGCAATTTCGATCTTGCGTCGGCGTTCGCGGTACATCCGCAGGAGAGCGAAGGGACCACGGGAGAAAGAGAGAAAGAGAGAGGGGGAGGGGCGAAGACGAAAGAGGCAGATGGAGAGGACGAGGATATTCCCCGGCTCGGATTCTCGTAGCCCGGGGTGACATACTCACCAATGACATACTCACAAACCCAACGTAACTCCGCCGGTTGTTTCTCCCTCTTTCGCCCGGGCTCTCGTCCGCCCCCTGTCCACCTCCACCCCGTCACCCCGTCCCTCTCGTGGAACGGCCGTATTTTTTTGCGCCCCGCAATTATTCGTCTCAAATTACCGGTCCGGGCGGCAGTCGCGGAAAACTTATAATGCCGCAGCGTTTCGTACGAGGTGGAGTACCGATGTTGCCCGTCGGCGTAATAAAAAGGTCGCTTCAAATACAACCGTCGAATGCTCGGTCATAAGAGCCCGAGCTCGGCGGCGCCGGACGCCGCGTCGGACTGGAAGAAAAAGAAAATGTATTCTTCGATACGCTGCCGCTGCGTACCTTGATGCACGACCTCGCGCGTGTTTCACGCCGATCTACATTGGCTGTGGAGTTTACAATTTGAAATTTTTGCATTTCGCGACGCGCGCTGATATTAATTAAAAGGCAGGCAGGTGGCTGGACGAGGTGTGCTGGTCCCGAGGAGTCGCGTTATCCACGGGATTGCCACACGCGAGACACACTTGAAGCTAAATCCGAGCGTTTATAACGAGTCTGACTGACGGGTAAGCGATATCAAATAATCGTCAAGTCACAGTCGATAATCTGGAATTATTACAGTCCCGAGTCTCAATTTGTTCGTTTGTCGATAATGGGGCATCGGTTCCGCCAGCGTGTGCGATTTCCCGAGTTGCGATGCACAATCGAGGGGCGCCGCAAAAAGCGACTCCGGGGAGCGCCGCCAGGTCTTACGTAATCTCTCGGGATCCGCCGAGGGATCTTTTTTCCCAGCTTCTCTCCCCTCCCCCTCCTCCCCCGTCCTTATTTCTTCTCTCGCCCTCTTTCCTGCATTTCGTATCTTCCATATTCGCTTTCTCTGCCTCCCTCGCTCGCTATTCGCTCCTCGAAAGAGTGTCCCTCTCGCGCGGCACACCGGAACCCCGTAATTTGCCCGACGACGCGTAAACTAAGCACTGTGGGAAGAAAGGGCGCCGATCGGAATCGACCGAAATTATGATTTCGAGCGCTCTCGGGTCTTCATGCACGCATACACACGCGCGCGCGCGCTTCCATGCGACGCGTGTGTGCTCCGTGGAGACGTTTCCTCGAAGTAATCATCATTACAAGCCTTATCGCCGTTGCACAGTGCCGTCCTTGTCTATAAAAGCTCCGCGCGTCCCTTTTCGAGGTGCAAACGAGGACACGGCGGAACTAGACGGGGCGCTTCACCGACGGCGAGCGGACAAAGGAACGGCGCGAACGTGAAGGGAGGGTGAAAAAAATATTTAGGACCGCTCGTTCGAGTGTCTCCCTCCTTTCTGCCTTCCGCGAACCGTTACGAGTAATTGGTTCTCCAGAACGCGATTCCTGGATTCCACAGCGCGTTCCAATGCAAAGATATAAAACACAGGGCATTTCCGTAATCGCAGCGCGGCCGCCGGTACCCTCGCGTTCCAGGTCGAGCCGTAAGCAGCCATTGTTTCCACGGCGCGGTCGTTATACGACGGTGTGAATCGGCGAGGGCAATCGCGAGCCGTCGAGAGAGGATCGCGCCGTCGGGAGTGCCTTGAAAATCAAGACTTGAAGCCGTAAATGCTTGGAGGATGTGGAGAGCCTAACTGATTTTCATAGATTCTCACAGGACGGTCTTTCCCTCGAGAGAGGAATCGCCGCTGCGCTTAAACAACGCGCGCGTCCCCCTTGGAAATTCACGTCCGCCCGGCGAAATCAAATTTCTTTTCCCGTTTTTCTCGCGGACACCCGCGTGATGTAATAAAATCTATCTGTCGCTCTCGCCGCCGGCCATTAATTGAGCTGTTTACTTTGGAAGTTGTAAAACATCGATCAAGCGTTTACATTAAAATACTTTGCGCAAAGAAATCACGTATGCGCATAATTTGTAGAAAATATTTTGCAGCTGTCCGGCCGGCAGGGACGTGAGTAACGTTTCTTAATCTTTGCAATACTCGCAAATGAGGAACGTCGTTTCGGCAGCATCTCCTCACTCACAGGTTTTGCTGCGCGGAACATTTATCTCCTTCACCGACAGCGGCGGAAGGAGCCTACGGACAGTTGCACGAGGCAGCTCCTCTCTTTCGCGTCCGTCGCGCCGGACGCATATTTGTGGACCATTTCTTCGGCCGCGCGTAAAAATTTCAGTAAAATTGCGTGACGCGCGCGGGAACCTTACCGTACGATTCCTAAGGCCTGTGTCCGCTAGAACTCGATCCAAGTAGGGCACAGGCCTTTAACGTCAGGGCGACCCTTGCGTCGCGGCGGAGCCAAGATAATTTCAACGATTCAATTTATTATCGGTACGTTTCTTAATAATGTTGACAGAGTCGTGGCGTAATTATTTTAGTTACGTCGTCACGCGTCTATACGCGGGAACGTCCGTGAAAGCGTCAAATTGCAAAACTACGTATTAGGTAACTCTCTCCGCGAAGGGGAAAATGAAAGAGGCTGCCGGACCAAAGTTGCGTGAAACGTGAAACGTCGTCTCATGTCTGCCTCTCTCCGTTATCCCGCTAATGACGATGTAACGGTCGAGGGCCGACAATGAGATTATCGCGGGATAGTCCCGTGCATTCGTTCCATCGAGGTGGCCAATTCTTCATGTCCGCCAAGGAATATTCTCCCGATGCCGCGTCCCTCTGGTATCGATCCCCGTTCGAGCCGCGCAGACGAGGAATTAGCGCCGATCGGAGATAAATCTTTCCGATTTCCACACGTTTGAGCCGGTGCGCGGCCGTTCTCACGCGTAACTCTCACTTCCAGGTTTTACACGCGCACGGGGGGACACGTTGTTGGTTTATTAAATGGCGAATTGAATCGCCAGACATTTCCCAATGTAGCGCATAAGACGTACAGGTTTTACGACCGCCTTAACGCAGATACGACGTGTTAATGGCGATTCGGTGTACATTTAACTATCGTAACGTTTATAAGCTCGACTCGGCGTCGCGGCCGAAAACGTTTCTTTCCGCTCGGATCGTAAAACGTTCGAATCCTCTCGGATTCCTCCGGGAGGAGTCACCCGGCTACACACTCGTTAGCCTCTCCGTAACTCGGCGTGAAAGCGGCGGGATATGACGCGCCGCCCGTTTAAGCCGCTGGCATTCGCGGCGACGTCGACGGGGTTAATATCGAGCTATAAATCAGATCGCATTTGATCGCCGCGAGTGCCCTTTTTTTTCCGGAATAGCGCGTACTTTAATCCCGGCGGGGTTAACGCGCCCGGACGATACGGACTAACTGGACGGTCGCGCAAAAAATCACGCGGCGATATAACCGGACGCCGCTCGCAGCTCGATTAAATCGCCGTAAGAAAGAGGAGGAGGGGCGGAAGGGGAGATTTGGCTCAGGCTTTAATAATCGCATCGATTACGCGGCCAAGTCGCAAAAACGAGCACGCGAAACGGCGTGCTTTAGTGGGTGAGAGAGTACGGGATCCCCGGCTATATAGAGACGCCGTATCGCAGCGGTGTCGGTTCCGCGAGAGCTCATGCGAGCCCTCCGCTCAGTGTCTTCCCCGTACTTTACGAGACAAGGAAATTAGTTAAATGTGTAATAATGCTCGACGGGGGGCGTCTGGGCGCTCGGAACGCCCTCCTCCTACGTCCGTGCCCAGAGCGCTTCGGCAATACTCCACGTTGTCCCTTGGTCCACCAGCTCCGACGTACTCGGTTTCCTTTTTTCTCCCCCCCCCCTCCCCTCTTCTCGTCTGGACTCGTCGTATTCCTTTCCAGTGTCTTACTCTCCGCCGCCCCGCACCCACGTACGCGATACCCAAAGCCGCACACCACTATCGTCTCTCAGCCACGACCACACGTGGCGAGTTAAGCTGTTTCTTTTAACGCACGGTCGGGACGCTAAGTCGGGAATCGTTTAGGCAGCTCGTTGAAGGTTGATAACAATGTAACCCGGGGTACACCGCGGAGCCCCCACACGAACGGATCACACTTTTCCACGGCCGGGACCTTCGTCTCTTCGAAATCTCGGCTCTCGCTGCGCGATGATTAAGTAGATACGGCGTGTAATAGCCGGCCGTACGTGCGCGCCAAGGTGCGCGCGTACACGCGCGCCTTTCTTCCTTCCTCCGGCCTCCTCTTGTCGCGTTTAATATCACCGATGTCACGTCGTAAAGGGCACGCAGGATGGCCGTTAAAAATCTCGCCAATTTTACGAGTATGACGACCGAAGTGAGTTTCTACATTCCGGTTTTACGACGGAATCCGTCAACTGAAATTATGCGGCGCGCCTGCGAAAAAAAAATTAAAGATACCTTTTTACGGCCGTTTAAATGACATCCTTATCAGTTTAATCTGCATAATCACATAACAAAGTAAGTGCTCTGCCTCGCCTGCCGGTTTCCTCGTCACGTTCTCCTCGTACGTACAGGATTCTTTTACGCAGCTACGTTTTAAGCCTATTAATAACGACGAAATATGCAAGTCGGCAAGCTAACACTTACGAGCCTCGAGAAAAGCGATGCTATTCTCGAAAGCAATAATTACGAATCAGTCGTAATTAATTACCGTGCGTCGCTCCGGCTTCGACTATCGCGGTGTTACAGAAATCGCACGGCCTCACGCGGCAATAGAGAAATTAATTGCAAAATATGGTGGTACTGTATTATCAATAATTACGATCGGGATTGGAAATCGTACTTCCAGAGTAAACCAATATCGACTAACCACAGATTGTCTTAATTGATCGATGTCGAAATAAAGGCTGGATTCGTCGTCGGAAATTGCAAAAATACCTAGCGCGACTCATTCGATTTGCTTCTACGGACGGAGCAATAAATAACTTTACTATCGCCTTATCGCGAAAAAAATATATTGGACTCGTCGCAAAGTACAGAAATATCTACAGTTCAGCCTTTTCCTCGCCGTTTTATATACGCGCGTAGCAATAAATAATTTTACTATCGCGTTATCTCTTAATGGACAACTGCTGTTCCGCAGGACTGTTACGGCATGATTAAGTTTTATTTCTTGGAAAAAGTACCCGCGCCGTAAATAGGTATACGAGTCGATTTGAAAATTGATCCGTAGTCGCGTTTATTTTATATCGGTTTATCCGGATCCGTGTGCGTCGCGAGGACAGAAGTGCGCGGCTCGTTTTACGCGATATTTATCGGCCAGCGTAATTGAAACGTTCGTGCGGCGCGATATCTGAGCTTAACCAGCGTTCCTCTTTCTGTTTCAGGTAAGAGATGGACCTCCCATTGCTACGTACACGAGAATTCGATCGTCCCGCTTCAAGGTAAATGCTGCGGACTGGAGAACCGGGACGGTTCTTCCGCGCGTCACACAGTGGGACGTTTGTACCTGCTTTTTGGCCAAAAATGGCAACAATTAAAATAAAATTCCGCAACACTTAAAAACTCTAAAAGCTCCGACAAATACTACTGACGCGTGGGGAAAAAAAATCTGAAACAATTTGTTCTATGCAAAGTACTTTTTGCATTCAAATTGTATGAAGTTGTACATTGAAATTCTTTAAAAAGAACTCGTTCCTTTAGTCAATTTCTTTAGACATTGTAGATGTATTAGCTATAAACGGTACCGACCATTTAGACATTGAATTAGAAAATATTTCCCATCAAAGTGTTGGTAGCCAAACCGAAGATGAAGAAGAGTGTAATGTTGAAAATGCGGTATCTCACTTGGACAATCTTGATATTGAATTAGAAGATCAAAATATTGATTAAATCGTTAGTAACTAATGAGTTTCCAGCCGCAGCATCGAGCACTGAATCGTCATATTGATTTACATAACATGCTCATTGGTCCAGACGGTCTTACGCTATGCATATGCAGCTATGCAATTTTGTGTGCGATATGCCCTTAATCGCAACCTGAAATTTTGACGCGGCCTGATCAATCGATACGATCGAGTATGCGAAACTCCTGCGAGTCTATCGATAGTCAGATAGTTCCGCAGTACGAACGGCTGGACTTATTAAACTGTTCGCCGACCGTTCGTTGACTCTCAGCACAATCGATCGTATCTCTGACTTTTCATTACGGAGCCTCGCGGTCTGCGATGGGATCAACGTTGCGAGGAAAAACGCGCGCACTTATTGATAGACTACTCGAAATAACAATGAGTGATCCAGGTACCTTCTTGCATCGCGATCCGTATTAAATTACCTCGGCTTTGTTTGCGGATTGTTCGTTAATCGCGGGCGTACGCATACGGACAGTACGACGCATGCAATTAACGGGCGCGTACGAGGGGTGTCTATTTTTAGCGGTCTGCACGCCGCTAATCATCGTTACCTCCTCCTCCTCCCCCCCCCCCCCCGCCTTTTGTAGCGTGCAGCGATCGCGACGTGCGATCGTATCCGGAACCCTGACCGTCGGCAACGGCGTGCCAGTCATCGACTCATGATTTTCCAACGTCGTTCGCTAAACAATATCTCTCCTTATATCCTCCCGAGCTACTCCCCGTCTTCGAAACGATTCCGCACGATACCATCTGCGATACATACGTCTCGCGTTCCCGTCAGTCGTCGTTCGGTCGGGTGAGAGCCGGATGAGGCGCTTGGCGTGCACCACAGGCGTACACACGCTCAGCGAAAACGAGATATCGGACACTGACCCGCGCAAGGAGTCGACCGACCATGGGCTTCCTACGGCTGATATGTCATATTCCGCAGATACATCGCGTTCCGCGGGACTCGGCTGTAGAAACGGCACGGACTGATAGGCACGAAACGCGACCGCGCTGACCGCTGTTGCTGCAAATATCGACACGGCATGGCACTTTGAAATTTCCTGTAGAATCTCCTATAGAAATGTATCTCGGTTATTACCGATTGTGAGTGTTTGGAGAACACAGCGGGATTTTGTACTCTCCAGAAACGTTTACGGCGTGCTCGTTGGCACTTTCTGAATATCGATCCGGAAAAGAGTCGATTTTTTTCAATCTTAAATGTGCACACTAGATTCAAGAGATTCAGAAGAGGCCTGGTCGCCGGTAGCTACACAGCCAGTTAGCGACCAAGTGTCGTATTTGCTCTGGCCCATCTTGAACCATTCGAGAAGAAGTGTGGATTACTACCGCGAAGGTTACGCTTATCTTCTCACCGGTCTTTTTCCGTCTCATAGAAAACGCATGTTAACAGAAAATCGCAATACATATACATAAAATTTGAACAATAAATCATACATTTATACATTAAACCCTGTTAGGAGAACAGTTAGAAAGTTATGTGATAAAATCTGGATTAAAACTTGGAATGCAGGAATTATGCGTACATATTTCTAACATACGCAGGAACGAAGACCTTTCGTCAAATATTGATAAACATTTGCACAATGTATCTCTAAATAGCGTGTCGAAACAGCAGCGTCGTGGCGAATCGTCTCAATGCAATCATTGTGGAATTTCCTCCTTGTGGACGATGCACAATATTTGAGACATTTTTCTATCGAGTGTCACAAAAAAGTGTCACTTATATTTATCGACCATCATCCCGCTCGCGAGGAAATAATATTTAATGACTTTCTCACGGTGCCGATGCGGGTACATCGACGATCAATTTGCGCGCGAATATGTTAGTTAATAATTATTATAATTTGTCGTGGAATGAAAGGACGAACGCGTGGTTTACATATACGAGCGTACGGGCGACGATGGTCCAGCGTAACGTTTATTGTTTTCTTCGTGGCCTTTCCCGACTCGTCCGCTGCCGCAGATGGGCCGGGCATCGCGCTTTCAATTAACGTTGTGTCAGCGCATCAGCCGGCGGCGTGGCATGATCGTCCCGACGATCCACGTCGAAATATTTTCGGTCAATATTTATGCAAAACGCTCGGCTCCCCTCGCCGCCTCGCCTTTCTTCGAGATGTCGGAAATATGGTGATTAAGATTGACCCGTGCTTCCCAAGTAATCTTTCGAAGCAATTAACGTGTAAACAGCAAGACACAGTTGCGCTCGCGCGTACGCCTCGTTTGTATCGATCGCTGTTATTTTCGATAGTTTGGAAATTTGCATAAAATTAATACGGAAGTACCCGTGGCAGCGCGCCGGACGTCAATTTTCGTACGGGGGAGGGGGGGGGAAGGGGGCAGCATACGGCGTGCACGCGCTATGGGAAAGGTAAAATCTGAGTGTTCAGTTTCGCGCCGCGTTTATATAATAAGCTCGCTTCATGTACCGTTCGTTTAGACCGTTAGTGGGCGTAGTTAGGGTGTCCGGTTATTGATAGCATTATCAGCCTATTTGTTGACCGGTTCGAAAGTATATCGAGGGACACGGTTATCCGAGGAAGTTACACGATCGTGTCATGGCTCACGTGGAAACTGGTTCCCTTATTGAGCTGCACCCGTGTAACCAGGCTCGTTCGCCATGCCGGGTGTCTAGGCGATTTCCTGCTGGATCACCGATGGCCGCGACTCTCTTAATCAACCGGCATGGCGAGAGATTTGTACTCTTCTGTCCGCTTCGCGCCATTCGTCATGCCGATGAATCTAATCTAGCGCTAAGCTTTCGTAATGCATCTTTCGAAACACGATGTGGACTTTAACGCGCAGTCGTTAACGTCCCGATGGGACTTGAAATTATTTTTCACCGTTTATTGAGACACATACGTCATCGATATTGAGTTAATTACATCTTGTTGCAAACTATCCTGTACCGATTCCTGGACGGTTTTATTATACCTGAACCGCGCGCGATTGTCGAGAATGTCGAGACATTGTTGGCGAAGCACGTCTGATCGATTTCGCGCTAATCAAATTCTTTCGTTTACTGTACCTATTCGCAGAAGCACACAATTTGCGTGTTTTTCGATTCGACGTGCGGTCTAATTGCTATTTAACCACGCGCGCCGTGCATGCGATTAATCTCTTTTTTCGACATTGAAGAAAAAGTCAAGTTAAGTTCCATTTGTACCGGAATGTAATGAGCAGTTCACGGTCCACTTTTGCAATTTCTTCGTTCATCCTCGAGCCACGCGGTGCTCGGCAGTGAGAAAAATGTCCGCCACACGAAAGCCACGGTACCGCTACGGACTCATGAAAGTCGATGAACCGGTCGCCGATTCGCTCGACACTGCCGAGCGACCAAGGCTACGACAATTCCGCTCGCGAGCACGACTTCCGTTCCACTCGTTCTAGACGAAGACACTTGTGGTCGTCCTGGGTCATCAAAGTATTGGCGTTCATAATGGCTCTATTTGAAAGTCATATTTAATGTACTTTTTCGCGAGTAACGCGCGAGTCGGAAATTTTACATACTTGGATAATGTTGGAAACTGAAGTTGTCCCAATACGGAACGCTGTTACCGGCACTTATCAGAACTAGAAGCTATTAAATTTGAGTGTCGCGGGAATATTTGTTTTACCAACGATAAGAATTTTCCTAATATGCGCACAAAAAGGTTTAACTTTGTATCAAACGTTTATTAATATTAATTTTTGTTTGAAAGTAATATTAATATTTCTTAAAATTTAATAATCTAGAAATAAAGAGACAAAAACAACGCACGCTTAAAATTTACTAGAGATGCATACATAGAGAGTTGGAGTTTATTTAAAAAAATATCTGGCGGCGACAGATACTGTCTTGTATAAAGATACCGTCTTTTATCAAGTATTTGAAACGAGTCGTCCGTCGAATCGAGGCCCTTGATCCGCGTTAGTCATCGGTCCTGGAAGCCAAGGGGTCGAGCGTATAATAGAAAAAAGAAAACTGGAACGTAGTGGAAGAAACAGGAGAAAGAAAAGATTGGAGACCCCTACGAGTGTGGAGATGGAAAATAGCCCTGACGTTTTTGTGCCCTCTCTATCTCTCTCTTCGCCGTCCTTATAACTTGAAAAAGGGCGTTCGCTCACGATAATCCCTCACCGTACCGATCTCGCCCGAATAATCCGTATTCATAAACGGTGGAGTCATTAGTGACTCCGCCGTATGGCGCGCGTGGGTGGGGCGGTAATCGGTGAATCGCCGGAGGTGGTGGCGAACGGTCAAAAAGGCGGCGAGGTGGAAGAAGAGTAAAACCGACCGGGCACGACCAGCGCGATATCCGGCGAGGAATGGTAAAGGGGAGAAACGAGGGGAGGAACGAAGATAGGCTGTTATAAAAAATCATTGAGGCGAAAGGTGAAGCTCGGGGCACCACCTTTACGGGATTTACGTCGTGTAGCCGTCTCGATCGCGGGATTCCGCGCGATCTATCGGTATCGGGGACGATCGTTTCGCGCATCGACTCGCGACGACGCGTCGCGGAACGTAAACGTCCCGTAACAAACGCGAGCTTCGGATTGAGCACATTACTGTCACAATAATTACCTAAGGGAAGAATGATATGTTGAACTGGTTACCCGGATGTGAGTCGTGATACGGTTACGCGCGTCTTCGGCAGTAGCGTCCGATAAGGGATCTTTGGTTCTACGGAATAATCCAACGATGGTACGGCATTAGGATGACGAAGGGGATGAAAGCGCGGAAATAAGGTGCGATGGTTGAACGCGATCAAGAGCGAATTCGTTCAGGATTTACCACAAGATGTATTAAATTGGATAATTCACTGCATCTGTCTATATCTACACTGAGAGAAAAGTCTTTGAACATTTATTTGTGGCATATGTTTATTTCGCTAAAATAAACATTATTTGAGGCATATAATGTTTATGTCAGTGAAATAAACGTTATATACCACAAATAAATTTTCAGAGACTGTTTTCTCAGTGTACGCGCTCCCCGAGACCGAGTTATAGGTATTTCCCGTAGCGAGAACAATCGAAATATTCATACGATTCATTGAAGAGGCAGGTATGCATTGGTGCACGGAGAGAATTTTTTAATTTACCCTGAAAATTATCGAAGAACTTTATGGAAGTTTTACCATACATTTTTTTTCTAGTTAAATTTTAAGAAAAATTCTCTCCGTGCGTTAATAACCGACGTAAAGTGAGTTTGTTACAAGGTTTGTTAAAGTTATTCACGATTTAAATGCGTCGCTGTAATCCGTAAGGAAATGAATGAGAGGGAGAGAGAGGAAAGGAGGAAGAGCTACACAAGGAACAAGTGCAAAGGAACGAGAACCCGCATAAAGGATGAGATGAACGTAAGAGACCGAGAGAGAGAGAGAGAGGGGGGGGGGAGAAAAGAGATTGAGCTCATATGCAGAGAGCACAGTGCGGTGAGAAGCGTAATGACCGTCTCGCGGGGAATCTGGATTTCGAGTAAGCTCGTAAATCCCGCGCAGGGAGAGGGACGAGGGGAGAGGGGAGCGACGGTGCGGCGGTAACCCCCGTGGGTGTTACATAAGAGAGGGGTTCTCCGTTCTCAAGTGGAATCCTCGCTTCTTTTCGCCTTCGGATCCTCTCTTTCGCCCCCGCGCACCCTCTCCCCCTGGGCAAAGCGCGTCATAACTCAGGGACATCACCGTTCCGTGATTACGAGTCATTAAGGGGGCCGCGAACCGGTCGCTTAAGAGCATACCCTTTGTGCATACCCCCGCGAGTGTATACGTATACGAGGCGGTGTGCCCTTCTCACACGCGTTGCCCGCGAGAACGCGCGCGTGGTCGAGCTTTAACGCGCCAACGTATGTGACGCAACGTGTACGTACGCACGTGGGGCATCTTGTGGTTTAACTTTCAGGCCGGTCATTCAGCCAGGGCTCACGGGCTTACCCGGGGCCCGGGCCATTTCTTAGCTTTGTTCACCGCGGGAGTTGTCGTGTCCTCCTCCTCCTCCTCCTCCTCCTCCTCCTCTCCCCCCCCCCTCCCTCTCACTCATCTTCGTTTTCTCTTTCTTCGTCGCGGCTCCTTTTCCATCGTTACTCCCGAAACTCACGTTTTTTTCCCTTCCTTTCCCTCCTACATCTGCGACACGAGAACGCGGAGGCGGCTTCCGCACCAGTCCGAGTTTTTATTGACACACGCGTATGCCCGCTAAATCGAGATCGGAAGCTGCATCGGGTCCTCAGACTTGTTCGTTACGACGTTCTTGGCACGCCGTTTCGTGCCTCGCTTCCGCCTCCGTGTCGCGTGACATTTAAACACGCTTCGCCACGTAAAAAGAGAAATTTTGTCAACGGTCAAATTTCTTCTCTTATCGAACATCATTGAATATATTAAAATCATTTATCTATTTATATTTATTAAAGTACCTAACGAATATTTCTCAAAACTGTCGGCCCACTCTGATTGCGCGGCGGGAGTTCGGTCTCCTTATGCAGGCTTCATGGTTTCAATTAAGCCGGCCCGTGCGCGATTTATACGTGCAACGAGTGCGAGACATCCGAACCGGTGATACCGACCTGTCGAGGAACGCACCTGGGCCGCGGGGCAAGTGCAGATAGGGATTTCCATACGCCTCCTTTCCTCCTCGCCGTCTCTTAGTCAGCCTCGCCGTAGCAATTGCTGAATATTTGTACGCAGCATTCCAAGTTATAGACAATGAGGGGAGGAAGAACGGAGGCTGCCCACGCACATCCTACGACTCCTGCCACCCTCTTCACCCTTTAACCGAGCATAGTACATTCGCGATCTCGGGTCTCTTTCCTGACTGGTAATTTAACGCAATTGGAACTAAAATGTGGGGCAACGCTGAAGCGCGAGAATACTGAACTCAACGAGAAGAATCGAGCGGATATCTCTTAGAAATGAAATCCGCGCGGTTCGCGTTTTATTGCAGAATGGAAAACTTCTTGTGACACGCGAACTCGCACGGGGCGAGGAGCGTACGTGCGATAAGTTCAAAGGAGCCGCGTTTCCCAGTGCCACTCGATCGACGATTCGCCACGGTCTTGGCGTCGTCGCGCGGATGCGACCAGCCGCGAGTGCATCGTGATGCGCGCAAGAAACCGTTCGCGCGTATTACACGTCGACACGCGGGCGCATTCGCGCAGATCTACGCAAGAAACGCGCGGCCCGTAATGTCGCGGCGAAGACGCTGCCTAATGCTCGGCTCGCATGAGAGAGTTCGGCCTCTCGCGACAATGTCCGCGCGGAAGAGTGTTATTTAATTTTATTAGATGAGATTTGCTTCTCTCTCCCCTCGCTTTTTCATCTCCTTAAGACCCGAGAGACTTCCGAGCGCTTATGTAGCGGTTAGGTGTTTAGAGATGATTAAAGATGTAAGAGGATACCCACGTTTTATCTAAGACAGGAAGCACGCAGACACGCAGTCGCGATAGAATATTCAGAAGAGATTTTAATCCGGGAAAAAGCCGAGGTATAAATTATAATTTATTTACGACACCGCGAGCAGATAATACCTCACCGCGTTAAAGGATTGGCAAAAAACGGATCGACGCGCGGGGCTCGATATGGCGTGTCTTTGTCATCGACAGCGAGGCTGCCGTAAATTACGGGCGTCAGTGAGCGAGGCCCGGCTATTAGTAAATCGGGCCGCGGTTTGAGCCGCACAATCTCTAGCAGGCCGCAATTTCGTATCGCGCACGCGTTTTTTGCACAGTCGCGGTTATTTATAACGTACAAGGAGCGCGTTCGGAAGGCCGCGTATTACGCCCTTTTTGCCGGCATCGTCGGACAAAAGCCGCCACCGCCGTACGTACCCGGTCTCTCGCACGCAAAAACGCGACTTTCGTGCCGCACACACGACCTCGCACGGCGAGTAGGAGGAAGCGAGGGGCGCCGGATGGTGTCGCACTCCTGGACGGTGTCGCGACGGTCCCCAGAACCGGCGTCCGTGAACCAACCTGGGACCCCGGGCCCGCGGAGGCCCGGCACTCGCGGAAGGACGCCCGAAGCCGGGCCGGGAGGGAAGAGAGGAGGCCGCGGGAGGGGCTCGCGCAAAAAGATGGTGGCGGGTAGGGCCCGCGAGAGAGCGAGAGGGCTTCCCAGGAGAAAGAAAAAAGGGACGGCGAAACAGCACGGATATTATTTGCCATTAAAGCGAGGGACAATTTAAAAGCTATTACTATTACTCACGGCCTTCGTGTGCACACGCTCTCGCCGTCCGCGATCGCGCGGAGGACTCGCTCACGGTCCACCGTCTCCCCGTCGCACGGCTGCCCTCTTCGCGGATCGTTTTGCGTGACCGAGCGTGTCCCACGTTCCCTTCTATGCCCGATTTTCGCGGCGTTACGCGCGCGTTTGCCCGTAACGAGCGCGAACGATTACGGCCGTCGCGGAGGACGCGCGAGGAGGGGAAATAATTTTCTGCGGGTCTCCCGAGAAGGTACGAGAAGTTCATCTTTATCTGCGATTACGTACATTTTGCCTCCTCTCTCTCGGTGTCTCGAGCCTTCTTTGCTTACCCATACGTCACGATTCTGCTCACGGTGGAACAGTTTTCCATGCGCGCAGGTAGACATTGTCTTACGCCAGGTGGATTCTCGATAAGTTATGCCGCGGTGCGTTCTAACATCTTTTTTTGCTCCTCCGTAAATTTTTCGAGGACTCTAAAGATACTTTAAGTAGCCCCTTTTAATGAACGAATGGAAATAAATTATATAATTGGGACGACGGCACATGGGTAATGATCGAGGATAGGAGGGCCGGTGCAAAAACGTCAGAACCGCCTACTTCGGAGTGATAATAACGGTGCGTCGGAGTGCCTTTGTACACGTTAGAAAGCTTCTCCGTGCGACAATCAGGCTTAATGTATTTCTTTTCGAAATATTTCAAAGATTACAGTATATTCCGTGTTTGTGCAAGTACGCGACGAGTGCTTGTACAACAGTACGGGCGTAGAAATTTCTACATCGCTTTATTTATGTGAACACTTCTTCAGACCATGCGGTATTATCTTCTACGAGTGTATGCATTTTAAGAATTCATTCTGGAAATCAACTGGAGTCGATCTATTAATTTTCGTTAAATCATTTTTACATCAGCTCATTGCGATATTTATTTCTACCGCTCAGCTGATTTTACCTTTTAGTTTCTTACGTAGGTATTGTATTACACTTCAATTGTTAGTGTGGAGACTTTCTTTGTATCCGAGCTCGTCTCACAAGGGCTCTGGTAAGATACAGGACGCGAATAAGTCACTCGATTGCTGAGTTTTGTGCAACAAGAACTTCTTTATGCCGTCTCGTACTTTTTCTTAACGAACCGCGTTTCCAAGTCCACCATAATGCCCGCGCCGCAGGTAATAAAAAGTATATTACGCGCATAGATGTTACATTAGATGTTATTTAATTTTAGTTTATAATGAGAACTCGAATCTCTTCCACACGTCGATACCATGAATGTTATCAATGTCGCGATAAATTCACGATGAATTCTTTAAAAGTGACGAATACGCGTTTCCTTCATGGCAGCGGAAATAAAAGTTGCGTGAATCGGCCACGCTACCGGTCCCCAAGGCGGCAACGGCCGTGTCGGATGCGCGGCGAACACTCGAGAGGTACCGGCACTCCCTTTAAGAACCCCGAGCGAGCGCAACGTTCTCGAATTCCTTGCGCGGGAGATTAAGATCGAGACGGTCTCGAGAAAAGCCGAGTATGACGACGTGTGCGTGCGGCAGATTCCGTTAAGACGTGGAGGAAGTACGGGACGAGAAGAGGAAAGGATAAGGGAGGACAGAAAGAGAGGGAAAAAATGGAGAAGACCGAGTGAAGAAGGGGGGGCAGCAATAAGACGAAGAAAAGAAGAGTGATTCTACGTCGGATAAGGGGGGGAGGGGACAAGCGTGGAGGGCAGAAAAAATCTCACGGGGTCGTCCCTCGTTAGTCTCGGATCTCCGAATAATAGCGTTCGGCCGTTAAACAAACAGCAATTTGGGGTGATCGCGCGTCACCCCTCCGGTAAAATCCGCTGCTTGAGGGTGGAAGAGGGAACTGTTAGCACGATTGTTGAGTCACTCTAAATCTCGTGATTCTCCAAACACGCAAGTGAATTAAAAAGTACCGGTACGCGTAAACGAAAATTTTCACGGCTTTTATTTGCTGTTAACGTGAAATATAAAGTTCGCGGGTTTTCCCTCGAAAAATAATATTGTAATTTTTTTTTTAACTCAAATAATTCTACGCGCTCTCTTTCTCCCTCTCACAAAACTGGTTCTTCCGTTATCTTAGTAATTGTATTATTGTCGGGCAAGAGACGCATAAAAGCAATTACAGATTTCAGACGATCATAGACGATTTTGGATGTTCTGTTGAACGGTATTTGCGGCTGCTGCGCGCTAAATGAATTTTCGAGAATGCGCTTTCGTACCCGCAGGCAACTCGCCGAGCGACGAGTGCTGCCCGAACCGAATCACACGTGATTCCGCTCCTAATTCTATTGTAATAGCCGCAATCTGCATCTGCTGCAAGCACGCAGGTACGTACGATATGTTACGTCGATAAAGACGATTTGCTTCCGAGAAACTCTTGCATCAGATATCCCAAAATTTGCAGATGCTATCGTGGCAAGTCGCGTGCGTTGATTAAATTCAAAGCGCATAAATTGGTACACGAGTACACGAGTCCTGCTATTAGCCGCACGAGATCGCGCGGCTTCGGCGATCGGCGTAAACGTCGATCAATCCGTTAATCACAGACTTTTGACAATAACGCGTGTTACGGGTACATTAATGCTTCGTGGAGGATAAATGATCTTGTAACATTTAAATTGGAATTATTACGAGAAACGGGTTACAAAACTTTCCGAGTCGACAGCTATTTGTCAAACGAGATAGACCCCGCAATCATCACGCTCCAAATGTTTTGCAATAAATAATTTTGTGGAGCTGTGAAGGATCTCGGCAGTCCATTGCGGCTGTTGCTTCACATATATAATGACTATCTGGAATAAGATGCGAATAAGAAGGTAGAAAACGACGAGAGAGGGAGAGAGAAGCAGCGCGTATCCCTAATTATTTTCTAGCGTGTACGTATACGCGAAACGACTCACGGCTTGCGATTTGCTCGCGAGTCGCGGCGGCGATAATACAACGCGCCGAGTAACACGAGGAGCGTAATACTCTGCCCACACCGCGTCGGTCACATTGCAACCTTATCCACCTCACACCTCGAGGAAAGAGTAGAAGGACTTTTTTTTCATTGCACTCATCCTCGCGGTCTCTCCGCCGTTTCTTTCGCGCCGCTTCCTTCTCTCCCTCGTGCGAGGCGATAATTACGTTTGCATTAATGTCAGTCGCGCGACTCCCCGCGCCCGCTCCGTGCCCGGGGCCCTTGTACGTTTAATTGGGCGACAACAATCATAACGTGAGGCTGCTCGGCTTGAACACAGTGCCCGGTACGCGCAATTACATATTTCATTACCTTTTTGCCTTTTTCCCCCCGAGATATTTACTTATTCATAGCTCATCACGTCGACTCGGGGATAAAATAAAGAAATATCTAGTCGTCGAAGTTACACATCTAGTCAACGATAATTATAGTGCGTGGCACTCATCTGTCGATTGGCCACCGTTCCCGCGACAGTATCTCTGAAAAATCGCGAGATGAAGTGGATATTTTTACCGTCATTCCTCGGAGGCTGGCAGCGTTCGCGCCGCGCCGCAATAATTACGCGCAGGTCCTTCGAGAGAGCGGCGATCCACGTTCACGATATTCCTGTCCGCCGAGGGACAAACCGGCCTCGTAGAAACTGGGGGCCTTGCGAGCCCGACTTTCGAGACAAACGGCCGATAGGCAATTAATCTCGGCTTCTCCACTCCGCTGCCCCTCTCTCTCCTCTCTCTCTCTCTCTCTCTTGCTTGCTTGCTCGCTCTCTCCCTCTTCCTCTCCCTTTGCGAACCGCGTGGTAGCAAAAAGGTCGTGTAAAACGGACGGAAAAGTCTCTCTCCCTCCCCCCCCTCTCTCTCTCTCTCCCTCTCTCGGGTGTCGTATCGCCATGCGGACGACGACACGCCGTCCAATTTGAGAGCGATATCTTAACCCAGCCGGTGGCATTACGCCGGCAATAAATAACACCACGGCGATATAATGCATCGGGACGCCGAGCTGCACCAATCACCGCTTGGATAAGAGATTAGTTTCGCGTGGCTCTCAGTTCGCTCCTGTGCGAAACCGCAGTTCCGACATGCGGAGGAATTTACAGGTTTCGCATAGCAGTGGTGACGTAAGCGACGCCTTTTTACGATCCCCCGCTGGTTTCTTCCCATGGCCAGACACGGGGGGGAAGTTGCGAAAGTCGGGAATGAAACGGGAGAACGATACGTCGCGGGAACATCCGTCAATAATACAACTCCCGTGTTCCGCGCGAAACTCGTCCGCTCGCTCGTAGAGCGTAATGGTTAATTCAGGAAGGAAAATATCCAGTCTCCGTCTCGATCTTATCGAAACTGTGGAGCAAATCGAACGAAGCGGATAATATTCATCCCAAGTTCATTTTAACGCACGTTTCTCTTGCGGAAGATATATCGTTGCTGCGACGACGTATCGCAATACGTAATGGAACTTAATGTTTCGTACTCCGGAATCGTTTTTCCAAATGAACGAGCGGTTATTCGTTAACGAATAGTAAAACACTACTTAAATTTTAATAATTAAGAAAAAAATCATCGCTGCGCATACACGGAGAGAATTTATTTCTTAATATGTACCCAAAAATCGTGCAATCGTGGGACAACATGGCATTTTGAGGAACTTCACGAGGGTTTTCTGAAACTTTGCTACACATTTTACTAGTAAAATTTGTCCCACAAGACATTCCCATGTTGTTCCACAATTGCATGATTTTCGATGCTTTCTTTTCCTTCCTTTGTTAATATCGAGGTTTTGTTCGCTTGCACAATTGGAACTCCGTTTCTTGTTGCTGAACTTTCGTTAAATGGAGATTGGCGTTCTAAAGATCGGCTTAGTTCGTTAACGTATACCGTGAAAAAGGAGACCTTTTATAGCGACATTCCCGCTTGGCATTGATAGATTTATCCCCGTAGCGTCGGAATTGTGAGCTACACGTGTGAACACGCGGGGCCTCTTCGGCGCTAGACGCATCTGCGAGAGCCTGGCCGAATTGCTCGCATGCGCGAACAGGTGCGATATATCTCGTTGCTTCACGTTCATTCGCACGCGCGTGAATGCGTGCGTGCACGCGCGCATGCGTGCGTACGTGCGTGCACGAATGCGTATACCGCCTACGGTGCCGGATTATGGAACGATACCGCTGAAACGACGAGGATCGAGTTCTCCCGATCGACTTCCCCAAGTAGTACGTTCCCTTCCCCGCGATGCCTGTTGCGTGTTTCGATGGCAAGAGATCGAGAGAGGCAAATTCGCGCAAGTTCGTCCGAGGGCTGCTCAGGTCGTTAGGTGGACGAGCGGGAGGGCGTTTCCGGTGAAACGGATTTATGTGCGCGGTTGACCTCGCACGTAACGCCACGTTCGTTATCCGAATTTAATTGCATGCCGTTATGATGAAATAAAGCGTCTATTCGACACGTCGGATGAGCTTGCAAATGGGAAAATCAGTTATGCGGATACTTGAAATACGAAGTCGATCCTGGCTAAGCGGGATTTGAATTCAGCGTCCTCATCGATCGCAATTAGCCAGATCTTTATGCACGATGCTGAGGCCTAAAATTAAATTTCTATTAAAATTAATTTCTAATTAACGAAACAGGATTTTCTCCTAGCTAATAGAACTTCGAGGCCCGATGCTTGACACTTTCAATTTTCAACTCTAAAAATAGAAATTTGTAATTGGATAGCAATATAAATTCTCGCGCGGAGAAAAAGACAACTTGTTGAGAATACATTTTTACTTTTATTTTAACTTTTCTATACCTATATAAAGCAATACGACTGACGCTGTTTAGTTACGAAAGCGTGCTATATTTGTGATAGAAAAATGAAAAGAATGTGCGAAAGGGTCTTCTAAATACTTTAGTCTGAGGTTTAATTCGCGATTGAAGATTTGCACAATGTTCGAAGTTAAAGGGAAACCTGCTTGTCTTTAGAAAGAGCGTAGAGCTGCCAAATGCGGATAAGGAGGTCACAGACAGGTTTAGTCACTTTATATGGAGTGCATCGAATAATCGGTGCGCGATTAGAGGTTTTCTGATAAATTGGGTCACGCCATAAAAGTGCGTGTAATAAATCCCACCGAAATAACTGCCGTACAATTAATTTCCATCCGAGGCCGTCGAGGTATCACGGTCCCCGGCATCGAATTAATTCCATTGCATAATGCCCCGGCGCAATGCAATATGCGCACTGTTCGCGGATTCATTAGTGCTCCGGACAAGTGCGAGACGCATGGCGTGAATTTCTCTCTACGACATTATATAATTTCACATTTATATTCCCCATTTCCCGAAATGCATTCCTCTCTCTCTTCGTGAGAAGACGAACGTCCCGGCGTTAATCACAATTCCACGGATCGAGTCTGATGAAAGGTATCGAAATATCCGAATGCGAATTCTTCATGCGACCGTAGTCACCTCGCGATGTACGCACGGACTGTCAATGCGAGCGGTCGTAGCGCTTGAGGTATAACAATCAGTGGTCATAAAATGTATCTTACTTTTACACGGACGAAGATCGTGAGGTACGACGCCATTATCTTTTTTTTTTATCGAAGCTTGTCTTATTGGGATTATGCAAATTCTGCTTTCCTCTTTTAAAAAGGGTATGTAAGAGATTTAATTGCTGACGCTTTTCCGCGATGCTGAGTATATTTTGACAGTTTATTAGCGTTACGTCCCCTGACGTTGCGTGTTCTTTGCTTCTTAACGCGCGAGGATTACGAATAAACATAAATTAAAGCCAAATAGCGTGCACAATGCTGCGTCTAGTTCTTTTTAAATAAAGTATTTAATATAAACCACTTTGTATTAAAGCAAGGAATTAAACCATTCGCCCATAATATATTAAGATTTGCAATTCTCTCGGCAATCAAAATTTCAGTAACAACGATTTTCATCTCAAAACATTTTCCCCATCACTCGTTATCTTCAGTAATACGAATGAGTCCACAGAACGGTATACAAGTTGTTCTAATTACCGGAACAATGTAACTTGAAATATTAGGTATACAATTTTCAACGTACATTTATTTCACGTTTTGTAGACGGAACCAATGAACCCAACATTCGTATTTGTTTCGCTCCTCGTGCGGTATCGTGTTAGTACGCTGCGTGCCATTGTGGACGTAAAGGTTACCGCGCTATCATTCACCCACCGAACTTCGAGCCGGTGGACAGCGTCAAATCGCTTCGTAATTTTGCCATCAGTTTTCAAAACGTGATCGCGACAAGTGTGAGGATAAAACACTATTAGTTTGTACATATTTATCAGTAACATTACTTCGCAACTCGAACAGGCAGGAAGTAGAGAAAAACGCTTATTGCACATCCGTTACGTTATATCTAGAAATATGAGCGAAAATTATCTCAATTAACTGTTACAACCAATAACGACTATTTATCGCAGTGGATGTTTCGCTCGCGTTATTCATTTTGCGTAAGGAATATCGTGTAAGGATTGAACTGATCGATAGTAAAGATTGTAAATCCTTATCGTTTCATTACGGATTAATAATTACTTCTCTATCGTAGATACTTAGATTCACATCGCGTTATGTCGCCAATTTAATATTCCTGTGTATTAAAACGAACGAATTCTTTCGGAATCTTAATTTAGTCGTTTTTAGTGACTTTCAAGACGACATTCGAGACAACATTAAGAAGGCTAACATTTCTCATTTTTTTCCAACTGTGAAAAGTTAATGAGTATTTTTTAAATAAAAATATGGTTGCATGTGTCGCAGCTACAGCGGGAGACCGTTTCAATCTGTCACGATGCAGTTTCATGCACAGCTTTCGCTCGTAATTAACCCGGTGGACCGTTCCGTTAATTCCTTACATCGTAGCCGGTCTCGGAAGGAGGACAAAAATGAGAGGACTGTCCCATCGAAACGGATCGCAGTATCGATTCCGGCGATCACAGGCAGCGTGTTCATGCACCCATGCACGACCCCGTACGCTAATTACGCGAATTTACGTAAGGCAGAACCATTCTTGTGTGCGTATACCGAATTCACCGGGACGCGACGCTGGAATGGACGCACTTCCTAATTAGCGAACGAAATCGTGCTGAACGGACATACGCGGCGCGAAACGAAACATTCCCACGGAAATTCGAAACGTGAAAAGAGAATGCAGTGAAACGAGGTGATCGCTCGGGAACTTCGTCGTTCCATTTCTACTGTCCGCCTTTTTCTTGCCACGGCGATGCAAAAGATGCACGAGATGCACGATCGGTCGGTCCCTGTGAATTATCACTGCCAGAGATTTGCATACAGCAACAAGGGGAAAGGTGCGATTTCCATCGTTCCGTATCCTTGTAGAAGTGTAGAAAAATGAGGAGAGAGGAGAAGCAGAAAAAGCAAAGAGAGAGAGAGAGAGAGAGAGAGAGAGAGAGAGAGAAAGGAAGCAAAGATGGTTTATTTTTGCAGAAACGTAACCCGCGAATTCAAACTTGATGTCAACAAGAGAAGAAAAGGATTCTTGACTGCTCTCTAGAAGTTCCGATTTTCCTAACACAGACTTTCAATCGATTTAACAATAATTAATTTTTTCAAAGCATAAGAAAAGTATTATCTGAAAAATATTATTCTAATCTTTATAAAATATCTTACCAAAGACAGTTACTTTAATGTTTTTTTTTAGATAAAATTCTGTTATCTAGACATTCTAGACTTATTGTTAGTTGATATTTCATGCCTATTCACCAATTGGAAAAACGCGTCCCGCTTTATGTTAATTTCCTCTGACCGAAAATGTACTAGTGTTTAATGAATCGTGTTTGATTTTATACCGTTTCTCTTTCTCGACGCACTGCCTTTTAAACTGAATCGCGCTACTTGCGTCTGTTAAATTTTTCCAGACACTGGTTTTATTAACGTCAAATTGCGCTGGTTTTACACGAGCGACCTTTCTCTATTCAAACACACAGTAGTCTGCTACTGATTTTCTTTCAAAGTCGAATCAAATCATTAAATGTATGATGTACCTATAATTATTCACACATAATGAAAGCGAATCAGAACCAATGTAATTACATTTTCGTTTCGCTGAAATGAGATTCACATTAAGTTATTTCCTACAATTCTATTTTATTTAAAAGTCTAGTCTCTTAATATATCTAGAATCGATTTTCTCTTTAGAATATTTGAAGAATATTCGTGCGATTAAAGCATCACCACGCGATTATTGACGGTTTATAGTTTGCAAATCTCATGTTTTTATAATACACACCCGCTTCAAATTTTCGAGATATTCCGACGCGCAGAAAGCGTAAATTCTCCCATGAGATTTCGAGCGGTGCCCCGACGGAAAACGATACAGTACCCCGTACGACCGGACGATTTCTCACGCGGTCTGTTGGAAAGAACGAAATCTCCTCAGAGACACACGAGAAGACGCGGAAGAGACAACAGCGAGGTAGCGCGGGGGTGAGAGACGCGGCTATTCTGCGGTTTCACATTCCGCGAGGATTTATCGTAGGAAAGAATGTGTTCACCGGTGTAGCAACAGCGTCATGAAGGAAACCGTGATCTGACTACATCTCTTGCGCGCGCTATATATCAGAAGAGAAGGCGGTCAGGAAGAGGAGGACGGCCGCGCCGATGGCGAATCCTCCGGTCTGCGAGGAGACAAGTACAGATGTATTTTATCTGCGTTCCCTGTAAACGCGCGCGCGGCGATAGCGGAGCGCCGAAAAGGAACGTGCGCACGTAGCAAGGACCGGGGAAGATTTTCGTATTATTTCGGGGAATCCTCCGTGGTCGCGATCCTGACGATAGTCGTGAGAGAAGTACGCGCCGCTCCTTGCCTTCCATCTCGAAACGCAAGAAGACGGACACGGAAAGGGAACGAAACGGACGCGCGGAGGGAAGGCTGGGCGGCGGAAAAAGGGAAAGGTAGAACCAGTGAGGCCAGCTCTGGAATCGAGATGACTCGTGCCTCGCAGAGGTCGACGTGGATCGTCAACGATAGTCTCGGTTTGCATCGGCTATGCCGGACGATCTTTTTACGGCGGCTCCTCTCGTTACGCCTCGTGTCCCTTCTTGAATTGCGCCCGACAATTGCGATTTCCTATAATGCGAGCCTTTATCCGTGCGTTATTGCATCTCGAGCGCGTGACACGAAGACAATCTCGGAGCGACGAGACCCGGCAAAAACACTTTGGTATTTTGTTGCTGTGCAAAACCGCGTAATGACTTCTCCTGTACCGATGATACGTGCGAATTCAAAAGATTTCCCGATTGTCCTCGCAGAGAGAAAGAGGAGGGGGGGGGGGAGAGAGATCATTTCCGCGCTACAGTTTCAAGGATGTCTAAGGACCGAAGCGTGTCGCGAGATGTTATCATTTCCGTTATCCACTTAGCTCCATTTTCGTTGCGTAATACAGGTTGGATTTAAAAACCGGCCGGAGGTAAAAACGGGGATTAAGACGCCGGGAACGAGTGTTGATCGAAAGATGACTTCCCTACGGCACGGCCGCAACAGGTGGTGTCTGTTTTGACGGGATGAATCGAGTGAAAACGAGACGAGAGGAGAGCCAATCCGATTAGGGAACGTTGTTTACCGGGGGATTAGGCGAATGTGTCGGTGTTTCCGGATAATGATCGCATTACGAAACCGATGACGAGTGATCGGCGTTTCGAATATCGTCACGATTGCTTATGTAATACGGCCTCTTCTATTAAAGCAGAAGCCGCGACGCTGAAGAGACTGCTTATAGAGCTAATATACAAGTATCAAGGGGCTAGAAGGTATCGCTCGGGAAGAAATGGGAAGAAGCGGCCGGACGAAGAACCTGAAGAGAGAACAACAACGAGCAGGACGGCCGAGTATCCCCGATGAATTATCCTCGGCAAATTAACGTAAACACAAACACTGTAGCCACGTCCCGCGGACAATGGAGCCGGTAGAGGAGGCAAGAAAAGCACTCTCTTGGCTGAACTAACAAAACGGCCCTGTTTGCACTTGCGCGTCGAGCCGAGCAAAGCTCGCCGCCCGAGGTTTCTTCAATGAACTGACATCAATGACTATCAATATGCCACGAAGAGCGCAAGCAGCATCGTACGAGCGTAAAGAGATAATTATACTACGCGTATCTCGATCGATAAACAGCAATCGTTCCTTTAATCGTGTTTTAATATCGCGATCTCGATGACGATAGTCGTTCATGAATGAACGAAAATTAATGTCATTATCCGATCTAAATTTTGCAAGAATAAATTATAACAATTTATCAAAACTATGTATATTTTTATAGAAATTATAACATTGCAGATTCTCGAGTTTCAATTTTTTTTAATTATGAAGCAAACTGCCCGGATCTACAGTTTGTAAAAAATATTTTTTTATCTTTAAATAAGATGGAATCTAAGAATTTAGAGTTATTATTTTTATTACTTCTCCAAAAGATTGAGATGTATTGTCTGGTATTATTACATTTAAATATATCGACAGCTTTTGTTCTTAATATTTCTCCGACATTTTGATTGGTCATTTGGAGGGATGTTTTGTCGACTATTCTTCTCATCTCAAGCAATAGCATTCCGAGAATTTCTATTTTATTTACTATTCGTGGTATTGTACAATATCTCAATACACTCAATAGCCCTTTACATTATTTCCCTCATTATTAATCATTGATATTTTTACGGAGCAAATGCCGCAGCATTGTATGCAACTACATGATATTATCTGCTGCTTAATTCAGGGAACACTTAGGAAATACTTTTTTGCAAATATTAACTGATGCATCGTTTTTCTCTCCCTCTCCCTCTCTCTCTCTCTCTCTTTCTCTCTCTCTCTCTGTCTGCACCTTCTCTTCACCCGAAGCTTTTTTTCTCGCTCCCGGCCTCGCTCTTCCACATTCTTTTTCTCCCGCTCCACGGCTCGACGGTAGCCTACTCCTTTCGAAAGCCGTAAACGTAACCTTAATTACCAATTAGACGTAGTGCGGAGGCACGCTTTCGCTCGGTAAAATCGATTAACGGCATGGGACACGACGAGAGTACTGCGGCGCAGCGCTGCGCTGGGCCGTCGCAAGCGGCGGCACCGATACGCTTATGCAAATCGACTGTACCGCGGAAACCATGTACGGAAAGCACATACCGATCCCGATACACTTCTTGGCTGATCTGGCACGGTTTACAGTACTCGATTTCGCCCGTTGATTGGGACACCGCCGATGCAGCATTTAACCGCGCCGCCCCCGCCTCATGATCGCGCCGATTTCAACCCGACGATGTGGTGTTTCGATTCTTACCCGGATCCCGGGCCACGACGCGCGGACCTTGAGATCCGAATCTCACTGCGATGTACGTACACGTGTTCGCCTCCCTTTTTTCCGTGGCAGAGCCCCTACAGTCGTGAAGCGATCGTGTTCGCCGAAAGCTCGCAGTTTTACATTGTGCTTTTGATGATAGGATCGGCACGTTGATAGATGGTTGCCTCGATTGCCCGACTCACGAAATATAAGAAGCCTCCAAGTGGAAGCCCCGGGCGGGATTTTGATTTTCAAACGTCCTACTTACGGTGCCGCATAAATTAGAAGCCAGAAGTGTCTTTGAAAGCGAGTCATTATTCCCTACAATTTATTATTTGATACCTTATTTTCTACAACTAATAAAATTTCTAGCAGCAAGGTGTGAGGATGGTTTCGCGTAATAAATCGTTTGTTGCCTGCCACACGTACGATTAAACAATGTAGAAACAGCGGGGAAGCGATCGAAAACAATGCATTATGCGCGAGCGCGCAAAAATATATAAAGGTCCCGGGGTTCACCGGGCAATCCTCGAATTCGATGGGTTCTCGCGGCAAGAAGAAAGAAGAAGAAGAATACGAGGCGTAAGCGTGCGATGCGTGTTGGTCTCGTGTCTTCGTGCATTTGTCCGTTGCAACGGTGCACAGCCCCATGTCGATGCTCGACGGCAACACAGAAACTCCGGAGCTGCAGGTATCAATTTATGCGGTGCAACACTGTCGGAACGCGCGCCAGGTCCTCATCCCGGTGTCGGGGGGAGGTACCCGAGGATAGGAGCGCCGGGAGAAAACTCCGTGGCCGAGAGGAGAGTGTCTTGTAAGACCGTGTTGGAGGTCAACGATAATTCAGGCAGGCAAATACCAGGCCGATTAACTTTCGAGCCGAAAGAGCCGCGCTTAAAATTATACGCGTTCGATTTAAGCGCGCGGCTCTCCTGCGCCCATCGCCTCGCCATCTCCTTGTTCATCCTTTCGTGCGGATACTTAGGCTGCTACCTCACTCGCTTTCGTTCGTTGTTCTCCACCCGCGCAATTGTGAGGACGTCGGGCGCCGCGTGGAACCGATGACCCGTTCGGATTGATGGATTCTAAATTGCCATGAAGATGCGTTTTGATTAATCCTCGGATGAAGAGGAAGAATGCCGTGAGAAGAAGAGGAATAGGCAAAGTGAAAGTTCGGGGCTCCACGTGTCCGATCATTTGTTATCTTTCGGTAAGACGCTTCGCGATCATTGAACCCTCTCGCTGTCAGTCATCGTTGTACGCAAAAGGCAGGTATTCGCGTGTCAAGTCTTGTTTAACGCAAATCTATTAATCGACGTAAAAAGGTTGATACCTCGCTTCACAAATCCGCGCGCGATCTTGTGACTTGGCCAGGCAGCCGGTGGTGGAGAAGAAACAATGATATACGGATCGCAGGACAGCAGCATGGAGGCGGTGACATACGCGCGCGCGAACGCGTATTCCGAGACTCAATTTGTCAACGAGGATGCGTGGTTTTGTCCCATGGACCGGATTCCATTTCGATGTACGCGCGACCGGGCAAAACACCGCTCGAGCAGACACCCACCTTGGCACGCTCGCCCGATTATTGGCCTCAAGTCCACGAGCTTGGTCTACCTTTTTCCCCTCGCGCTCCCTCTTCATCTTTTTCTCGGTGTCTGCTCTCAGTCTCTCGCTCTCATTGACTCTTCTTGCCGGTGCCGAATTGGTTCATGTGATATCTTGCTACATGGGATTATCGCACGATCGGATTCACAAAGGCTTAACAACCGAGGAAATCGGGAAGATCGGTCGCTTTAAATCAAGTTACGAGAGATATTATGAGATAACTTGAAAATTATGAATATTCAATTCAGAATCAGCCAAAGATATTTGCGCTCGCTTTGAAGATTGTGTGTAAAGACATAGAATTGATTAAATATTTTTCTACTCTCTCTCTCTCTCTCTAATTTATCAATCAATCAGATGCTCCTTTCATACGCAAGAAAGTTTTGCTGAAGTGTATAAAAATTAGCTGGATATCAATTTGAAAATAATTGTATTGGAACATTAAAATAATTACGTAGGATGCTTAACCGTGATGATAATGCTGCAAAAAGTGTTGGCATTGTGGCAACCAGTTTGAGCGTTCTCCATAATTATTTTGATAATTCAACATAATTAATTTCAGATTTATATCTAGTTGAATTCTTAAATACTTTAACAAAGTAAACCACTGCTTCCGTGCAGAAATAGATATTTCTACAATTAGATATCGAAGTTCGATTTGCTCACTTTATTCGATTTACACATTACGGAGGCAATCTTGAGAAATATATTCAAATCTTATACAGAATGCACGTAATGAAAAGTTAGTCGCGATAATTGCGCGAATAAGTGGTCGCTGGTCTTCAGTCCTCGAGGATTTAAACGACGACCTCGAGCGCGTGGAAACGGAGACGTCGCGCGAGATTCGCAATGAAGAGAAGTGGTAGCGTGCGGACAACGACGACGGGCAAGACGGCGGCGCGGGGAGAAGAGAAACAGACTCTTTGGACGATTAAACAACTTAGGGATCGCAGACGAGCAAAGGCGCCGCTTGTCGCTCGACAGTGGAATGATTAAATAAATTAGTTGCTCGACAAAGAGGGGCAGAAGCGGGATGACTGTATGGGATCCGTACGAGGGTTAATCCCTGTTGAATTCCTCCTAATTATGCACGCTTTACCACCACGGCTACTAAGCCGAGAGGAGAGAACGAGAGAGAGAGAGAGAAAGAGAGAAGCAAGAGCGGTTAGAGGGCACGAGAGACGTGGCGAGAGCGAAAGATAGAACGAGAGAAATCGGCGAGTCGCGGAGCAGAGAGGAAGGAAGGCCAAGAGGGAGGAAGGACGAAGACAGCAGGAAGAGCCAGGTGAGAGGAAGACGGTACACGTCACCCGCCTCTCCTCCTTCTCTTCTTCGAGCTCGTTCGCCTTCCCGGTACGCGCATCCCCGATTACCACGAGGCGCGCTGCAGTCCTACCGTCGGCCGTTTTACTTACAAATTCAATAAGCATATATCATATTTAATGCACGCCCTGAGCCGAGAATGTTTCGACCGCCCTGGACCACCTTTGTCTTCTTCTACCCGCTCTTCAGCTTGGCCGTTCAGCCCCTCGCGCGCCTCTCCGCGCGCAAACTCTTCGTCTCGTCGTTCACTTCCTTTTACTCGGCTTTGCACTTCCAGACGGCACCGCGTGGTGCCGGAAGTACCGCGGCTGACCCACGCGCGATTATCTTCAGCCAACTGGACTATTGTCCAGAAAAAAAATCCTCTTTTTATTCGTAGATATAATATGATTGTTGTAAAACAGGGCAATGTGTGATTAAAACACTGTAAATATAGATAGTAACAGCTGAATAGAACAGTTCACGCTTAAGAGAGCACACGTGTAGCGCGGAAATTCAACGACATAACGGTACGCTTTTTCTCCCAACTTGGTCGGAACAATCACGGCGGAATCCTTCCTTCGTGTATTTGGGTGCGACGCGGTGCTGGAAAATCGATTCGACGGAAGAAAGACGCCCGCAAACAAGCCGACACAACGAGGGCTTTTATGTAGTCGAGGTTTTACGATTGAATGGCCCGTTAATAGATCTCACACGTCGGTGCGCGAAGGTGCTGGCTAACCGTTAACCAAGTTACGGCCATTGACGTAATCCTAGCATCCGACGATAAGCGATTATCAAGATTCGAGGTAAAATCAATTGTCTCATGCGCCCCAGATAATTTATCACCTATAAATGTCGAATTGCTATTACCCTGAGCAACGTGATAACTTCTTCACTTGAGAAAAAAAAAAGGAATAATTGTTCGCTGCATACAAATGCCATAAGAGCGCGACGCTAATATAAATTATTAAGTTGGCACAAGTGATATACTTATTGGTATCACAGTACATTATTTGTTTATTGTCGAGTGACATATTCACGTCTCGACTATACTATATTGACTATAAAGTATTCACGTTTCGTTAGCGAAGTAAATCCCACGTCTAGATTTATGTCCCGCGACAATCTCTCACATTGCTGTTAGCTTTCAATGTGGAGATGTAGTTTTACGTACTACGGAAATTTCTGTAAAATACAACCGGTTCCATTACTCCGACTACAATTCACGCCGACACAGCCATACGATCCCCCCAGAATCCGTGGAATTCGATCCTGTGGGCATAGAGATAAAGTGCACGCAACAATTCCACAAGTTGTAATAAATAAGATAAATTGCCATGCCTATTCCGCTCGACAAAACTCTCCCGGGCACTACGCGAGATATGTTTACGATTCCTCGTGGAATTAATTAGCGGGCCGATAATCTACAACGGCCACCGCCGAAGTCATTTTACCGTATGTGAAAGTTCGTCCTCAAGTTTAATCAGGCTTTGAAACAATTTTATAACTGACGTCTCACGAGGTGAAACTAGAAGTCCAAGTTGACACCAACGTCTTTGCGAGATCGTCCCCGAAAATTTCATTAAAATTCGGCTGCCGTTGGCGGCGTAACTGGACAACGAACGCTTTAGGCCCGGGTTGCACCAATGTGCAACTAACTTAACTTCAACCTTAGCTTAATTCACTCTTCGTCTCTTTCCAAGGAAAACGGCCAGAAAGAGACGAAGAGCGAATTAAGCTAAGGTTAAAATTCTGTGACATTGGTGCAACCGGACCTTGGCGGTGCGACTCATTTCCCTCTGAAAATTATGTAAATCTAGTATTCCCAATATTGGACCAATATTGTAAGATGGACGTTTTCTCTTATTTAGCCAATATGTCTATTCAGCATTATTGGTTTAATATTGTACCAATATTAGACCAATATTCTCATTACATTGTTAAATATTGGCCAATGCACTGCCAACATAAATCTAATATTATATAATTATTATATCATATTATATTATATTATAAAAACTGACTTCTACACAGAATACGGATTCGTTCTGATTAACAAGTAAGCGACATGTTAACACAAAAGAACCTTTATAACGAGAAATGTCAACAAGTTTCATAATTGCACATACCAAATTACCGATATTTAATACTCCATTTTTATTATAGCTTAAACGAATTAACGCTGAGGAAGACAAAGTAATGTCGAAACGTTCGTTAGTAAGATTAGAATTGTAATGAATTTGCTTGATATTTATTATTATATTAAATGTAAAGAATAAAGGTAAACACATTATATACTAAAAACCTTAAAAAACCAACGTTGCTCGTTAACCCATTGGCCTACACGATTACAATTTCTATATAATTATTATTGTGCAATATTTATATTTATTCCATGGCCAATATTAGCTTTACGTTCGACAACATCGGCCAATGCACTGTGCTACTAGGGTACCTGCAACTCGCAGTGAGTTTTAGAGGCTAATCTCTGAAATTTGTTTGCCGTCACCGACGGCCGTTCCGTTCAAACTCAAATTTCCCTCCGAAATCTCAAAAAGGCGTCGCGCAACTTTTTATTCCATATTTTTTGCACCTTGTCTCTTTGATATCGCCGATCACAGTACCCGTACACGTATATGCCAACATTGTTGCTCGTGTGCGATCGCTCGAATCCGACTGCGACGTATCGCACGCGTAATGCTCGTAATGCGTGCGTCAGGCGATTACGTCGAAGCTCGGTTGAAATTGCGAGATAATCCCCGAGGAGGATCGCGGGCTCCGGTCAGCTCTCGCGTGGACCTTGTTGTACTGTTCAGTGATCCGTTAGTATCCCCCTCCCCTCCCCGCCCTCCTTGGTAACCCCCGTCGCGTGGAGGTTTCCCTTCAACCGACACCTCTGCACACGGGTACGCGCGTGCGAGCGCGCGACCACGTTGTCGCGCACGTGTACCTATATGTACGTGGACGTGTACGTACATCGCCGCGTACAAGCGCGCGCGCACGATAACGCGCTTACGCACACGCAGCGCGCTATGTTCGGATTGTAATGCGTTACCCACGGCGGTCGGACGTTCGATGGAGAACGAGATAGCGGCACGTCGTACGGTGGGAGGCCGCGTATCTCAGGACATATCTACTAATTAATTTATACAGACTCCTCCGAGCGCCGGGCCGCGGCACTAATAGAAACAGCGCGGCGGGGAAAAAGAGGAGGACGAGCGAGTGGACGCATAGGGACAAGTCTCGGTACCGTACCATCGCGTGTCGGTCTCTCGCGGGCCAGCGGAGATGGCCAGGTGTAATGAGGCGTGGAATTAGTTTAGCTTACAACTAGACATAATAATTTGTGCACTATTGCACCGTGGATCGCGCGGATTTCGATAACCTATGGGAGATGAGAGTTGACCGTTCATCTTTTAGATCTCGACGTTCTTCTTCTTCTTCGTGTATGATGTTTAAAACCTGTTTTATCCAGTTCGTTCTGATATTTTGAGCATTTGATTTTACTTTATCTTCGATAGGCTGCTCACCTTACCGAAGAAAACCTCCAACCTGGAGGGCGCACCCCTAAAGGGGTAGGTGTGGGGCAGGATACACTCGGTGGTTGCCACTTCCCTCCGAGAAGTGGCGTTTGAAAAAACCAGCGGGGTCCGCGATTGGGTTTGAACTCGGATCTTTTCATTCATTTGGTTTCTAAGCAGCGCACATTTCTCTGCGCCACGCTTGTGCCACACGGAGGGAATTTTCTGTTAAAATTGATCCTGAACATTATATGTAATCGCGGGACAACACGGCATTTCGAAGGATTTTATGAGAGCTTTTTGAAATTTTACCATACATTCTACTAGTAAAATGTATGTAAAAGAAAATCACCTCCGTGCACCAGTTCTCGACATAAAGTGCGAATGTCAGACCTCAGCGGCTTCCAGTTATCGCGGTTTACAGATTGTTAGTCCGCGTACTGTCTTAATGACAACGAATTACGAAACGATATTTTCGGATATCTCCGCCTGTTATAATATGGATTTCGAAGATAAATGCTGATAAAGAGGGGGGAGAGAGAGAGAGAGAGAGAGAGAAAGAAACTGACAGAAATACAACGCGACAGCGTCCGGCCGCGTGCTGGGCAAAGCGACGAAAAGGGCGTTAATATTATTTATATCGATAATTGAGTGCAGAGTCATGGTCGCAATCGCGTATATGTGCGTATGTACGGACACGCGTGCACGTGCGTACGTCGACGGTCCCGCACCGCGGGAGGCCATAAAATATCTTTAATGCCTTTCCGATTCAAATTCGGCCCTTAATGGCCGTAATAGTCATCCGTGCCGATGACGAGCGAGTCGAATCGGTCTTTACACCTGTGTCGCGATCGAGCTAGCGTGGGTGCACCGAAAAATGCACGCGTACAGCCGTGACATTATGTGACGTTACAGCTGTAACGTTATAATTGCTCGATTATAATGTACCTGTTTCTACGATACGATTTTTTAAAAAGATGTTTTGTTAGTCGATCGATTTTATGGAGTATAAAGCATTTGCTTATTTTTTAAATATATTATACTTTGAAAAGGCAGTAAATATCAAAAAGAGAAATGAAGGAACGGCGTGGAAACCGCTTGTCTCTTTTATGGAAATGCGTTAGAATGAATGTTATAGAATATTTTGCTCAACTCCTGTCAGTTTGTAAGGAAACAACGCGAAGTAAAGTGGCAAATTAATTTTAAAGCTACATTGATCGATCTGTAAAGATACGGCGCGACGGGTAAGAAAGCAAGTATCTCGTTTAGTATATCGGCTAACAATCCCACGACTCCGAGAAGAAAAGCCGGTCGCACGTGTCAGGCTTGTTATTGTTCAAAATTGGCATAAAAGCGAAGCGAACGCACGCCTCACGCGCTCTGGGAAATCTTTTGTTCCCTCGAGTAACATTGATCCGCGTTATCTTTCAACTGCACTCCGTAGCAGTATTAATTACGCAGTATTAATTAGTCTTGCATATCGCGACCAAATATGAGAACTTGAAAGGAGACACAATATTATAAGCCAATTACACCGCGTTCGACTCACGCAAATACAAGAGTGCAACCTACGATCGGAATATGCCCTCGTAAAAGAACATCGAGGAAAATCCGTGACGAGTCGAGATCGTGATCGACCGTCGAAGGAATCGGCCCCTCGTCGGACGACGTTCCACTGCGTACCAGCTCAAGGACACTCGGACACTCCGGAATTCAGAACCGGTGGAACGACGCGCGCGTGTTCGTTCTGGAATTTTGCCCGTTTCTTTGCACATTGTCTTTGCCCGCGTCGCGAGGAGGCGCGTCTATCGCGCGGTTGTCCGCAAAAATGCGCGGAAAGCGCGAGCCGCGAAACAACCGGCCGGTGCGATCCAATTAAGCGGCGTTGCGGATCATAAGCGATTCGAGTGGAGAACCGTCGAATAATCTTACATTGGAAACATCTTACACGTCGGGTACTCGATAATCTGCGAGACGTGCAATTTTCTTGCATCATGTAAATGGCGGCGCGAGTGTGTTTTCAGGTTCTCAGGCCTCTAAACTCGGAGTTCAGCGTCCACCGTCTCGCGATACATCATCGCGATCGGGGCTCGCGTCGGTTTAAGCAATTTAAACGCGGAGAAAATTCGCCGAGGTGAAAGACTCGCGCCGAAATTTACGCCGCGCGTATTTCACGTCTCCGACTGTCGAGGCACCCGGGGTCCATTGCCTCTACGAGCGTGTGCATAAAGAGGAGGATCAGGTCGCCGAAAGTCGCAGCGAGATATCATGGCGTCAGAGTACACACACATTATGTAATAGTCATCGATAAGTATCACGGTACTCTCGAGGATAAAGGACAATTGTACTTAGTATACATTTTACTCGTGATTCATAACTATCGATTATTTCAGTTAAATATATAGTTTTCGAAATTTGACCATACTCATTAAGTTCTTGAAAATGCCATGTTGTCCCACGATTGCATGATTTTCAGGGTAAATTTTAAGGGAAAATTTTCCCCGTGTACTTAGGTGGGAGATCTTTTATTATAGAAGAAGAAAGGTTTAAGGAAACAGTAGATATATGTAGATAATTTATGCTCCGAACGGGATAGAAAGTTCGGTCTCGTTGAGGAGCAGACTAGCGGTAGAGAATTATAGAAACATTGACGAAACGTCGAGATCGCCGTGCTATCAAATCGTGTTGCAGAGAAAGAGAAATAATTAGTTAATTGGTTGCACCTGTGTCGCAAAACGCGCGAGAGGACATTGAAAATAATTGCTGAGGTCTAGGCATCCTAAGATAGAGCCGGGACCCCGGGATAGAGTGGCAGCCGTCGGAGACCGAGCGGATGAGCGACACTGGTTTCAATAAGGCAAGAACACGGGCCTGGCAAACCGCAAGTCATGTTGGTTCATTACGCCGCCCCACGTGAGAGTAAGATGAGACTTCGAAACCAACCTAAGCCGCCCTGATGGGGTCCGCCTCGCGCGTAGCGGGCCACGATATAACGCTAAGGCCGCATAGTGCGCTCTATCCCTCCGGGCTCTTTCGCTCTTTCGCCGAAAGGAAGAGGGGGAGAGAGAGAGAGAGAGAGGAGAAAAAGAAGGCCGCGGGATATTCCGCAAACGCGCTGTAAATTCCCGGAGAGATTGCGCTTGCGCCCGTACGCTTTGGGGGCATTAATTAAACCCGCATAACCGTGTGCCCCGTGCACTGGCGAACGCTAGACGATCCCTGGTCCCGCCTGGAATTTCCTTTTTCGACCGAGTAACTGGAGTCTGCGTGCCGTTTTAATAAGAGCGTTATACATACGCGCCCGTTCCTGGCTACTAGAACGTTTATCACCCGGCTGCGATCAGATATTTCCTCACACGTTGGACCCGTAGCGCTCCATTAATTTATTGAACTACATATAGATACACCGTGTTGCTGTAAGTAATATAATTACAAGATTTATGCAATTCTCGCGGCAGACGGATATCGTTGTTCGCGATCTACGACGAGGCCTCTTTGCGTCCGGTATTCCTCGTGCGTTTCGCGCGAGTGCAATGACGCCGCTATATAAAGCGTAGCGAAGATCTAACGCGCCGGTTCTGACGTTACGGTTAGCTCATCCGGCTCGGACGCAGCCCGAGCGGCGTTATCTTCTCTTCGCGGTTAACCCTGCGAGAGGAGGCACGCAGAAGAAAACACGGGGAAGATATACGCTCGGTCGGGTCTCCCTCCCTCTCCTCCGGACGGTGCGGTATGATTAAATACGGAGGAGGAAGCGCGGTCAACGACGCAAGGCAGACGCGTCTAAGATGAGTTAGAATCCACCGGCGGTTATGTGCCACAGCCCGTACGGTTAATTGGAATTTAGTGATCGTAAGTCGCGCCGTGCGCTCGTCGAGCCGGCTACCACGGACCCACCGGCCGGCCGGCCGGCCGACCCCGAAGAATCGCAATTTCCAGATCGTTCCATCGACCGGCCATAAGAACGCAATGAGAAGAGAATTGACCGCGATGCAAGATCGACACGCTTCTATCGAAAGCGGACCTTGTCAAACACTTGTCGACGACGGAATAATCGCCTATCGCGCGCGGGGCGATGATGAGACGAAAGCGTAGGTACACCGTTTAACTTCTATTATACCATTATATTTTTTATTATATTATAGAAATGACAAAACGCGCGCTCCGCGCGCCCAGTTTCTAATTGAGCATTGTATACCATATTTTTAAGAATTTGTATACATGCAAAGAAGTAATTGTATACGCAACGTCAATTAAAAATAAAAGGTAATTTATAACTCACTGATACGATTCGCAATAGCAGAGTTGTAGGTACATCGTTAACCATATACAGGTATGTTAAACTGTAAAAATACAAATATGTATATGATTATTATAAAATAATTATGTAAAATCTAAATTATTGTATTAAATATATTTTATATTTTGTATATTTCAAGATAAAGGTATTTATTAAAAAAATTATAAAATACTGAAAAAGCCTTACTTTTAAATATAAACTTACAAAATTTCATACTTTCGTTTTGTAACACTTATTCGAATCATTTGAATAATATAATATATTACATAATAATAATGTAATATAAAATAAAACAAAAATAGAAAACAGATGCTTTATTTTGCACAAGTAGCAAATAATATAAAAATCTAAAACACTCACCTCACCGTTGCTCCGCCGTTGCCCGATGCCTCCTCGGCCTGCTCATCCTCTCAGATTTCCTTGTTGCACTTACACAACGATCGCGCGAAATTTCGGGCACTCCCGTACGCGACGTGAAATACCGCGAAACGCACGAAA
>NW_011967233.1:900391-915331 GCF_000949405.1 Vollenhovia emeryi | reverse complement strand
TGTAGTAATTTTTCTTCGCCAGTTCTGCTTACGGTATCAAAAAGTGTATACTTTTCTCTTCAATTTAAAAAAAAAAAGAAGTTCCTACGATTTTTTTTCGCCAAATCACAGCTCATTGAAATAACCCTTGTGTTTTCGACATTACCGACGATATCTCCGTTAAAAATCATCGTAGCAAGATCGTTTTTTTTTTTAAATTGAAGAGAAAAGTATACACTTTTTGATACCGTAAGCAGAACTGGCGAAGAAAAATTACTACACTCCGCACAGTGCGTCAAAGTGTGCAATTTTTTAAAGTAAAAACATGGTCATGATTTTGAGAAAGTTCCGGGAAATGGGAAGAGTGAATGCAAATTCCAATAAGAGCTTCTTAAAGCAGAGGCTTTGCCCTATAAAATGAAAAAAAAAACTTTTCAATTCGACCAGTTTTCGCGAAGTTACGCTTATTTGAAATTCGCCAAATTTTGATGTAAATTTCTTGTTGCGTTAATTTTTTTGACCAGTGTATTATTAACGAATATCGCGTGACTTTCTATCATACAAATTACTCAAACCAACAACTCGTAATTTTTGCTTCGAAAGAATAGGATAATGGATAAATCACTTTTGAATTGTCGACACAAAACGCAACGCGAGCATCGAAAGCATAATCTGCGGTAAAGAAGTAGTTATTAGTCCGCAACAAAACGATATTGTACAATCTTTGTCTTTCAATCTAATCCTCGAAATAAATTGTTTGAGCGAAATTTTCAGCGATAAATAATTGTGATTAATTGCAACAGTTAATCGAAATACTTTTCGATTACATTTACATAATGCAACGACGTGCAATAAGCGACTTTCTTTACTTCCCGCCCGTTTGAGTTGCCAAGAACGACAGAGTGAATTACAGCGCGAACACCGAAATCGTACAATTTCTCTTTTTTCCCGAAAACGGAAATTACACGAAATTAATAGACAATTAAAAGCGCGGTGCGTAAACGAGATGTAACCGCGACAAAGTACCACGGTTTAGATTCATATTTTAGATGAGTTAGTCTCGTTAAAATCTATAATGCGTTGATAAAGAGCCGTCGTCTCAAGATGCAATTCGTTTCTCATTACAAGTTGTAGAAACTTAGTAATTAATCGAGGAACTTACTTGTTACTGATAAAAGTGTACAAATCAATAGCGTTTTATCCCTACATTTATCGCGATCGAGTCTTGGAAACCGATAACGCAAAAGTAATGACACACACGGAGCGACTCTCGCCACTGCTTGCCGGCTCGACGTTCGGCGAGCGAATGATAACGCGGCGACCTTCAGGTAAACTATGGCCCGCGTAACGTCGCACGATACCGCGCCGAGTGAAAAACAACAAAAAAACCTTGAGAATTCGTTGTCCTGCCTACGTAATGGAAAATTCCGTACTTAATATTTTATATTACTTAGTTCCGCGACTGTTACTACGCTTTGCGTATCATTCTGCGGACTTATTGGCATTTATTAAATTAACGATTAATTCTGTTCAATCGAGAAAATGTTTCGAAACAAAAACTGTTACTTAAATTCTAATTACATGATTAGAGATTTTACCTCAATAGTTGGTGTATACAAATGTATATTTTCAAACTGCAAATCTTCATTTACTGAATCTAAAATGAATCTAAAAGAGAAGTGAAGCACACCGCTCTTCGTGCAAACCGATCGGCATCGCGGAAAAGAGGCCCCAACTGTTCGATATCAACGACATTCGCGCTGGTAACATCTCTTTTTTAGAAAGGGATTATATTGTAAATGGAATAAAGAAGTCAATATGTCGTCGGGCTGAAAGACGGATAACAGTTCTTTAATGAGATGATACAGATTCGCACTCACAAACTCTATGTCTTCACTCTGAGACAATCAGCGATGCTCTGCTCGTGCGCTTTTGTTTTCACGGACATATTTTTGCATTCGTATATCTATATAACTCTCTCGTTTACCTAACAACCCTACAGTATTATACATTGCATATTGAAAATGGTTGATCTTATCACGCCAATTAAGCGTAAAAAGGAGCACCGCAACTTTTTGCAAAGAAATTGAGAGGACGGCTCTTTGATGCCGTACGTTAGGAAATTATTTTCGTCGGTTTCGGTATGTTTGCTGATGATTTCTGCGATGCTTACTGCGATTTATCAGAGACCATCGGGGAGATTGTTCGCGCAGATAGCCGGTACAACAGAGGGGTACGAATTATTTCGTCTTCTCCTTTCCGATCGGCGGCGCACGCAGCGTGGCGCGCTTCTTCGCGCAAACAAAGTGATTCACGATATTAAAGCGATGTAAACGTTGTCGGGATTGTAAACTCCGGGCGTGGAATATTAAGGCAAGCGTTAACGCTCCTCGGGATCGCCGGCTAGAACGACCCGCCGCGCCGCGCGGCGCGGATCCCCCACGGATTAAGGACAATAATTTCAAATTCAAATTGACAGCCGCGCCGCTTATCGGTCGGCTCGATCCGCCCCGAAATCCCGCGTCCTCGGGCTCTCTCACGGGCCCGCGCGCTCGGCTTTTCGGGATACAACCTCGCGGGATTCACGAGGGTCCGGGCGGCCGATAGCAATCTACATCCTTAATTCCGCGGCTTGTCCGGTCCCGGCCGAAGTGGATTGTAAAGTCGAAACGTCAAAACGCACACCGACCCGGACTACTCGCGCGCCCACCCACGTACGTCCTCTTCCTCCCTCTCGCGCGCGCGCGCGTGCACGCCTCTGGCGGCTCACCCGTGACGATCTTCCGCGCGGACGAAGACCGAAAGAAAGAATTATGCAGGTATGTAGAAACGCGTTTCTTCTGCGTGCCGCGACTCCTTTTCCAAGAACGTCCCACCAAGCCGTAATACACGCGGAAATGAGACGCGTCAATGATGCGAGATAAACGCGCGTGCGGCAGCGTGTCGAAATTGCAGCCGTGCGGAAGGCACGCGAGAGGAAGGAATACATGCGCACGAGGCGCGAAGATCGGCGCGTAAGAGCGGAGCGAAAAGGGGCTTGCGGTCCGTCCGTCCGACATCGACGGAAGTGGGAGAGATGTTTGCGTTAACGCGACGTCACGGCGATACCGCGATGATACGCGCGCGACTCGAGCGCACGTGCCATGCGCGCACACGCGACTGCGCGTTAGCGTCTCGACATTGTCCATAATTTTATGACTTTATCGCCTGGCGCGATCGTTTAAACCTGTCCTCGCCGCGTTCAAGAGGCGAGAGAGGGCTTCTCTCCCTCACCTTCTTCCTCCCGCCGGTCGCGGCGCTCGGGGACGAGAGCGTACGCGTTTCTCCGATTCTCGCTGCCGATCGATCCGAGAGCGAAAACCGGGACTCGCACACGTGGTTGGTGGATTTGCGAGGGGCAACACCGGACTCCGTCGCGCGGCGAGCGATTCTGCGAGGGGGCTCGATCGCGCCGGAGCCCCGTCCAATAATTTAGCGAGTTTATCGCTTATGACGATCGTTTAAACCCGTCCTCGCCGCCGCCTCGACGGAAAGAAGAAGGACCTCGACGCGGGGGGAGGGGGGGGGAAGAGGAGAGGATACTTTTCGCTCTCCTCACCCGGCTAATTATTCGTCTTGCTGAGTTTCATACGACGGGAGAAAAATCCGGCGGGATTAAGCGAGCCCGAGAGCGAGAAATATCGAATATGCCTATCGCGGCGATATTTTGTCTCCGCGAGAATATTATTATCATAATCTTAACGGGATGGGCAGAATGATTTCGCGCAGTTTCCCCTCCGTTCGGATACAGTCGCGGCCAAGATTTTTCGCCACGTCACCGCGGAGCACTGCGGCGCCGCGCGAGCGGAATTGTCGGCACGTAGGAGGTCAAGATCGGCAGATCGGCCGATCGGCCGCAATAATCGGCCGATTTCTAGCGATGGAATTGGCGCCGGGCGCCGTTTACGAGCCAGAGAATAGCCGCGCGCGATCGGCCGATCGGCGCCGATCCGGCGTATCCGCGAAAACGGATCGTCGGATCGAGGGATCGTGAGAGAGGGACGTACCGGAAGAGGATCGCGAACGTGGGCGCGCGAGATTGCGCGTTTCGCTCGCGCCTACTTCTCGCGTCTCCTTCCGCTGCGTCCTAAGTACACTACGCCTTCCCTTATCTAGCAGGATCGACGCAGTTTCCCTACAATTTCTAACGAAGTGTGAGGTTTTCCATCCCGCGGTGACTCGCGATGATTCCCCAAACACGAATGATGCTTAATTGAACTGGCAGCCTGCGCGCAACCGTGTACGATCTCTTTTCTTGTATCTTTATTTCTATGTTTATGCACCTCTCGATTGCTACCGATCAAATGTTAACATTGCAGTGAAATGAAAGTAAAATTAGAACCGGCAAGAAACGCGATAAACGTATAAATAGGTGTCCGAAGATACGATATTAATAGATCGTTGCTCCTCGACATCTCCTTCGCTCTTGCAACCTCTCCACCCTGATTCTGCCTGCGTCTTTTAGAAATCGCGGATCAGGATAGAAAATGCGGCGGCACGCGTGTGCAGACGGTCAGAAATGGAGAAGTAAGAAGCGACAGTATGAGACCGATGGCAGGGACGCTGATAGGATGACAAGGGCGAAGGAGAGGATAAACGCGGGATAAAGAGATTGCGAGTCGATGAAAAACTGGGGCTGACATGTTAACGGTCGACAAGAAGCCGACTTTATTGGCCGTAAACGCAGCAATCTCTAAGCTGGTCTTATCCTAGTCTGGCCTGACGCATTCCGTGCCACTGGACCGCAAAGTCGACTTCTCCTCCTTTTTTATTTATTTTTTTGTCACGATCGTACACCTTAGTTCCGCCAGAGTCGCGTCGTATCGCTGATTCGGATCAGTCATGGGTACGAAAGGGAAATTACCTCACAGCCGCGTCGGCAATTGCGTCATTAACGTCGAAATCGGATGTTCGGCAACGTAGCAACGCGATTTTTTGAAATCGCGTGAATATGGAAACGAATGCGAAACGAAGGGAAACCGTAAAGGTGAACAAAGTGCTGTCGGGAGTACGTTTCCTGATTGCTTTCCGACTTGGTTTCTTTATCCTCGTCCCGCCGTCACTCTCACATTTCTCTCCTTAGTTATGAGATCGCGGGGGACAAGTCGGGTCTTCGTATCTCTCCCGGTGTCAAGAAACATCTGTCGGGTTTATGGCGTTATCGCGGCTTCGTGGAAAACCGGTTGGCATATATACTAATTTGGAGATTTCGTCCTCGGTGCGCCGGCAGAGTCGTCGAAATTCTCGGCGGTGAAATAATGTTATTAAAGAGAGTCGTGTCCGCGCGGGCGGCGATAACACCCTTTTAAAGACGCGCGAGCCTCCGAGTCTTAATTGCGGACTAATATAGATACGATGACTCGAGCGGTGACGTCTCTCTGTCCCTCTCTCTCTCTTTCTCTCCCTTTCACGAGATGTCATGGAACTGGACGTCGTCGCCGTCAAGTTACGGCGCGCCGATCTGACCGGCAATATTTTAAGACGGGGTTAATTAGTCCGCCAGGGATGTCGCATCGCCTGAAGATTTCATGTTATAACGCGCGCTCGCGGATTTTTGCATAATTGCCGACACGCCGCGATTATAATCGCGTCGCTTATTTATCGCGAGGACGTCAGGTGGAAACGTCGCGCCGTTTAACAGCGCGCGTGCGTTGGCTCATTAACGATTTCTTCTTGGAAGGAACTGCGCAATGCCGCTGCCTCTTGTATCACAAGAGAGAGAGATAGAGAGAGAGAGAGAGAGAGAGAGAGAGAGAGAGAGTCTCGTCAGAGCCCCGTCAGTTCTTCGGATTCCACCTTGCAAAACGGCCGCGCGGTTTTGTGCAACACGTTGATTAATCCTCCGTTATTATGCCCCGCGATTTCCACCTGAAATTCGAACCTAGATCGGCATTGTGGACTGAAAAGCGTCAGATAATGAATTTTAATTAGGTCTTAAGGCACGCTTTATTCGTGCATTAGTATGCGTCGAACGCGCTACACGCGTATACCCGCGTGCGTCTATGGGAAATCCACGCTCCCGTCCAACACCTGTCGCCGGGAGGTTCCATGATTGCGATTGTGTCAGAAGCTATGGATGAACCTTAGAGCTTCGGGATTGAATTATAAATCATTATTACTCATTACTCGGTGTAATTATGTCGCTTTACACCTCGGATTGCAGCAAGAGATGCGTTCTACAATTTTGCCTCGCTCTCGACTAATTCTTTCGATTGATACGCGGATCAATGGACAAATTACGCGTTGCGTAAGAACACGAATCCCCCCCTTTTTCTTTCTCTCTTTCTGCCGAGAATTTCATGTATCCGCAAACTGTAGACTCGAGAATCATCGCGCGCACAAAAGTGATAATGTCGCTCCCAGATGAAAGGGCGGAGAGCTTTAGGTCGGAACCGGCGCTTCCGGAATAAAACGGACTCCTCACCGCTTTCAACGGCCCCGATGCGGACCGCGGCGCGCCACCCGGGACCCGTTTTCACACGCGTGCAGTCTCGCCGCGAGCGAGACACCGGCCGCGGCGGTGTTCACGCGTGTGCGTCCGCCGCGCGCCGGCGGACCCCACGTGCGTGCCATGCCGTGCCGGCAGGTATGCGGCTGGGCACCGCCGTAAGGTCGCACGGGAAGGAGGCGTTCTCCCGTCGAGCACCTGTCGCCAAAAGGATCGGCCACCACCCGTATCGGCGATTCCTCGCCTACCGAGGACCCGGTCCCCCCCCCCTTCGCTCTCGCGGGAGCTGGGGGACGTGTATACGCGTCTCACGGGCTTTATCTCGCTGCGCTCGTCCCGCGACGTGATGGATCGGTGCATTAGCACGCTGATTAGGTCGTCCTTTCCGTAACCCACTCGACTCCGTTTCTCCCTTTTCCATCATTCTCTCCTCCTGTCTACCGCTTTCCGCGCGCTTACTCGCTCAGACGTTTCAATAAATTATTCGATAACTATTGCGAATTTTGTAAAATGGTACGTGACTTTTCTTCTTGGTCTGACCCAATCACGGAAAAAAAAAATTAGCTGCTGTAGCTAAATAACTTAGCAAAAAATGGACAGCTAATATTTTTAGTTGTGATAGCTAAAATTTTTGGCTATCACAACTAAAAATATTAGCTGTCCATTTTTTGCTAAGTTATTTAGCTACAGCAGCTAATTTTTTTTTTCCGTGATCTACCGCCATTTTTCCTCTTGCGTCAGACACCCGGTATAGGCCGTGATGATATTATAACCCGACTGTTTTATTGTAATATTTCGTGCCATAGAACAGTGTTTCAAAATATCCACGCGGAGAGAATTTTCTTTTAAAATTTACTGTGAAAATCATGCAATCGTGGGGCAATCGTGGGGCAATATGGCATTTCGAAGAATTTTAAGAATTCTATTCGTTTTACTAGTAAAATATATACGGGTGGGACAACACATGGTATTTTGAAGACTTTTACGAGTGGTTTTTGAAATTTTACAATATATTCTACTAGGAAAACGAATACTAAGTATAATTATTAGTAAAATGTATGGTAAAATTTCGAAAAGCTCTCGCAAAATTCTTCGAAATGCCATATGTTGCCCCACGATTACATGATTTTCAGGACAAAATTTAAGGAAATAATTCTCTCCGTGCACGTATTCGCTTGGGAAAAGGGATCAAAGAGATTCTAGTGCGTCATTGCTATGTCGTTCGGTTCGAATGATAATTATTACACCACTTGACTTGAGGTACGGCGAGCGGTTCACTCGGTGCCCACCGGCGTTCGTCCGGACACACCGACGTGCGATTTCGCAACGTCGATAATCGCCCAGAGAATTGTTTAACGACGCCCGCATAAAATGCCACGCGGTAGATATAAAATACTGTCTTGAACGCAACGCGCGAGAATGATGAACTTTGCGGTAAAAGAGTGTATACGGCAATCGGAACGTGAGAGACGGCCAACGTTCGCCGTGGGCAAACGCAGAAGAGGAGATCCAGCCGCCGCGCCGCAAGATTGACCAATTCCACCGGGTGTATCTACTAATCTCGCGTATATGGCACCGGGCACTTGCCTAACAAATCGGCCGTGGAGATAGGCGAGAGCCCGCGCAACATAAATAAGGGAAATCGCACACGCCGGCGAAATGTTAAACGTGTGTGGATGTGTACACGCCGTACACCGTAAATGTCAGCGCCGGGCGAACTACTCGCGAGAGCATCTCCGAGGGAATATAAATCTTCCCGGTATATGGATTCGTGTGCGTCTGTCGATGCGCGTGTGTCGGAAAGCTGAAATCTGCTCTGTGTAGAGCCGGGTATATATAAAATATATATATATATTCGGCGGGAGTCGTGTGGTAAAACATTTCCGTGTTATGTCGAGACACGCGGCCGCGTGTGTTGTATTATGTTATATTGTATAATCGTGACGCGATAAATCGCACGTCGCTCGAGTTGACGCGAGCGCTCGGTGCGAGGGAAGTGCAAATTCGCGAATTAATTGAATCCGCGTGTCGGACACGGGGACGCTATAAAAGCGCGGAGGGGCGGGGGGAGGGTAGGGGAGGAGAGGGACAGATGCCACGAGGAGGTTTGATGGAATATTAATTTCTTTCTCGGAGACCATTAACTTCTCTTTAATAATTTCAAGGCACTTGCGCGACACTTTTCGATGACGTCCTATCGTGCGAACGATCGATTGTGTTAATTAGAATATTTCCAACGTGTCGAGCGAACGTTGTTCATAACAACATTGAAAGCGAGGGAACGGCAGAGAGAGAAAGAGAGAGAGAGAGGGGGGGGTGGTTGGCTTTTGATGAGTGATACCATCTCTTTAGTGCATCGTTCGTTTCTGTAACTGCAAGGGCGCAAGGATTCGTCCGCACGTTGCGCGACCGATTCAATGCGTGTACACGATAAGGGCGACGCGACGGAGCTGCACATATACGTGTATACGCGTCCGTGTGTAATGGAGACGCGCGATAGGCGCTGCCACGGAAATAAAAATAAGACGAAACTGCGCCTCGGATGCAATTTATCATCTCGGGTGGATATTAGCGCGACTGCAGGTCACCTTCTGCCAGAATGGGTGCACGCGCTTGTACGCGCGGTTTGAATTCGTATGGGTCTGGTCCATGGTGAAAGCGAGACAGCGGAAGAGAAAGAGAAAGAGAGCTAGAATGATAAACGTGACGCGCGTGCGTATGTGTGCGCGTGCGCGCGCCCGTGTGCGTGGATGTATAAAGAAGAAAGAGAGAAAAAAAAAGAGAAGAGAAAGGACCCAGGAGCCCGGGATGTTTTCGTAGATGAGAGGCGATACCGCGAGGACCCTACCTTCGCAAAAGTTTATTGATGACGAAATACGCAATCGGCGCGATCTACCACCATGCTACGCGCGCGCGAGCGCGCACGCGTTGATATCTTCAATTATATATAAATAATTAACCTTCTGTACGCACGACAGAGCCGACTCAGTCCAATTAAATCTGGCGCGATGCAGATCGCTCACGTAACGGTCCGGGCATCCGGGCGACTTTTGCCGACGTTTCACAGTGGAAACGCTTATCGGTCCGACTGATGGGAATATCGATGACAGCCTTGAATAATTAGCTCGGCGTATGCTCCACGTCCGGCGCGAATCCGCCTTGTGACGCGTTGTACGCGCCCTGATTTCTTTTTTTTTTTTCTTAAACTCTCCGCTAATTGACAGCGAAAAGAGGGAAGAAAATACGTTTTCTCCTCTTTCAACACTCTCCGGCGAGATTTCTAGTGAGCCTGATTTTACCGCTACGCGTGACGAACTCCGTGTCGAACTAGTCGTTAAAAATTTTTTAACTTACGCAGACGGCGTTCGTTCGCTGGACTTTTCCCACCTTTGGTATCATCTTTCGCGCATTTTCATCGGTCAGACAGAACGCGAACGTGACTCGCGCTCGTCGCGGAATCGGTGGCATCAGCAATTGCGGCACGTTGCGGCCAACAAGCGGGTGAATTAAAACGCGCCCGTGCACGATAGCGCGAATTATACACGCACATGGCTACGCGTACGCACGTGTAATATCGCTCTCGCCATTTTCCCCGCTGCTCCTCATCCCCAATCTCGCTCTCTTTCGCCGCTGTCTCCGCTCGCGATAAAATACTGCCCGATCGGGACGCAACATCCGACCGAGGCGTGTTTAGACCCCTCGTTCGCCGACAACTCTTTTTCCCTCCTATCTTTCCTCGGCACGTCTTCCAACTTCCGCGGCCCGAAAAGAGCGGATAATACGGATTGGGCCGCTTCTGTTTCTCCGGCGCGTATATACACACTCGGAGTAACTAATTATGCAGATAACGACGCGGGAATGGGGGGAGCACTTGAGATACGAGGAGGCCCCGGTCGCGCTCTGTCCGTCTTTCGCGCCGTTTGCAACCTTTTTATTTCTCGATACTCCGCCACGAATACCTCGGTCTCGGTCCCGCCACACCCCTTTCCCGAGTACACTCTAATGTCCGTGATAACGTTGGGGTATGGGGTATGGTTATTATATTTTTCGAGATACGTTGTATGAGAGAAAGGAAAGAGGGGGAGAGAGAGAGGAGAGTAGGCGTGAAATGGGATCGATCGCGGCACCGAAGCACTCCCCGAGTGCGCCGGTAAGTGGCCAAGTCCGATCATCCCGTCTTCAAACCCCGCGTGTGCACGCGCACACACGTACGCGTACCGCGCGTCGGGATAGAGTGCACACGGTAGTAACGCGTAATTAAGCTAATTAGCAGCTTGCGTTTATTAAAAATATCAATTTACCCGAAAGCGCAGAGGGGCGCGCGCGTACACGCACAAACGCACGTGGCGTGTACCTGTGCGCAAGCGGGCGATCGCTTCTCGCGGTGCGCGATCGCATCGTAACATCGTTATTAAGCCGAGAGTTAATTAAACGTCCGCGGTACATCACTGTCTAGTAACAAAGTATTTCCTTGCAATTTAGCGGCCCGGAATCACCGCCCCGTGGTTCACCTCCGCGCGTTATCCATTATACTGAAATCTCATCGTGCGTCAAGTTTCCGGTGGAAGGTTTTGAAGGTTTTCGGCAGTCGGGGCTCGTGACGCGCGGGGAGGGCAGCGGAGGAAGGAATCGTCCGGGATCTCCAAAGCGCGGTACACCCCATAACGCGCAGGTAGTCAGCTACGACTACACGCATTATACGTGTATATCTATACGTATAGATACATAGATATATAGATATGTATACACACACTATAACGAGTGCGGCAGTTTCTCATTAGCGCGGCTGCTTTTTCTACCAACGAATTATGAATCGTTTTTATTGCTTTTAAAATTGCTAATCAACCGCTCGGCCATCGGGGGCAGTCCCGGACTCGTTATGCCCCGTTCCTCTCCCTCCCTCCCCCCTCCCCGACGCCGCTCCCCCTCGCCGACACCTATATACGCCCATGCTGAATAGATATTCGACATTCCTTTATTTCTGCATGCGCCCATGCAACGCGCGCGTCGACCGGGCCGTTTAATATGGACGCGCTTGATTTATTAATCCTTGTTTGATTTAATATCCCATTCGAATTACTTCGGTTTAAACTGCCGTTGATCGCTCTTACGAGATAAGCGGCGTTCCTCGCTTCGCCTTCACGCGCGATCGTCCTCTCGAGGCATTAGCACGATAATCGGATAAGATCTACGCGCTCTCCGCCGCACCCTCGAACACCTTTCGAAACGTCATTTTCCTTGTTTCTCGAATCTAGAGAAGAAATCTCGCGATTCCCCGCCAACTATCCCACCGCGAGTTGCATCGACGATATCTCTCTCTCTCTCTCTCTCTCTCTCTCTCTCTCTCTCTCTCTCTCGTCGCGTGCGTAGCTGAAATGTCAGCCATAAATTTCCGCGGGCAAACGCGTCACGGAAACAATGTTTCCTCGCTGTTTCGTCTATTAACATAAAGCGGCGTAAGCCGATTTGCTGATCGCGAGCCGCCGGGATTGACGGACACGAAGTCCGTCCCGCGCTACAGAAGTATCTTTTGTACTCTTCATGTATGACAACGGCATTAATAGAGATAGCAATTACGAAACGGTCGATTTATCGTCGCGACTCCGGCGTGATTTTGCCGCGGGCCGCCGGGCGAATTGAAAAATTTCTAATTACGTTGCCGCCGCGTGCGATACACCGTTATGAATTTATACCGCGGTCATTATACCGTCGGTTCTGCTCGCCAGCGGTGCTGTAGCCGTGGCAGAACCCGTGCAACGCGCCTCTCGCCTCCGACGGAGTTCGCGTTAGCGAGATTTCCACGACCGGACGTTATCTATTTGCATCAAGTAGCGTTAAACGCGCGAAGCAGCACTTGATTTGAAATTAATAGCTGGCGAATATTATAATACTTGTACTTTCAGCGCGTGGCGTTATGACCGCTTGCTGAAGATCGATTACTTGAATTAAGGCGTTATGCGCGGCTACAGTTATTGACTACAATTTACTCATATACTCTCTAAAAGTCAGTCAGTGGATTATCACTGAAAACTGAATATTCACTGATTTACAGTTACCAAAGTATACCACTGCGATTTTCAGTAGTACATTTATAACTGGAAATTAGTGACTATTCACTGGTTTCAGTGCTAATCCACTGATTGACTTTTCGAGAGTAGCATGTGGCTCTTTCGTCCACTGAGAAAAATTTCCATCGGATGAGCCAATTAGTGTTTTCGATGGTTAATTTTTCCGATTACGTTTTTCGACTAAATCATGGATATATCCGATCGTGAAATGCAGTTATCGATGAAAGTTGAATTGAAAAACCGATATCATAGTTTTCATCGGATGCGCAATTGAATCGGGTATATCCGTTTGTTATTATGTAACTGGATTATCCAATTACATTTAATCGGACATCCTTCTCAGTGTGGCTGAATGGGCTGCGCAGTGAGAAATTATCAAATCTGTACAGCGGAACTTGATTTCGACCTTCTGTATTAAGTGAGCCGCGCGATATTACGAGAAAAAAGAACTTGATAATAAGAAGGTTAATAAATACGACAATCTACCGATCACTGTCGCTGCGCGGTGCCGCATTATTAAGTTTTAACGGGGATTGGCACGAAGATCATCGGGGGAGTCATCGTGGCCGAGCGATCGGATTCGGCCGACTGAGAAAGCGTATTCGCGGAGCGTTTTTTACTGCCATAAGCTCGCCGAGCGGACCATTACGCCGGGCGGGGATTGGAGAGGTGTACGCCTTTTTTGTATCCAAATAATTTGCAATCTACCGCGTGGCACAGAACATTATTACGAAACATTGTAATTAGCCCGCAACTCCCCGGGCTTTTTTCGATGGCGTATCTCCGCAGACGATAGGTACCGGCCGGTGCACGCGGGTGTGCCCGTGCCTTCACGTGGATCCGGATAACTTGGCGACTCTCCGCGAGAGAAAGAGAGAAAAAGGGAAGTAGTTGGCCGGCGGAGGTTCGGACGTGAGGTGATTGATCGGTTCCAATATAATGAGTGCCGATAATGACCGACACGGGACAAGGCCCGGCGCGAACGGAAAGCGATGGGTCCGTTCGATAGGAGGGCCAGGGAGAGAGGACTACACAAGTCTTGACTCTCCCCTGAAATCCGACGCACTCACACGCGCGTGTGTCGACGATTTGACGATTAGAGGGAAACTTGTACTCGGATAAAGGGAGAGAGAGAGCTGCGCGCCCCGCCGTCGATGCTCCTCTTCCCTTTCGGATCGGGGAAGGGGGCAGGGGGCAGCGCGTGTCGCCGCTTCGGATCAAAATCGCTCGGGGGCTCCTCTCTTCGGCGCTTTTTCAGCCGTGAAGTGTTGCTCTGAGAGTAAATTAATATATTATCCGGTAGTTATCGAGACGGGATCTGTCTGAACGATGATGGATCTCCTTCTAACGGAGATATCTACGGTCGCGCGATCCGCTCATGCCTGTTCGTTAGAGGACGCGCGCAAGGCTGTTTGATTACGATAATAGGGTGCGACCACGTTATTCGAGTTCGAACGGCTTTCCGGCCGTGTAGCGTATTATTCAGTTCGCAAGCGTTCGCTAAATATGTCGGTTTATCTAGGAATCCACGCTTGTGCGCGCTAACGAGGCCGCGGCAGCTCGGCACCCTCTCGCCGGCGGCGAAATAAATGGAGCTAACTCTCCTTCCCGGATATGCGTGCGCGTGCGGAAATCGCGAAACATTTGACTTTCGGCTTAACATCGCGCTCGGCGCCTTACTCCTCCCTTTCTTCCCTTTCGTCCCTTTCTACCCGCGTAGATCTCGAGGGCGTATCGCCACGAATCGAGCCCCGCTTTCTTTTGTCGGCAATCGGGCGCTCGCTACTCAAGAGAGATGACGTGTCAATTTGCTTTTCGTTCCTTTCGTCGCGCACCTCTTTACTCCCGTCGCTTTCGGTAAATCTCCCTCTCGGCGCCAATATACGTACAGGCGGCGAGGGGGAGAGAGAGAGAGAGAGAGAGAGAGAGAGAACGCGTGGGGAGAGAGCGAAAGAGAGGAAGCCGCGTCGAGTGGAAGCGGGACGGATCTATCTACCGGTTGTTATCTAGTGACGCGTCGAGGATTACGTTTGTACGATTCGCCGGCGTGGATGATGTTGTCGCCCATGGTGTCGGCGTTATCTCGACACGGGAGGGCACTTACCTGCCGATAACCGTGTCCCTCGCTCCCCTCCGCCTTGCGCGCACATACGCACGCATCTACTTGCTTCGTTCTCTCTCTTCTCTCTCTCTCTCCCCCTCTCTCCCCCGTCCCTCTTTTTCCGTGAAGGAGACTTCCACGCCGTCTCCTTATTATTCCCTCCACCTATATTCCCGTTCTTTCGTCCCGTGGTATTCTCTCCCCGCGAATTTCGCTCCGGACCCCCGGCCCCTGTGAGTCCGTTCGTCGCTTGCGTTTGATTTTTACCTTTACCCTAATTTGTACGACGGCACGAGTGGGACCCG
>NW_011967233.1:874616-899625 GCF_000949405.1 Vollenhovia emeryi | reverse complement strand
CCTGCATTCGTAATTCGCTCTCGCGACGATCCCGCGTCCGTCTTATCCCCGGGGGTGTCCCGAAACAGGTCGTTATTAAATCCACGTATACATCTTCGACGTTTCACTCGCCGCGGTACGTTTCATTCGACCTTATTTAGCCGCGTTTGTTCAATCCCCCCCCCTGAATCTCTCTCTCTCTCTCTCTCTCTCTCTCTCTCTCTCTCTCTCTCTCTCTCTCGGCGGATTGTTTATTAGTACGTGCGCAAAAATTAGATGGCTTAGTCGATAACCCTAAAGCTCCGTCCGTATGTATCAGCTTCATTATTAAGTGCACTCTTCGCGCGCCGCGTAATGTATTCACCGCAGAGATGCCTCGCCTCATTCATTTCCATCCGATCTCCCGCACGACGTGATATTGCCCCCGTCTTGAGCCCGTCGCTTTCCTGTATTCAGCGCGACTGCCAGGTCCGTCCGAGCCAGATATCTCCGAGCGAGGTCCGAAGGAGGACGGGGCGAAATTGACGAGAGCGGCGGGGCAGACGGGGAGGGAAAATAAAAATAGAGGGTCCCTAGCCGCGCACTAACACTCCCGGCGGGTAATGAGACGAGAAGAGTTTATCCCCCCCCTTCGTCCCCTCCCGTCCTTCCTCCTTCGCCGCCGCTGCAGCGCGGTGGATGCTGTTTATGCAAATGCAACCACGAATCACGTCCGGTGGCAATCGCTCCGGGAATTATGCCGGGATCGGCATGGAATGATTATTCCGTGGCGCTAAACTCATCTCACTTCGTGGCCCGGCAATTCGGCAGCCCCGCCGACAGTCGCTGGCATTATCGGGCGCGCACTACCCTATTTAATTCAAATAGGCTGCGATGCGCACGCAACACCGGGCCTCTACACGCATGACTCTCTTACCGTACACGTGAACCGAATTTTTTCGGTAAAACGGTTCAACTTCCACTCGGGGTTCCTGGGACGCGCGCGTCTCCCTCCGCCGGACGGGCAAGGTATTCGATCCATTTTTTTTCCTCTCCTTGCTTTCTTTTCAAATTGATTCCGGTCTGTCGCTCGATCCGTATTGATTTTATCGCTCGCTATCTCGTTTCTCGCGCACGCAAACCCGTAAAACAGTCTTCGTATAAAGAGTTTCAATTAACGTAATTGAAACTTATTTATACGAATTATACGTATAAAAAAAAAGGGACGGCCCCGGGGCGCGTCTTCTCCGCGCGGGGGCCTCCGTAATTTCAACGCAATCGTATCTCCGCATTTGCCTTATATTATCCCCAATTAAGGCCCCGCTCGACGTCCACCCTGTGTGCTATTACCAATTAAGGTTCCGGTCCTACCTTTCCGGAGAGACGAAATATGTACGTAGATCGCAGCCACGGATGGGTGGAACGACAAAGGGTAGGCTTGACGGAAATTTTTCCACCGTGCGAGACGGTGGCGAAGGGGGACGGAGCGTGGTCGTGGCCCATTAGAGACTATCGGGATTCCGGCTATCCAGGGCATAAACATGCTCGACACCTCGCCAGCTCGCGGTAATGCCTTCGTAACTTCTAGCAATATCCTGGTGCCGCGTTCTCTGTCTCTACTCTCTACTTACTCCTTTTTACTCTACACCCTTTTCCCTCGTCCTCCTCATTAATTTTATTTTTCTTCGTGAGGCCCGATATGGAATTATCTTTTTCGCCATCTTTCACATTACCTTTGCACCGCGACTGACATTCGCGATACCCAGTATACATAGGGTGTTTCAAAATCTACCGCGTATATTTTGAATATATTTTTATTTGGAGGAATCGTAACTGTATCGCGCGTCCGTTACTAGAAGCAAGAAATTCCTTGAACAACCAGATTATTCTTCATTTATTTGCTATCCGTGTTAAGGACATTTTTATGTAGTCTGTTAGATGAGATTTGACAAAGGGTTGGGAACTGAATCGCATGGCATCTTTGATGCCATTCATGAATAATACGTAACGACACTTTTTGTAACGAGATACATCACCATCCTAGATATCACGATCTGTCGAGACGCGTTAGATCAACGTCACGAAGCATTAGACCCATCTCGAGCGACATATTGCTCGTCGTAATGAATATTGACAGAAACGGGCGTTCGGTGATTGCAACAAAGGAAATATTATCATCGAATTAATTTTATCGAATAAGTTTCTACGGTGCATCTCAATTTCAAAAATCACGACGAATATCAGCTTCTAATATTAGAAAAGAAATATTGGATCATCACAAAATGTGTAAAATATAAAAGATACTTTTCATATATTTTTCATATGATTTGTGACTCGAGGAGACGATTTTGTTTCATCGGTACAGAAGTGTTTGATGAAAATAGAATTCTTTAACGCACAAAGAAATAGCGTCTTAACATAATAACATATTTAGATTAAGTAGATTGATGGGGATTAGCTAGCAATATTCTATATAGATCACAATTGCAAGTTTCAACACTGAGGCGATTACGGGATTCCCTTGTTCGCGTACGTACACTACTTTCACCGAGTGCGTACGAAGATATCGAAGTGTGTGATAGCACACGCGACCGTGGTATCGGTCACCGGACAAGATCGAAGAGGCGGCGATGTATAACGAGGTTTGAGATACATTGAGATGTAAAATTTTCGGCCTGGGCTAATAGCGACATTACTCATTTCGCTCGACGTCTCTGATACACAAATGGAGGCATCAATAACGGCCGGGGTGCAAGCGAGATAAAGAAAAAATTTTACGGCAAGGTTAAACGAGAGCGAGCGAGAGGGATCGAGCGCTCGTGAGATGAATCGGTCAATACGCCGGCCTTCAGCGACACTCGACTTCGGGTGAAAAGGTTTTAGCGTTTAGAAGAATGCGGGGATAACGTGCGGGATTAAGATTCTCCAGCGTGCGTCCGTCTCTTCTTACTCGTCCGCCTGTCCGCATGTTACTTCCTCACGATCGAAGAGTACCCGGTGATATTATATTACGCGATTGAGAAGCCGCGAAATAAATGGGCACCGAAAAAAAATTGATTCCTCAAAGTTTTTGTGTAGCCTGTAGTTCATCCTCTTTTTCCATCGCACCTATCGCAAATTACAATCTACGGGAAAAAGAGTTGAGTTTATTTGTCTTCTCGATAAATGGAGGTGTTCGAACCATACATCGAATAGTTTAAATCGCGTATCACTGGTCGAACGTCTAGGAATTCTTAATGATGCTGAAATGATTAATATTTTTTTATGGCACCGAGATATTGTACACGCATTTTCGACATTTGTTCCGTTCGGCAATTAATTCAACGCAAAGTTGAAATTATTGGCGTAAGGCAATACGACTGTGTGACGCGAAAATGTTGATTTTCGCAATCTTGCGTCTTCAAGTCGGATCGTTAAAGCCGGCAACGATGGTGTTGGTACACGCAACGGTGCTAAGTGGCACGGAGAAAGTCAAAAACGCGATAATCGAGATCGGTGTGTACATCCGCGACTCTGCAATTAAAAAACATTAAAGTTACGAGTGCCGTTAAACTCTCGACCGTGTACGTGAGCGCTTGATAATTGCGATAACTTGTTAGTACAACTGTTATCTTCGGATCCTCTCGAGAATTACGCTCAAATGCAACGATCGTACCTCGTAAAGTCCGAACGAACCGGGGGTCGGCGGTGAAAGAAAGAGAGAGGGCAAGGAGGAACGAAACGGCGAACGGGAGAGTAAGGTTGAAACGGCGATATAACGGACCGAGAGATCGCGAATTAATTACTCATAAATTGCAATCAAATTATGGCGCGTATGCATCAGTGAGCATAAGGGAGAGAAACAGGAACACGCGTGATCTCTCTCTCTCTCTGCCTTAAAAGATCGCCATTACGTCCAATCACCGATTCGACTCCGTTAATTTTGCATTTAATTACGCAAAAGTTTGTACGAAAGTTGTCTCTGTTCATTGCTATCGGCTTGAACCCTCGCTCGCGTCTCGCTCTCTCTTCCTCCCCCCCCCCCTCCCTCTCTCTCTTTCAACCGCTAATTTTTTAATGTCCCGCACGGATAAAGGCGCACGGCCGGAGATCGAAAGTACGCTTTAAATGCCCTCCTTATACTCGACGGGTGCTCTTCTTCTCGTGATTAATGCCATGGGAGTCAATAGACTCCCGTTTTTCATCAACTGCGATTTGTATGCGCGCCGCGAGCTTACGACCGATTACGACGCATCTATTACGAAGAATCGTTTGTAAAAGTTCGCTGCGCTATAACCCGTGTATTATATATGATACATTGCCTCCTGAATTTTTCCACGCGCTTAGATTCCATTTAGTAACAAGTATCGCTGTGGCGCGAAGAGTGATTCTGGCCTGCCGAGCAGAGATCGCGAGCGTTGTTCCGATTCAATTCCATGCCGCTCACACGGTTATGTACGTGAGCGATACATGTTATCGAGTTTGACTAGTCTTCTGATAGAGCCTAGCTCCTGTTTTCATACGCACTCGGACGAAACGTCTCTTGACGACAATGCACCAGCTATCATTTCCGATTGTTAATTTTTTCCGATGAAATTTGATTGAAAATACCGATCATATATTTTATCGGATGTACAATTTAATCGGATATGTTCGTTTCTTATTACATTATATAATTGGAATATCCGATTATATTTTTAATCGAACGTATCTCTCAGTGTACGAATGACCACGTGTAATTAACAACAGCGATTTATCACGAGAAAGTTGTACATTAAATTTTTTAATAATATTTCACTTTCGTTACACTAAGTTTCGATAATAAGAATTATTCCGAATTAAATTTGTTTTAATATCGAGCAATCCCGTTTGCGACTCTCCCGTTTCTGGAATCGCGGGTGAAGGAGCATGAGGGGATGGAAGGAGGCGGGGGAGAAAAAGGAGCAACGAGAGTTGCGCCGCGCTCCCAGCGTCTTCTCCGGGATGTCGATGATCCCGGGATGCTACGTGTTAATTGGAAACGCGTGAAACGCACGAATCTAATCGCTCTCGCGCCGAAGGAGAGCAGACGCGATATGCACGGGCGGTCGGGAAGAAACCATAAATTCAGATCGGACGCATTAGCGCGTCCGCGGCATCGTTTTTACTCGGGATACACGTCTCGTCTGTCTACCTACGCTCGAAGTAAATAAGTCGACGTCGATTTCAAATCGACGTTTGAATTTAAATGTCCAATATTTAAACCACATTTAAAACTCGATGCTGCAGAAACTTGGTTTCTACTTGAACTAATTGTATTATTTTATGTTAAAGTTGCAAATGCGATTTATCGTTGCAGGTTAAGTCCATGCGTGGACTTCTTGATGGTATTTTAATTCCATTGATGAGTGATGCACCCAGAAAAAAAGTTTCCTTGAACTTTGACCTTACTAGATTTTTATTTAATTTCAAAGAAATGATTTATTTACCCCAAACAAAACTTTATTTGATTGAAACTGGAATTTCTAAGAGAATTCATATTTATTTTCTCAAATGTACCAAATGCTCTAGTAGAAGTAAATAAAAAATTTAGTAGATTCAAAGATGATTTCAACGGATCTCATTTATTTAACCTAACTAAATCTTTTTTCTGGATGTCTATATAAGATGTGATTACGCAGAACGAGATGTCGAGATATCGAGGAGGAAGCTGACATGTCTAGTTCCGAGTGTAAAAGTTGCAGGTAGAATCGAAGTCGCAAAGTTACGACGACCGAAACGTCATATTTGATATCAAGTCGCCGATAGTGCGAGAGATGATAGCGGCCCTCGGTCCTCACGTACGCGTAGTGCATAGAAACGGATCGGCCTGCCGCGGCTTCCGTTTTATTCGTACGACATTGATTTAAAGTGACGTGTAAATGTACAAGGCAAGTATATTAAAAGAAACTCATCGCTGCAGCGACGTCTCGCGCGTTTCCCGCGGCGTCGTCTAAGCGTCCGGCGTGCTTCTTGCGCGACGTTACGATCGAAGCCGCGTTCTCCAGCGATACCGCTTCTTCGGAGGACACGCGCGGGGATACGTTCCTCTCGCTCGCGCGCGTGAAATAAGCGCGGAACAGGTTCGGAACAGGAACGTGCGACCGCCCTGTCAATTTATGAACGCGTCGCGCGTGTTACCCCGCTCGGCTGTCGGTATAATTACATTTGAATGCGCGGCTGGAATCCAAAGGCGCTATAAATCTAAACGTGTCCGCGACATCTCTACGGCCGCCGACTTCGTTACCTGCCGCAGAAGCGTAGATTTAATCATCCGCGGATATTTGCCATTGGCAAAGGAAAAAATAATACTGTCGTCGTGTAGCGAGTAATGACCGACTAAGCGATGTTAATCACTTCGTGGTCAGTGCTTAATCATCGAGGAATCAGAGACATGGCTGTTTAAAACGTGGGAAAATCCGTGATACTCTGTTGCAAAAAGATTGGTGCTCACGTAAATGTGAAGTTTTAATTGAGGAAGAAAAGGACGGGGCAACAGAATGAAATGTAATACACTGTGGTATCTTTATACGAGTCAGATGTAAGATGTAGGCCTCGTGTACTCGACGATTGGATCGTAATGCAGAATACTTCGCCCGATGGATTTGTTACTTCGATATCGTGAGGAAATTCCCGCTGAGAAACAATCGTCACGCGCGATACCGCATCCTTCTTGACAATGAGCGATGATTATTTCAACGTGTATGCGTACGCGATAACTATGTAGTATACACGTGCGATATGAGCTGCCTATTGAACGGAGAGAGAAAGAGACGCAACGTGATGCGGATCTCGAGTACCTCAGACATTACCGGTGAAAGGTGCGATGTAGACAAGTATCTAGTAACACAACAGTCCGATGTCTAACAATAGATCGTCTCGCACCATTAGACGCGCTCGTACACAGAATTCGCAAGCGGATTCCAGAGCGAGATATCGAAATTGATTGCCAGTGCGCCGCGCCGCGTCGCTCCGACTTGAGAGACTTCAACGCGTGAATAAGCGAGCATCCGTAATGAGACGAGGATAACGTTGGCGGTCAAATCTCTTTCCGGAGAGCCTCGCCGAGTAAATTAGGGTATCGCATTTTTGTTATCGCCGCGATGTCGAATAACGTTGCCGTTCTTTCTCGCAGGACGTATCGATACGCGGAGAGAATTTTCTCTCAAAATTTACCCTGAAAATCGTGTAACCGTGGGACAACGTGACGTTTTCAAGAACTTTATGAGAGTTTTTGAAATTTTACCATACAGTTTACTAGTAAAATGTACTCTGTAAAAGTCAATCAGTAGATTATCACTGAAAACAGTAAATATTCACTAAGTCATTGAATTATATATTGAGTATAATTACTAGTACACGGGAAAAAATGCTGTTGAATTAAACGTTAATGTCACGGGCTGCCACAAACATAATTCACTCAATTGTATTTGCTATGGATTTTAACTTTAAGCATTGAACTAAATATCCAGATAATTAAAACAACAATCTGACGTTTTTCATTTATTAATACTGATGTTGTTTCGACGATTTGATTTCAATGTTGATACGTTATTTTTTTCCGCGTAGAATGTATGATAAAATTGCAAAACACTTTCATAAAATTTTTCAAAATGCCATATTGTCGCAAGATTACATAATTTTCAAGATAAATTTTCAGAAAAAATTCTCCGTGTAGATGAAAATAATAAGAGGAGAGGATAGATTTTCAACGAGTGTACGTGCTCGCCCCACTGTGGCCGCAACAAATAGATCGATTCGCTCCATTAGTTGTAGAAGCTCATGCGATCCTTTCATATGACCGCCCATCGATAATTAGGTATTGTGCGTATACTCTCTTGGCTATGCGCGGCGATACGCACGTTATAGCAATTGTACGCGCAACACAGCTCGGCCGAGTGCTTTCTCCCTGTCTCTCGCGTTCGTTATTAAAACGTTCTATTAGTCCAAGGTAATGATCCGATCGCGTCTACCGAGTGAAAAATTGTCGTTTCCAGAACGGACGAACGTTAAGCTCGCGCGCGGCGCAACACGCAAGTTGGTTTCCCACCGCTAAATGCCAGTCACATTAATCTACCGACGATCGTGGGTAGCAATCAGCAAAATCGCCCGGCGCTACGCGCAATTATGTCCTAATTGGGCGTCAGGAAATTAAGCATGTTATTTAAATGGAGGGTGACGAGATATTACGATGACAATTAAACCAATTAAGAATGCGTAAATTCGCTAACCGTTCTTTCCGAGGTTTCTCGACGCTCGATTCGTTCGGGGCATATTATTTTATCTGGATGGAGTCCTTCGGCATTTCGTTCTTGTTAATAAACGGTGGACTGATTTACTAATTGCGTCTGGGGATAAAAAAATTTCGGTGTTAAGAAATCGAGGACGGACGCATCATCTCGAGGATCGCTCCGCCGCATAAACTTGTCCCGCATAATTGATTCCCAGGAAATGACCCGACGGCGAGTCTCGTGCATTATTTAACCGGAATCCGGACGGAACGGCCGACGGACATCAAAGCCGAGCACCACTGATCAAGTCGCAAACGGCGAATTCGTTTGCCTCCAGAAAAACGTCGTTCGTACGCGAGTCGCGACTCGCTCCCCCCCCCCTCTCTCTCTCTCTGTTCTCGTGGCTGGACCCCCGACCCCGGTCGAGAAACGGGGAACCACGGCGCGCTCCCCCTACGGAGGGAAAGAGTATCCCCTCGGAAGAACATGGATCTCCCGACATCGGTGCTTCTTCAACAAATAGATCGTCCCATGCCATTACGGCCGCGCCGTGTGCGGTGCGCGCTCACACTCGACCGCCCGCCGATAATTAGGCACGGTCCGCGTGAGACCGGCTGTGGTACGCACGCGTGTAACGACATGCGATTCGATGATATAACTCACGCCCCGACCTCCGGTCGACAGCGAGCCGGGATGGTAGTAAAGTCGAGCGCGTAATCGCGTGCGCCGGTCGGCTCCGACGTTCCTACGTGCGCAGAAACTTCGGTCCCCTTGGTATTCCACCGCGCGCAGGAAGCTCTGATGGAAAATCGATCGCTTTGCAATTTCGCAAGAGATGTGATCTTCGACGTGCAACGCCGAGAAGAGGTGTGTTCCGGCCATACGGAACGACCGTGCCGCCGGTGCCACTCGCGAGATTATCCTGTCACCGAGGCCTAAATATACCTTTATGTAGGCGCGCCAACTTACTCTACGTAGGACATTCGGTGGAGAATCGAGTCGGCTACACTGAAAGTATACCAAGCGCAAGGCGAGCGTTTCGCTCGACAAGGCGAGGGGAAGCACATCGTGGAAGCACAGTAGCGACAGCCCCGGGCATCACCACGAAGGCCACCTCATTATTTATCGCGATATCAACCTATATTTCACACACATGTACAGAGGATAGGGAGAAAGGGAGAAGGCGGCGGAGGAAGCTGGAGAGAGCTAGAGCGAGCGAAGGAAAGAGAGAGAGAGAGGAGACGCGGCGGTTCTCGTTTCTCTCTTTCTCTCTCCTCGCCCGTTTTCTTCCTCTTCGTTTCCCTTTCGCCACCTATATCCTTCCCCCTCCTACCTTTCCTCGTTACGCACTTGCATCCGGCGAGACTCACACCTGTAGCTATCTAACAGTTACGACGCTATCTCGTCCCGATCAGGCGCAATTTTAACGTCCTTCGGTAAGCGGTTTGAGGAATAATTTTCGATAAAAAAAAGTTCAGAATTTGCGATGTTTAAACGTCGCGTAGCAGGGATTCCTGGTCTTTTAAGGGGATGCTCTTGAGTGAGTGTGCAATCTTTTGCACCTTTCTGATCCAGAACTGCTGGTTTATCGAAACATCTGCGTAACACATTATTGGCTTAAATTGTTATTTCTCACAATATTCTCGTGTACCACGTAGACGCGTGCTTTCGTGACAAAAACGAAGAAACAATGCGGTAATATATCGCACTTACTAATGCAATGGGTTCTTTCGCGATTCGGCCTCAACGACGTTCCTCACTCTTCGCTCTCACTGCGGGCGCCACTCTCGTACGCTTTGCTTTTCGCCACTCTTGCCTAATTAACTTCGCCGATTGTCGGCGGACGGCAAGAAGCCGGGTAGCGGAGGGTTACGACTAGAACTAATCTCCACGGCTCCGATACGTTCACTGAAAAACTGGGTCTCGCTATAATTGAGAGGGTGTGCGATGGGAACGCTCTAATGAATGAAAAAGCCGAATTGAAACAGTCTTAAAATGGGAGGTACTTTATTCGGTTCCCGTAAGCTGCGCTTCATACGTGCATTATCAGGACGGAGACAAGCTCACGTCACGACGTAATGTTTTTCTCGAAAGCTTATTATTTTCAGATAAAAACAGACAAGTCCCTCGGACTGGTATCGTTCGGTCTATCGCTACGCCTTGATGTCAACGCGACGCATGATCGATCGACGTACAATGTCTCTGTCGCGCTGGTATTAAGAAATGTATCTGACGCGGTCTCGGCATGATCGACATGCGATGAACACGGACTCTCGTGCGGCCACGAAGTTCCGATACGCGCGAGAACGTCGTCACAGAGCGAGAAACGGAACGGAAATAGCTAGGGACCCCCCCGCTGGACCTTGTAAAGTGACAAATTATTTTTCTTTCTACTGTGCGCCGATACTAGTATATCCTCGGCGAGATAACGCGTACCCGAAACTTTTCTAGATTGATGTGAAATGATCTTGTCCGGGATGCTGGAGGCGAGCGGCAACATCCTCTTTATTTCTCTCTCCCGTCTAGTCAAATCGACGAAATAGCCATCGCTATCCCGAGATCGATCATCACCATCTGAAATTTTAATGCTCCGCGCAGGAGCGCGATTCCTAGGATAATTAACTCGCTCCGACAAGTCCGAAAATGAACGTTGAAATTAATCAAGATAACTTTGATTTTGTGTTTGCGTCTTAATCAGGCATCTTTTTTGCTCGTTAAATCATTCGCGTGAGAGAAATCGTTAGCGGTATCGTAAATTCATGGACACGTGGACTCGCGTCCACCGTAGGCGAATACATATTTTCGCAGACGTTTATACCGCGCCGGTTAAAATCGGTAGAGAGGAAAAGGAGGCCTGGAGGAAGACACTTGAGGAGGAAGAGAACGGTTTGAATGCGATCCGAATGCAGCGCGACTGGTTCTCCTCGCGCGATCGCGGGGAATCTTAAGCACCTGCCACTTAAGGACCGGATTGCACCGCGGGAATGAGAGGGCAAGCGGCGAGATCGGGCAACTCGAGAGAAAGAAAGAGAAAGCGGGGAAAGAGTGGAGGAACAGAGGCCCAACAGCGGGGGAAGAAGAGAGGCTGAGCGATATCCTTAGGGATCGAATGTTTCTCGAACCGCTATCGATGGACGTATAAATAATCGAATACTTTCAAGTACGAACCAGTACATGCCGCGAATATAATAAGATCGCCTCCGTACACTAATCGTTAATTACGTAATTTGTGAACAACCGTTGCTCGCCAAGGTGAACAATTAACTCCTCCTTCATTGAACGCAGCCATCCCGCTCGTCTTTAATATAGTGAAACCACCTTATCATACTTTACTATGCTCCGTAAAACGAAAATTGAGTCTGACGGTCGGAAACCCGATTGCATCGCTAAAACAGCGCAGGGTAATTCGCTGATGGCAATCGGATAAGATCCGTCCTTGTAGATCGCGTAGGTGGATGCTGGCGGTATTGGTAAGCTTCTAGCGTAAGTCTACACTGGGGACGCCTAGGTTGCTAAAGGAAACGAGAAACGACAATGGACGTCCACTGGACTCCGTGCTCTCCAACCCGGTCGTCGCGCTCTCGGCGCGCGGCACGTACGGCGATGAAATCATAAATCGGTGAACGCCAGCCCGCCGGCACTGATAGCGAGCAACCAATAATTATGCTAATACATACATCGTAATATATCCGAGAGGAGGCGGTTATTCGTATACGTGCGGGGTACCGTAAACCGGCGGGACCGTCTCGATCTTTGCCGCGCGATTTCCGCCGAGCCGATCGTTCTATTCCGAGTACGAAGTCGAGCTTGGCGACACGTCGATCACCGTCGAAGCCGTCAAGACGATATTATCGCTCGCGTATAATTCACACGGGAATATTTACGACGCATCTGCGACCCGCCGCAACACATCGGCTGACAGTGTCACAGGAAAAGTACTTTTTTTTTATCGCGAGCAACGAGTAACGATATATTAAGACGTCCGTCAAACAGTGCTTGATTTTCTCTCGTTATTTGCGAATGCGCTGCGATATATAATTAAAGCTTCATATATAAATAAAGATTCACGAACTGTCGGGCTTTAGCGATGTTAGCAGCTTTCGGTGATCACGGATAAGGGCAAATTGCACGAGCACTTTATCGTACTTTTGTAGACGTTGAACCCGCGTTATGACGTATGGGGGAGGGGGGGGGGAGGATAGACATAGCGTTAACGAGTAATTACCCGTGCAAAGACGAATGCTCGCCATTACGTCTTCATGTTGAATATGATCCCCCGAGATATAAGCCGGATGCGAGCAAGGAAAAGGGAGCCACGAATCCTGCAGGTCGAGTGCCGCGCGAGTCGGGCAGATCGAGACGATTGTAGGGAAGACGATCGAGGAGGGCACCGGCTTTATCCGTCCAACGAATCTGGTTGAGTAGCGCCGTTAATCACGGTTTCGCCCGCCGACAAGATTAACGCCATTAACGCCTATGGGTTCGAATTAAAAGAATATTATCGCGTGGCGGCTCGAGATGCGCGTAATAGGAACTGGCAAATTAGGCGGGACGGTTCGATAATCTATTGAGATAAGTTATCGTCCTGGTCGAAGCTTCGTCGTCCTTGCCCGTAATCTGGACACAGCTATATGGCCTTCCGTATCCAGAGAGTAGAAGCGTTGACCGCGAGATTTACGGCAAGTACACGGAGAAAATTTCTTCTTAACATTTACCTTGAAAAACATCGTACAATATGGCATTTCGAAGACCTTCATGAAAGTTTTTTGAAATTTTCATATACGTTCTACTAGGAAAATGTATGGTTTTTCAAAACACTCTCATATAGTTCTGCAAACTGCCATGTTGTGCCGTGATTACATGATGATTTTTAGGATAAATTTTAAGAGAAAATTTCCTCCACATGGATATCTCATATCGTTTTATTATACAATTATTGGTTTTATCAACTTGCAATATTTATTCTTATATTTAATAAATTTTATCTTCGGTAAACCTTAATTATCTTATTTAATAAAGTTTCCAAGAGTTTCGAGTAGTTACTTGAGATTAGCGACAATGTTCAGAAGGCCAGGTTTTGTCCGATTTCGATATATTGCAATCTTGTTCGAGTTATTCTTACGTACCAAAAATGCAAACTAATGTACTTGTGCTAACGCTGTCTCGACCAGTATCGATACCATCCTCATTCAGATTCGATAAATAACAATTTGTATCGCGTGTGGCGCAAAGAGAGAGAGAGAGAGACGAACGTTAACATAGTCGGGGAATATAACGACCGAACGATTTGCGAAGTCGCTTTCGCGCCTGAAGCTCGAAGGGGCGAGGGCGAAGAGGAGCGTCTCGTTTTCACTTGAACAAAACGAGAATAAAAGATCGCGCGCGAGCCTGCACGCGTTTAATTAATTACGGCAAAGTAAGGAGGGGGACATGCAGAGGGGGAAATACGATGGGGGGGGGGGGGAGGGGTCAACTCTTGATTTTCCATAACGATAAAGTACTGTACTATCAGCGGAGCCACTCTCGTAACGAGCGATGAAGCGGTTTGGTCCACCTTGGGATAAATCCATTTCGCCGACAGAAGCACCGAGATGGCCCCTATCATTTCGTATTTTTCCCGAGGGGTAGGCGCATCGTGTTTGTTCGTTACTGCGATGCGAGCGGCGTCGCGAGGCTGAACCGTGATTCGCGGCGGGAGCGGGACTCCGCGGGTCCGGTGTGCGCCGACAACAAAAATGCGAATCAGGTTTCTCGCGGTCCCATTAATCTCGCAGATTCTCGGTCGCCGTTCTACTCGTCGATGAACTCGAGCGGCCGCGTTATAGCCGAGCGAGCGCGCTCGAGGCGGTTCCTACGCGGGACGCACGCTCGTGTCGATTCCCTCGAGTCGCCCGATCGCGAGAGATCGAGAGTTATTTGAATATTCATTTAAATGTTTATGCATCCGATGATTTAACGTTGCCGCGTCCCTTTTTACTGACGTTTTTCTCATTTTACGTAATTTTTTTTTCAAAATAGTTTATAATAACTCTTAAAAATGGATTCGGATAGCTGTATAGATTAGATCTGGATTGATATGTATATATTAACAATATTATTGACGTTATTAATACCAGCTAACGGAGGTGTATTTCGATCAATGTAAAATATCGATTACAAAGGCGCTGTTATTACGAGCCGTTACGCGACAGCGTATACGCGTACACGCAATCGGAATCGTTGTAACGCGTGTGCGTGCAATCGGGAACGTGCGCGATACACGTGCTCGATTATTCGAGCGGGCGAACCCAGAAAATACAAAATACGCGACGTTACTCACCGACTGTTACAAATTCGTCTCGCTATATTAGGTGTCAGGTCGGTCGATGTATAGAAAGAGAGAGAAAGAGGGGAAGAACGACATTTCGCGGTTTGGTGGCGGAGGAAAGATCGGCAGAATCGAGAAAGGAAAAGGAGGAGGAAGGGAGGAAGAGAGAGAGAGAGAGAGAGAGAGAGAGAGAGAGAGAGAGAGAGAGAGAGAGGCAACTTTTAGCGCGGAAGGGAGCGCGGCTACGCGGAGACGCGATTATTAATCGGCGCGATCAATTAAATCGCAATGGGATACGAGCGATTGCGTGCGCAGGATCAATAATATCGCGGACGGGCGTACAAGGCGCAAGGGTATCTTTTAATGCGAGGATAGGTGTATCGATTATTGCGATCTCGTTTATCCGGCTGTTGCTCCTCTTTTTTTTTACTGAGCCCAGGCACTCGCGTAACAGCCCCGACGATATCGCATATTGCGGGCGAGAATTGCCGCCGTCGCGCTATTAAGCCTCGTTTCATCGAGACGATGGAGTTTTATACTCGCGATGGAGTTATCAGCGATACTCTCGCGACGGTCAATTTCCGCGGAAAATATGTTCGCCAGTCGCACACGAGGCTAGATTGTGGATTCAAAGTATCGCGCGGCTCGGAAAAGATCTGGACCCGGCAGTCGCGTCGCGATTTTCGCGGCGCCTGCATCTTTCCGATCAAAGAACCAGGTGGACGAGAGAGGACGAAGCAGAAGATCGGGGAACGCAGAAAAGAGCGCGGTCACTGCAGAGTGTCGTCGGACCGGTTCGCGGATCGTACTCTATGGAGACGGGCCACGCGAGAAAAGCGTCGACGGCAAGCGAGGGAGGAGTTCTAGTCAGGCAGGAGACTGTGGAAGGCACACAGCGTGGAGAGCGAACAGCTAACTCAATCGACGACCTTTCTCTTAACCCGCTGGAGACTCTCGCCGGTGGCGTCGCAGCACGCTCTTACTCTCGGAGAGCCAGGTTTGCTCTGCCAGAGAGAAAGAGAGAGAGAGAGAGAGAATTCGCCGCTTGCGGAGGAGGCCCGCTTGCGGAAGACGAAGAGATAGGGGTTCCAAACGTAGCCGGTTGGGGCCTTCACGGGGAGATGCGGGAGAGTCTCCGTGCGGAACGCGGAATCCAATGCTGTTGGCGCGTTGAGAACCGGGCAACCAGTTGGGACACGAGGAGATCGATCTGCGCGTGGGCGGTTGCCGAATAATAATAAACTGGCCGCTCTTTCGAGAGTCGAGGACCTCGGGCTATCCGTCTCTGTCCCTTCCTGCTTCGCCGTGCTCTTGACGGAGCGTTCTCCGCGTTCTCCGTTTCCACCTTGACCAGGGACCCTCTTATCATGATGTCCAACAAATAGCTAATATCGGCATTCTTAGACGGCAACTTAGACGATTAATTAATATTAACTGTTGCATATATGTAGCTGATAATTTGGTTTTTCTACTTGCTAGCTGTGGATACGATCCGCTGTAACGTTTCGGCCTTTGCGCTTTCAAGGGACAAGACATATCCGTATACGATCTTGGTGCGTGTGCGGTCGTATCTGAATTTCTGGCAAGGCGCCGCCGCGGCCGGTGACAACGAGACAAACGGACGCCATTAAACCGAATGCCGAATTCGCGAAAAATAAACCTCGCGCTCCTCCCCACCGCCCATCTCGCGACGATTCTCCCTCCACGCGAACGCGGGGCTGGGGCGAAGGGTGATAACGAATGGCGGGACGTACGTCGCGGCGATAGCTTGACAAATATATATTAAACTATTTTAATGAGAAGTGGCCGCCATATCTCATCGCAATTACCGGGCAGCGACCCGCCGGGGGCCCCGTTCGACTCGCCTTACGGCTTGCTGGTCTGCAGCGAAAACACGCACCCCGAAAGAGCAAAGGTTAAGAGGAGGTCCTTACTGGTTCCTTCAGAAACAGTCGGCCGTTGTGGCATACCGATTTGAGATACTTCGAAGGGAAAATGCCACGCGAACCAGCGCATATCATTTTCAATAACGATGCATTATTTCCGAATTTTACAGATAATTTTCTTAACCGTCACTGGTTGACGAAAGTGTCTATTTCCTCTCCTTTTCTAAATTTTTGATTTTATCGAATTATTAAATTCCCGTTTCCGTTTCTATCACTATACATATATACATAGTACATAATAGATGTCTATCACAGTTCAACGTCACGTTTGATCGGAACGATGATAAACGGGAGATGAAAGATTCCGTCCCCTTTGGCAGGATCAAATAGTCATCTATAAGATTCTCGCGTTCACGCGATTATCGTTCGATGGAGAACCGGTCGTTTCACATGCGCGCGGGTGCGTCCGTCGGTCGAACGTACGTCTGTCGACAAGTCTGTCGGAGCCTCGATATTCGCCGCTAGTCTCATAGAAAATCAACCTCGACGTGGCCGTCGCACCTCGTCGTGTGGCGAGCACCAGGAAAAAAATGGCAAGGAGGCCGAGGTAGACAGCAGGACGCGGTGAGGAAGCGAGAAAAGTGGCAAGAGGCGAATGCAGCGAAGGAGGAGAAAGAAGAAGGGAGACACGTTGCCTCTCACCGCCGACTCTTCAGGCAACAGTGAGTGACGGTTCTATAGAGTTCGTCGGGTTAGTAGCTTTGTGCGAGCTTTCCCCCCACGATCCTCTCCCTCTTTCGCGGTTACTTTTACTCCGCCACTCTTGCGAGCTCGTATGTAAAGCACCGCGGCCGCGACTCCGGCACGACGTTTAGTACCGTACGTCGTGTACATCCGCTGTAACCTCGCTGCGAAACGGGCCCTGGTATTCACGACACTCTCAAGCATGATCATCTTCTCGCTGTGTGTGCTTTGGCCTCGTTTCCCATTCCGGAAAGTGGGTACAGCGGGGATTATGTAAAGACTTTCGATCAGCTGGGTTCAGGATAGCTCACTTCAACGAGGCGCATCGTACATATCTATAACGTTATTGAACCAATATCGTGATAATTCAGTCAGAAATTATGAAAATATAACATAAGAAATTAAGTTGCTTTTCAGCCTCTTTGCTTCATTTGAGACAATCGTGGGCGCAAACAGTTGTGGGTCTTCACGAGAGATAGGAGAGATGTCTGTCTCTCTTGTTAGCATCTAATTGGTCTTTTTTGTTCCTCCACTCTCTCTCTCTCTCTTTCTCTCTCGCTCTCTATAGCGTGTGCCGGCTCGTCTCGCGCAACGATTAGTCCATTCTATATGTCGATAATTTATAACAACGCTCGTCTCCTTTTGTCTCCTCTGTCGTTTTCTTTACGGTGCTTCTCCCTTTCCTACTGTTAGTAGAAAACGCATCTCGCGATTTTTCACCGTTCACCTCCCACATCCCACGTGTTCGAACGTGCACGGACTTCGTGCCCGCGTTGAATGGAGAGGCCGAGAGGCCGAGAGGAGAAGAGCGTCGACGCGTGCGGCGAGGGCGAGGCGGCAAACACGCGTATATTTATTTATGCAAACGGAATACGGAGCCGACTAATTGTCCGGCCGCACACTCGCGGTGACTCACGTGACGGCTAAACCGAGCGTCGTCCCCGCGTGTCAATCGCGTGACGAAAGTACTCCGGTCCCCCATCCACCCACGAAATTTCCGACTCGGAGCGTGTCTCCGACACTGTGCGTGGATAGCAACGGGTCTAACGTCGCACGTATCGCCTCGCTCGCGTAATTAGGGCCTCTTATGTGCAAATGACCGAGAGTTCAAGCATATATATGGCGCGGACACCATCGTCTGGAGGAATTACAACACGTGTCTCCTCGTGAAGTGGTACGTCTCGCCGGATGACATATCTAAGGTGACATTTGCGCTGGTCGGAGAAGCTGATCTGAATACGCGATTTTGCATAAGCGAGAGTACAAATTTCCGACGTATTTCTTCAAACATGTAAACAACGCACGCGATGCTCGTGATAACGTCAAGAATAACGGACGACGGAGACGAAAGAGAGACGGGAATTCCAACGACAAGAAGGAAAAGCGGGGGATTCTCGCGGGAGCGCCGGACGACGTCTGTCAGAGTCCGTCAGCGAGGTAGCGAGCCGCGAATACCGAGGATGGCTTCTCTGCTCGCTCGACGAACAGCTCTATCTGTCGAGCTCGTATACAAAAAGCGGAGAGGCCGAGTCGTGCGACGCACGCACGAAAAGCATGAGCGACGATGGGGGCTGGGAGCCGAGGACGAGAGAAAAACCTTCGGCTCGATCGTACGGCAGAGATGGCGCGAAGATTTTGAAACCGCGAATCAAGAAAGATCGAGATCGCGATTGCGATTGAAAAAATAGCCGACTATCTGGTCCTGGTTCGCATTACGAGGAATAATTCTCACCAGAGGCAAGGCGAATCGGTTGACGTAAATATAAGGCAGAGGTGTGTCGCGCGCGAGATTAATTTACTCGATGATCTCATGTGCCCGATGATCTTCTAATTCTCCACGGTGCACGGGAGTCGAGCGCGAAGGCCGACCACGAAGGTCGCAGCGGGAATTATTCAACTTCCCTTCGTTGGGGACCGTTTCGGCGTCGAGGATACGCGCGGTACGCGAGGAAACCGTTCCAGTTTGCCGCGAGTTTTACGAATCGCTGTGAGCGATTACGGTGAGCTCTGCACAACGAAGGGATACCGTGGTCATCCCGCCGGGGGATGATTTAGTGATTCAACGATGTGAAGGATAATCATATGAAATATTGCCGCGTCGTAAGCCAGAGCCCGATCGCGGCATAGCGAAGGTACATCGCGGCAAATGCCGCGGACGCGCGAGGCATCGTTGACCCCGGGGAATGCGAGAGCCGCTCGGTAAGCCTAATGCATACGGGAATTTCATACAATATTAAGGAATATTTTTTCCCTCTTACGGAAGGAAATGCTGCGAGTACTGATGCCATTAGCTCCGTGAATCGCTCGCATTAATCAAGGCGTCGTAGCCGCGCGGCCGATCGCGCCGAACACGTGGAGCGTTCCTGCCAAGCGCGGCGCCGGAAAATACTGACGCGCGCAGAATGCCGAAAGATCGTCTGACTAATGTTTCGCCGGAGGTCCATTACGGTCCAACGGGCTAGCTTCTATCGCGCATAGAGGTGTAACGTGTTTCAATAACGACCGCAGCGGCTTGTGAATCGTTTCGGAGCGATTAAGCGCAATCGTACCCTCTTGATATTGCCTTTGACTGTCGCGGTTTTGGATTTCTCGTAGACTGATCGACACAATATATTTACGAACGCGATGTATTGATTGAAAATGCAGTTAAACCTCGCAAGCTAGCCCTGACTAGAGAAAAATGTACGACTGAACGCGGTTCTCACAATCGTGCGGCGGTAATTTATCGTGTTCTGTTAATGAATTGTGCAGGTCCGCGAAATTACATTGTTGCGGGCGGACGAACGGCAACGATTAGATATCGAGCGCGGTCGGTGAGAGGCAAGACCGAAATGAATCGTGCTTAGGCACACAATACGATCGCGGACGTCGGCGAACCGGTCAGGCAATTACTCGGAAGATCGATTATCGCCCGTTAATAGACTCTTCGCGGGCATCGCGCGATGCCTCGCGACGGGAACTTCATAACTTTCTATAATAATTGCCACGCGCACGCGAAACGCTCATGGCGCGGTGCATTCAGAGAACTCGCGTCTACATAGATATCTCGAAACGCGAGGCGAGCAAGATTTATATCTTTCCCTGAAGATTCTAGCGATAAGAGAGGTTTAGCACAAAAACCTTGTATATTGTTAGAGTCAATTTAACATGCGTGACACAGTGGTACAATTATCGACAGAATGGTATCATCTTGAAAGCGGATCTGGAAACGATTATTTCGTAGGGTTCTCTAGGAGATCCGATCCTGAACGAAAGAGCAGGTATCTTCATCAGTCAAGAAACTCTATTACCCGTATGCCTCGTGACTCACGGTGACTCATCTTGCGACTTGCGTGTCGCCAATAAACGATCTATATCTCCCTTCTAATGAACGTCGAGAAGAAAACTTTAGTTTCTTCAACGCGAACAACTTTACTCCAAAGACGTTTCTTCATCGAGCGATTCCTGGCGGCGGCAATCCGTTCAACGGATTGAACATCCATCTATACGTATTTCTTCGAACGTTACGAAGTACGTGACAAAAAGGATCAGAAGATCGGCAAACTACTCCGCGCTTTGTTTCGCCGACGAGTACACTTGCGTCATTAAGAGTTTGATTAATTTCTAAAATTGCTCCGCGAAATATTTTAAGGTATCGTTAGTGCAAGCACTCGATAAAGTTCAAGACTCCTGGCGATTCTTTTTTTCGGTGGCCGTTCGAGAAATTTACAGATCGTCCCCCGTGATCGAGCCCGATTTTCGCAAGAGCGTTGCGTCATCATTGCGGCGCTCGAAAGCCCGCATACCAGATGCATCGCGCCGAGTCATCTGCGATTTACAGCGATAACTTTTGCAGCCGGACAATTTGTACTTGTTGCGCCACGATGGCGGCGACCACTTCAGACGTTGGTGACTGCAGGCGATCGGTACCGCGTATTGGTTCCGACGATCGGATGGGACACGGGAGCGAGATGGTGCGGGTAACGGCGCTATGTCGAAGACGATAACGATGAAATCAAGCGCGTGGAAGATATACACTTACATCTACTTACAATTAGTTTCGCGCGGTCTCGAAACGAAAGCTTTGACGGAAGTAAAAATACGCGTATCTCGTAAAATGGACAATACGATTTCTAACGCGTTCTAAGAAAAGAGCTATCCTTTGAATGCGAGATTTATCGTCCGAATCTGTTGTAGCGCAATGTATCCTTCGACGGATAAAAATTGAGACGAAGTACCGGCTTGATTACGATCATCGGTATATGCTCCTGAGAGCCAATGCCGACACCTGCTACTACGCGGCTGTAACAATTAAGTAAATAAATTCGCTACTTTGATCTGGACGCGGCTTGAGAAGCCGATGGAGGGGTGGGGTGCGGGAGAGGAGGGTAGAAGCAAAGAACCGTGGAGGAGAGTACCACGGGGGGAAGGTTCGCGCGCCATCCTTAAAGGCAGAGGCGCGAGCATGCTGAGAGCCTTCCGAGGCACCGTATTTTATAACCGGTGTAGACAGCCACCGCTCGTACATATATGCAAGCGATTCTCTCCTCAGTCTTCCCCTTTCGCCCCCCCCCCCTCTCTCTCTCTCTCTCTCTCTCTCTCTCTTTATATAGTAGTGCGTACTACGTAGCGAGAATGAGAATCGCGGTTGTTTCTACTCGTAGCCCGTTGGCAAACGTATGTGGTACCTCACTGGCAACGATATCTCTGACCACCACGGCGATGGGGATGATTTTCAACCGTCTTTTACCTCCTTTCTCTTCCCTTCCCTCCCCCCCTCTCTCTCTCTCTCTCTCTCTCTCTCTCTCTCTCTCTCTCTCTCTCTCGCGGTCTCTCTGTATGTTCCTTCGGGGACGATGGATGGCGAGAGGAAGGAACGCAGAGAGGGTTTTGATGGATAAGACACGCGGGGTAAAGGGCGATATGGCCCTACCACAGTTGCGTAGTATGCGCACTTTAATACGATTATCTGATCGCGGACGGACACTCAGATTATTTATATTACACGCTTGTACTTGCGGCCGCCGGAAGATTTAAAGCCACTTTAAGCGATTGTAAAATGCGTTACATACGGCGTACGGAAAGGAGCGATTCCCCTTAGCTTTGTTGAATATTGGAAGCGATGTTGCGTATTGTAAGTGATACGATACGTAGTGAGTTAAATCTTGATTTATAACTGGTTTTGCTAACCGACTATCGTTAACCGCCGCGTAACGTGATCCTTTATCTTGCTGGATCTCTCGCAAAATTAGGGTGAAGGAATCAATTAAATTTTTTTGAACGTGAGAGAATTTGTTGTACGATGTAACGTTGGTTATGTAACGCATCTAAGCGTGACGCGCAAAAGCATTATTTCGACCACCTGCTTGGGAACCTAGGAGGGTTTCCTCTCAAAGCGAACAAAGCGTTTACGATCTCGTGGCTTCGGTGCCGGTCTGTCTTACCGAGGGGAATCCGCATCGGATTGTATTCCGTATACACGCCGATTGAAATCGATATTCCTCGCAAGGTCGGGCCGCAGCAAAACGAGCGGAACAATGCATCACGCGGCATACTCCCGCCGGGGTATTGGAATAGCAGGTAAAACTGCTCGCGATTTAATACACTTTGCGATTCCGTGTATATGTGTATATTGTTGCTCCTCTTGGAATAAAAGACACTGACAATGAGCTTCCTTTCAATATGTTCGCAAAATGTAGAGATAGTATGGAAAATATGGTGTCAGTCTGCAATTAAGAATCCCATGCCGGATCCAATACACTTCTCAATAAAAGATAACATCACTCAAGAACAATAATACATAATAATCCCTTCAATAAATCGTAATCCGGTGAGATGTTGAGCAGAAGATGACGAAAGGAGCGCAAAGAAAAAATTACAAAATCGGGGGCAGGATAAAGATAAACAGAGAGAGAGGGGGGGAGGGAGGGAGAGAAAATTATAGCGAGGGGTAGTCGAAGTCGAGAAGTGCAATCGTAGATGCTATCATGTGAAAGAGATTCGAAAGTGATTCCCAAATCAGTTGCCAGATCAGCATCGACATTGCTTGGTACTAATTCATTAGCACGACTATCTAGATGAATCAGGAAATGTGGGAGGTCCATCTTCTTTCTGCGCTGATTCTCCCTCCTCCCTGTCGCCTCTCTCTTCTCAGAAGAAAAGGGAAGTGGAGATGAGCGTCGAGAGGATGTTCTGTAGTTCTTCCTGCCGTTCGAGAGGAAATTCCGCGCGTGGTTCAACAAATTTTCCTCCCTCCAGGTCGATCCCTTTATCTTTGCCACGTTGTTCTCCCTCCCGAGGAGCGGTAACGCGCTCAGCACACCACTGCACGAGCCACGAAGAGCTCATCGCCGCTCCGAGGTGGCAACAGTGTTGGGAAAGTTATTCGACCGCTTGCCACTAAATCATTCCCCGCGGACTCCTGCTTTATTATCCTCCGTCTTGCCTCCACCTATGCTGAGCCCCATAGCGCTCTGGTTCTTTGTCTCTTTCTTTCCACCCCTCCCCCTCTCTATCTTCCCTTCTCGCTTTCCGCACTCCCTCTGGTCCTGCCTTTCATGGCCCTTCTGTTAGTACGTCGGATAGATGCGTTACTCATCTCGGAAAAATCGCAATGGACGCGCGCACTCTGCGCCGGGCACGCAGGGGATGTTGTTGCAAATTAGGGTTCTATTATGGTAATTCTCGCACGCGCATTCTCGGGACGGCGGGTTTAAATCGACTGCGAGGCGCTTTGAGGATATTAATAACGCCAGTTTATTAACGCGCGGCGCGTATTATGGGACGAGTCGTAATATTTTATAGTACTCGCCATGCGTTCCCTATATCTCGCCGCACTTCCCTCGCTCGCTATCGACTATAAATACCGATAAAATACACGTGTTATACGCGGACTAATATAACGCGCGACGTGTATACTCTAATATAACATAATGCAATCACGCTATAATTTCGTTGCCACTCATTATAACCCGCTCGTTTATACGACGCTTATCAGATCGGGCGGGGTAATGACAAATGCCGACGAATACGCGCGCCGGCCGATTTATCGGCTTTCAGAAGCCTTACTCTAGTCCGCCCTACGCGATCCGTTGGCGATCCGCCTACGTAGAAAGGAATATTTTCTGCGCGCGAACCGCCCCGGCCTCCTTAATTGTAGCTCAAGATTGCAATCTTGCTCTTTCGACGCGCCCTCCCTGCGATTCTCACGATTCTCGTACATTGTTTCCGAGTGGAATATTATTGCCTGGCAGATAGCAAATTTAATTTCTTCCCGCACATTCTTCTTACCTCATTCAACCAAACTGTCATCAGACTTGCAATTAATCGTACAAAAAAAACGATATCGCGGAGAGAAGAACGTTGCGACTCCGCGGGGAAGGAACGCGTATGTTATTAATAGCATATGATTAGAGATATTTCGCGTACAGTTAATTTTACTTTCAACACAGTGCCGGCGCGGAATAATCACTTAATTTGCCACGAGGCGCGGAACGTTTCTCCAGAACCGCGAGATAAACACGAGCGATTCGCGTTAATTATCGTCCTCGTTATAGTTTCGCGAGTGACCGGCCCTTATCGCGACAAATCGACCGTGCGGCATCGTAACGAAATGATCGATCATCGGCTGGTGATCGCGATTCCACGATTCCACGTTCCCGTGCAACATGGGTGGAACGGTGTACCCTGCCGAGTGGATCACGGCGCAAGAAGAAACTTTAAACTGTCATTAAAGCAGCTCTGCCCTGGGTTAAGGGTTTCATTACTGCTCGGGATTCGCGTCTCAGTTTCTTCTGCGTCGAGTTCCCGACAACTGGCCCGCGAGACGACTACCACTATGCTCCGCAAATTACGTCTCGTGTCGGTATAAATTTATGAGTTATTTCTCTCTCTCTTCCCCTCTCTCT
>NW_011967233.1:810137-871680 GCF_000949405.1 Vollenhovia emeryi | reverse complement strand
TCTCTCTCTCTCTCTCTCTCTCTCTCTCTCTCTCTCTCTCTCTCTCTCTCTCTCTCTCTCTCTCTCTCTCTCTCTCTCTCTCTCTCTCTCTCTCCCCTCCCCTCCTCTCTCTCCCTCTCTCTCTCTCTCTCTCACTCGCTTTGTTTCTTCTGTCTTCTTTCCCACCCCGTCGACTTAATCCACGTTCGACCGATTGCCGCGGCGGCAATTACCCGATCGGGCTTGACCGATCGTAATCTGTCGATCGGATGGCATTATCGATACTCGCTGCGTGCAAAAATTGGAAACCGCTCACCTCGTGTCCCGAACGACTTACAGTCGGCGTTACGCGTTGTACTCGAGACGCACGATAAATCATCGAGCGATACCTATATCGCGTCGCCCGAAGGAAAGTGCCATTTAAGCTGCAATTCAGGTGAGAAGTCTTATTGTTCGAATATCCATGTTGAGGCGAGAACCTGTTCATCAATGCGTACGTATCTATCATGAGTCTGAACGCCCGGCGTAGAATTTAACATTTGATATATGTGCATAAAAACGAGAGAGGGGAAGAATCGCATGAAAAAACGAACGCGTGCGAGTGTATAATTCAAGCTTTATCGGTTTCTCTCGCGGTCGTTTTTCTCGCGAGAACCAAGAGGGGGGAGGGGTGAAGATTTTCGAAATAAAGGACACTCTCTCCGGCCGAGGCGTATTCGCTGAGAGAACAATCTGCCAACGATGCGTTCGCCAGCCGGGGAAAAAATGGGAGGCATTTTCGTTAACGACCGTACGGGAATCTCGTAACTTGTATTACATCGTGGGGTGGGGTAGGTGGCGATGAATCGTCACATAAATCACACACGCTGGAAGCACAGAGGCGTCCATCACCGCCCCCACGTCCGTCCATTCGTTCGCTGGTCCGTCCGTCCGTCCGTTCGTCGCGGTAACGTCTTCGGGTCCTCCTCCGGGAGGGCAGGGAAAGGAAGGTTCGCTCGCAAATTAGTCACTGGGGTCCAGATTACGAATGGGCCACCTCCCCGGCGATCCGCGAGTATCCCGTTTCAGGAACGCCGGACGAAATTAAACAAAGTGCTTCGCCCGGGTGGATTCCGCCTTCGGGGAGGCGCGACGACGTTCGCGTCCTTCGTCATCGTGTTGTTTTGTTGCGGCGAAAAAAAAAGGATTCGCGGAACAAACAAATGGGATCGATAAATTTCAACGGGGAGTCATTCATCGCGAAAACGAATCTTCGGGGAAGACCGTGAACGAAGTTTGACGAACTCCCATCGTACGTTCGGCGTCTCGAATTTTGTTTCTCATCGGATAGTTATTCGTTAACGTTAAATTCTTTTACTTCCGAAAACTCTAAATTTCCTCGTGTTCTCGCAATCTATTTTTTTCCGATTTTACAAACCGCTCAATCACTTCTCGTTATCGCAATTGTGAAACGTATCTGTATTTTCGTTACATCGTTAGAATGACGAGTAAAGTAAAGAATGATTTAACGCCAGTAACTGATTAACCAATGTAGAAAATTGCTTGACGACACTTGGCTGGCAAATTCTAATTAAAGAAATTAACTAACAAACTCTAATTAAAGAAATTAAAGAAATTAAATCAATTAAACATTAAAGAGAAATGACGAGTAAAGAACCACGGTTCTCCATTTCTGCTTCATCCTTTTAAAATCTAGTTGCACAATGCATATACGATAGGTATAGCGATGGATAGAATGATTGCGACACTTTTTTACCGAATTTAGGAACGCGCATTTCGATTCATGTTTACGTTCCAAAACATTTTCTCTGAGGAAAATTTTACTTGAGAAATAGAATGGAAACGCCGAAAATGATTTCGGAATGGCCAATGAGTAAAATATTCCTCGGAAAAGAAGATCTTGGAACGTAACTCTGAATCTAAATGCACGTTCCTAAAGTCATTTGAAAAAAAAGAGGTGTTGCATTCTGTCTTACTGTACGTAGAATTGTGGGATTTCGCACGAGTATCTTGCACGCTCGATTCGTCGTACATCGGAATCGCTGTTTTATCGTGGTGTTAACCTTGATTTATCTTTGTTACAGGTGGATGCCACCGATCCCGATTGCGGCGTAAACTCCATGGTCAATTATACGCTGGCCGGCGGTCGACTGGAGACTGAACAGTTCCTGGTGCGCAGCGACACGGGGGATATTTGCATCCGGTCGTCGCTGGACAGAGAAACAGTGCCCTATCTGGAACTACCTGTTATTGCCACCGATAGAGGTTTGTATTTTTCCTTTTATTGTCAGGCTGTTAAATCATACCTCAATTTTAAAAAGTTCCGTTACCTATCTAGTTTTAGTTGGCTCAATTGTCTGTTACTGTTTCCGGTATTTTGTCTTCTATTATTGTTTACAGCTAAAATGTTGACCCACCGATTACACGATTTCATTTGATTTCACACGATTTTATCTGATTACAAATAATCTCATCTAATTGCAAATAATTTTCTTATTTGCACGTTTAAAAATATGTAACGTTCCTAAACCTCAAAGAGCTGTTAGATTTCCTCAAAATATATTTTTCTTATTTTACTAAGAAGTATTTGCTTGCAGAGGTAATTTCAATTAAGATTCTAGTATTCGGTCACGTGTTTCCTTGCTGGTCTTAACGAAAAGTAAGTATTTGTATTTACCGTTTATTGTTCCAAATTTGCGCGCAAAGGTATATCAACGTTTCAACTCGCTGAGAAAATGTTCAAATTTAATGTTTATTGTCGAGCAAGTGAAGAAACTTGAAAATGAAGACAAACCGATTACACGAGGATTTCGTAAGGATTTCATAATGATTTCGGAGACACTGTGCCACGATTACATCAAGTGGTTAGCCCCTTGGTTTTCAGTTTTCTCTTAGTTTACAGTCAATAGCATTACTGGTACCACGTTATAGTCGGTAGGTAGGTCGAAATATTTTCCTTAAAGGAACAGAATATCCGCAGATATATATACCGATCTCTTCGTTATTATGTGACATCGCGGTCGCGAATTTTTTCGTCTTCGAAACTTGTACCTAGACGCCTAACAACCTCAGCCGTGGCAATTCGAAACCGTTGGCGATGATTCGGTCGCTCGATCGCGAGATCTCTCACGCCATCGCGATCTCTCGTTCCGACGACGTAAGAACAATGCTCGGCTCCGCTATTCGCGTGCAAGCCTCGTGTACACGCACGAGGGCGTCGATAAGAGTTAGCGAGACAAGCGGGGAACAAGTGGAAACGGCAACGCGCGGGGACACGCGCGCAGAAACTCGCGGCTCGGAAAACGGGACGAGAAACAAAGCGACGCGGCGCAACGCGACACGAAGCGGAGAGGAGGATGCCGGCCGCGACTATCGGCCCGTCGAGATCTAGTAGCTCTGTAATAGGGTATATGATTTATGTCGACGGCAGACTCCGCGGCCGTTTCCAACGCGGCGGCTCGCGGTCGCCTTATGGGAAAGGACAACGACTGAAGGTCCATTGATCCATGGGGCTACCGTGCGACCAACAACGGCCATTGCGCTCGCCGCGATCCGACGGCGCTCCGGGAAAGAGGGCGAGAAGGCGGCCGCAGCGTCTGAGAAGGAAAATGTTAACCGGTGGTTAAGAAATGAACAAAGAATAGGAGAACACTGCTATTGTCGGCGTTGCGCTGTTTGCGAACAGGGATGAATGCCTTCTCGCGTAATTGTCGCTCGTTATCGACACGATTGTTCGCGGTGCAACGCCGGCGTTGGCGACACTATCCGGCAGACAATAGAATCGGCCCGGATATGACAGACACGTCGGAACACAGGAAGCGAGTGCCGCAGCGTGCCGTTGCAGTACCGGCGCGAAGTGATTTATATCACCCGCTTGACGGTCATCCCGGCGAGAGGACCGAAAAGCAAGAAGGGACACTTCCACGACTGAGCGCTCTCGACGGCTCGCGATAATAAATAAATCTCGTCTCCCCGTGAGATATATACGTGTACACGCACGCGCGCGCGCTTGAGCGTATTATATCTCATTGTCAACCAAAGACTCCGGCGCGCGGAAATGATTATACAAATACCTTCCGGCGATTCGCACGTCCTCGAGTCCCGTGTCTTAGCGCTTCCTCATGGCGCCGCGCGGCCCGGGACTCATTAATCCTCCTCCTCGCCTCTTATTTTTATACACCGGCGATTAATTCCTCTTATTGCCCGCCAGTAATTCGCGCGGAGAAAATCATTTTGGCGCAACGGCAGTAAAGCGAATCGCGAGCCACCGTGAACCGCGCGGCGCGAGCCAGGTGCGCATGATTTATACCACCTGTTGACGGTCCGCTTCGCGAACGACAACGAGGAGTCGGCCCCCCCTTGTCCCCCGCGCCGTGGCAGTTTCGCCGATGTCAGGAGGTGGAAAGAGGCGCCGTATATCGTCGTCGATGTTTATCGGCGGGAAACGCGGACGATAACCGAACCACGGCGGTTTTATCGCGTTAATAGCGGCGGATAACGCCGCGCGCGTTCGCGGCGATAATTATTACCTGCGCGCACAGGATCAAGGCGGAGATCTGCGCGAGGCATCTCTGCTTACGTACGGATTTTCTTGCGCGAGTTACTTTGCAGAGCCGACCGCGCGGACGAGCGGATGCGGAATCGCGAGACGCCGGCCACCTCAAGGGTTGTTGGACGATAATCGCTCGGGGCGGTTGATGGATAACAAATTTCGAACGATATTCTGTCAATTATTATCGCCAATTAAGATTGAAGAATTAACGAACTAAAATTTTCCGACCTCTCGTTACGCAGCTCCGAGGATATTCCGATTAACTTAAGCCTCTTGCCATAAATTATGGGAGGAAATGTATAACATTGTAAACTCGCGATAGGCAATCAAACCCCCGTTGAAAAACGTCCTCTCAACGCATTCGCTACGCGATGCGATTACCGATATCATCTGGCACGTACATCCGAACTGGATTCTCTACCAGCGGACGGCCTTTAAAGCGGCGGGATCTCCACTCGGCATCGATTACGCGCGAGCGCGATATCTTAATGTAATTTCCACGTTAATCTCCCAGCCAAGTCTTCCGTGTAGTCTCTGTCGTGCCGAGATGTTCCCCCGGCTGATCGGATTTTATCACCCGTCTCGCGATTTATTATCGCGTCGATGGAAAAATATCGACGGTGCCTGTCCTTCCCGTTTCCTGAAATCTCGATATCACGTTTCCGCCTCGCGGTCCTGCGCGCGGGTACAGAAACGCGAAGGTAGGCGCGTCCGTGCGATCCACGCTCCGGAGGTGACTTTATTGGCATCGGCGTCGTAAATCTTCCGGAGAGTTTAACTCCCACCGGCCGTCATTGTCCGCGCCGTTTTCGCGCTTATTTATTTCACCCTCTTGACTCCCGCCGCGTTACCGCGCATAATCTCAGATATGTCACCCGCGCGAGCTTTCAGTTTGTACTTTGTAGCGTGCCCCGGAATTAGTGTGCACGCGTATTTGTATATTGATGAGACGTTTCTTCTCGCCCGTAAAAAAAGGGACGAATTACGATTTTGTACGCGAGGAAGATTTTCGGCCACCATCGACTCTGCGCATGCGATTTAAGGGAATGCTGGAGTGACTCCTCACTTTTTGCACCTTTTGCATCTACAGCTATTAGTTTGTAAAAATAATTGTGTAAAATGCAAATTATGTGGCTTTTGTGTACAGATCGACAGAGTCCCACTAAACCAGAGAACACCATGGAATCATTGAAACTAAATTTAGAAGCTTAACATAAAATAAGTTATAAGTTACGTATTTAAGTGAATGGATTTCTTTTTAGGCTTCTCTAAGCTTAGTTTTAATGGTGACGTGCTGTTCTTTCATTTAATGCGAATAATGGAACACTTTTGATCTGTACGCATAAGTTTTGTAATAATTTGTGTATTAAGGACCGTCTACATTGGAAGTAAGCAGTAAGAAGTAAGAAAACCGTAACCTTCACTTATCAATGTCAAAGCTACTCCTACACTGAGAAATTTTTTCATCGGCCAAACCTATTAAATAGTGTTTCCGATGATTAATTTTTTCGATTACGTTTTCCGATTAAATTATGGATACATCCGATGAAATTTGATTGAAAAACCGATTATATTTTTCAATTTAATTGGATATATTGGATTATCCGATTATATTTAATTGGACATTTTTCTGAGTGTACTCTTACTTCATCTATCGTAGACGATTCTTTACAGAGTGTTGTCACGAATTGACAGTTCTAGATATAAAAAGTGCAAAAGGTGCAAAGTCACGCCAGCATCCCCTTAAGGAAAAATCCTCTCTCGACCTTGGATTGTAAAATGGAAAAAGATATCGGGGTAAAAAAAATGATCCTAATTAAGTCCGCGGGACGCCGATATTTACGGTTTCCATAACGCGCGTGGTGGAACGTGGAACCCCATTCCGCGCGCGGCGTAATTTCGCCGTACGAGGTTGAGCACCGCCGTATACGTACCGGCCGCATAAATCTCTCGCCGGCCCCCTCGTGTCCCCCTGCCGCACGAATCCCGAAAAGAACTCATCCCGACGATCGACCGCGTGAAATTAAAAGGGCCGGACTGCAACGGGCACGAAAATATCGGGCAACGTGCATTAAAATGCCGTTGAACTATCCCCAGGAAGTCGGTATCCGTTCGTACCTGGGCGCACTCTCCGTCTTCCGTGTCGAACGCGAGAGCGCGTAATCAATTTTTTTTGCCTCCTCGAGAAAGAAGAGAAAGAGAAATGCCATAAGTGCGTTATTTGATCTGTGGGAAGCACCTGTGTCCGACAATTAAGAATATTGACCGCCGTTAGGGGCCACGCAATGAGTTTTTTCTTTTCGGCGAGTCTCAGGAATTGACCGCGTCCGCGATCTGAAGATCGATGCTTTCCGATGCATCGATGTTTCACGGACGATCGGACCGTTCTTCCACGTACCGGAGGAGGAGGGACCGTGGTGGCACCGCGGACCCGGGGACCGAGGCTCGGGGATGGGTTCTGACGCATGACTCCAATGACACTCGCACCTATAAATCTCCTCGCGCTCAGAGAGAGAGAGCTCCGCGCGCGGCCGAGTCCATACATTACTATGAATTACGGTTGTAAACCGTTTAAACATCGGCTTACCCGTTTTACATACTGTGTCTTTGATATTAACACTTGCGTCGCGTATCGCCTAAACCCGAGGCGGCGACCGGGAGCTCGCGGCGTCCCGCCGTGATCTCTCATTGCCCGCTAGAGTTGCGCTATCGCGAAACCGCGCACATAGAGGGATAGAATCTGCAGATAATCTCCGATTAATTTCAAACGGGAGACATACGATATGGTTTAGCAATATAGTTGCAGCGTACCATTGACAAAGTGGAACCCTCGCGAGTTTAATACTTGAGTTGTACAAGTAAACTCCTAGTATTGAACGATCGCGTTTATCACTGTCCATGGTGGGCTACGCGGAATGCGTAAGGGCGCGCTACGGAAGTACGGGGATAGCAGCGCGATCGCGTCTTCTACAATGTCCAGTGGTCATTATCGCGCGTAGCTTACGGGTCAATCGATGTATCAGCGGAGCAATTACCCCACGGTGGCCCCACGATGCTCGAAAAGAGCGCGGTCATTTGAGAGGACTCCGTATAAGCTTCTCACGTCTGAAATATTACCGTGAGCGGCGCATTACCCTGCGCGCGGGGGTTAAAAGGAGCTCACGTCGACGCACACGTGCTCACGTGTGTCCGAATAAAACTGGCGGGATACTGGGCCGAGGGAGAGGATGCTGAAAGAAGAACAGGAAGAGAGCGAGAGGGAACGAGAGAAAAGCCGACGGTCAGAGAAAGAGAGAGAGGCTCCCCCGGCGGCTGATTGGGTCCGAGAAAAGGCCGCGGGGGAACGGGACGCTCGTGATTTATGCAGACCGGCTTCGGGCGCGTCCCCGTAGATTCGTTCTCTACACCGGCTAATACCCCGACATTATTTGGCTCGATAAGAGGATTTCGGCCGGGAGTGAAATAAACATAATGTGCCCTCGCGGTCGCGTATCTCTCGCCTCCGCGCGCGCATTGTGGACCCACGGACTCTCGCGAGGTCTCCCCGGCGGGCACCCAAATTCAGCGATGCTCAACTCTGCTTGATTCCGATAATTAATTGCGGATTATAAATCAAATCCGCAATACAAAAGATGACAGTGGCGCTTTAACGTTCCTGCATTTTTATGGGAGATTCGATGACTTTCTCGCTCGATATCTCATCCCTTCCATAATTTATCTTATAATTAATTACATTCATTACGCGTATATATCTAATGATACGCTGTATTCTGTTTGCAGGGGGATTAAGTACGGTGGCGATCGTACGCATCCAGGTGACGGACGTGAACGACAACCGGCCGATTTTCAGGCCGCAGCGGTACAATGTGACCCTGCGCACCGACAGCGCGATGTACAATCCGATCTTGAAGGTGGTGGCGACCGATCTCGACGCCGGCCTCTTCGGCCAGGTCGCCTATCGCATCACCAGCGGCAACGAGGGCGGGATCTTCGAGATCAATCGCGACACCGGCGAGATGAGCGTGTCGCGGCCGAATCTGCTCTCGCGCTCGCCGCTGTATCAAATCAACGTGACGGCGACGGACGCGGCCGGCCTGAAGAGCATCGTCGACGCCGAAGTCAAGATCACCATCTCCTCCGCCGGGCACAGAATCGCCACTTGCGAGAAACCGTATTACACCGTTACGGTCAAGGAGAACGTCCCGCAAAACACCGCCGTCGACATTATGAAGAACACCGCGACAGTGCCAGCCTCACCAACGGGTAAGTCGATCCTTTAGACTGTAAGATATTCTGGTTCCGACGAAATGCCGTAACCCAGGAAGCCCAAACTAACCCGAACGTGATTCCTAATTCAAGGGGGTTGTCAGGATATCAGAAGAAAGACTTCGTCTTGTACTGACACTGTTTATTTCGGCCTCTTACAATCTCGCGACCCCACTCAACGCAACGACCCAATGCACTGTGCTACTAGAGTGACTTACATGTCAACCATCATCATGTTGCTCATCGGCAATATTGCGATCACTTTCGTGCATTATATTAGTATGCGTCGTATATATTTTCTCATTGTTTTCTCACTTGCATTTGGCAGACTTACAAGTAATTTTTCGCGCGGTGACACGGCACCGGCAAGCATAGAGTCATTTGCGATGCCTTGCGTAAGGGCACTTGCATGCCGGAGCTAATCTGGCGGGTCTTTTAGAACGGAGGTACGATCCCCGACTAGCGAATACCTCGGAAACGTATTCCACGCGCGGCGTTACCGCGTTAGCATAGTCGCGTCACGAGTAAAACGCCGAGGACCCCGCGAACGCCTACGTGTGCATACGTGCACGTGGATGAACATTCAGGCACGATGCGCGCAGGCTCTAAAAGCGCATCACGAATGAAGATACCCATTCCGCCTCGCCCCCTCTTTATACAGGATCAAGCAAAGCGGTAACGATGCATCGAACGCCGCGGCATGCTTTCGCACGCTGTTTAGGGCTGTTCGCATCTTACGTAGAGCCGAAAATACAACGGCAATGTGTTGGGCCGAAGGAAAGATTCCGCAAGATGAAATCTGATCAGTCCAATGGTGAACATTGAACGGAAATTTCGAATTTGAGCGAGCACAGGTGGGCAAGAGGGCGAGAAATGGGATTCGCTCGGCAGGGGGAGGCTGCGATCGTGGACGACAACCAAGATGGTGGAGAAGGAGACGAAGGAGGATTTGAGCATCGGTAAGGTCGCGGATGGGTGGGTGGATTGCTCCGTGCCGATACACCGGGACGCGGGGCGGCCGATCGAGGGGGACAGGGCGAAAGGGAGGAGAAGTACGTATCCGTGTTTCCACACTGGTGGTACATCCGATGCAAGATACGGCGCGTCACGACCCGCGCGCCGTATACGCCGATGCGCCGTGTACACTGTCCCGCACGGTATCGAGCGGCACGGCGCGGTACGTTATACGCTCGAGAACGCCGAATAGTTTACACGGTGGTGCCTTACCGGTGGTCGTATTGTTCGCCCCGGCGCGGCGCGACGCGTTGCCCGTTGCCCGTATATGCAGCCTGTTGCATATCAATGCGCGAGGCCGTGCCTCCCTCGCCAAGCGACGACGTGGATCTCTCTCACTCTTCTCTTTTTTTTCTCTCTCATCTTCTATTCCTCTTCGTCATTCTTCCTCCTCGGGGGAGCTTCTTCACTCCTCGTCTCCGTGGTCTCGCTTGTTCCGCTTCGCTTTCTTCCGTTATGCAAAGTTGAGAGAAAGAGGGAGTCTACGTAAGCCGCGCTATCTCGGGTTAAAAAGCATCCCCGACCCCGTGCGATGCGCGGTTTCCACTTGGTCTTGATACCTTGATTCCCCACCGTACCTTCTTCTCCCTCGTAGGAGCGTTTAATCGCGATCATGAAGTGCGGGAGACGAACTTCTCCGATTCTTTGTATTCGATGACGACAATGATGCATACATATGTAACGAACGAGTTTTGAACTGTCCGAAATGCAAATTCTAACGCATTTTTAATCCAGAATTATCTTCATTTTTTGTAAGTTTTACTTTGGGAAAATGAACGCAGCTTGCGCAACCCTTTCTTGTATCCACAGGACATTCTTATACTTCCGTTCTGCACAATGTCGGTTAAAAATCCGTATCCCTTAAGGCTTGGGTATAAAATGTAAGACATACAGCGAAACGCGCGCGCGAGATACCGTGTACATGACACGAAACAACGAGCACCGCCCCAGACACCGTGCATTCAAAGTTGTTCTTCCGGCATCGGCGCGATCGACCGGCCGGCCGGTTTCAGAACCCGACTTCCAATCGGCCACGCGTCCGGCCGCCGTAGAACCAGTTCGCGCAGAAGAACGCGGCCTGACACTCAGGCCCGCAATATTTGACACACGGCAGCCAATCAGATTATCAGATTAAAGTTGAACGGGCCGGCGATCGCCGGCACAGGTGCGGTTCGTTTCGGCTGTACCGGAGAGAGAAAGAGGAATCTCGCGAGCGCGTATTGACGAGCACCGACGAGTCGCGCTACCATTTTGCGACACCTGTTCCTGCTAAGCCGAGCCAGGCGCAGGCGAGGCAGGACGGCACAAACGGCAAAGCCCCGCTTTGCGTTTAGATATCTGTTAGCTCAATGCTGCTGATCGGCTTTTAGCAATACAGCAAGTGATGGTGAGATTTTCGTGTCACGGGGAGAATTTTCTCTTAACCCTTTGAAGCATACATTTTGTAAAGCAAATTTCGCGCAAACGTTTCTAGCGAATTGCGAAAAGACGCGATCGTTAAAGGGGGTGACGGCCGACAAAAGAAGGATCGTTTCGTCGATGCCTCGGAACTGTTAAAACCGACGTAGACGAACGCCTTATTGGGAAGCAGTCGTTTGTTTCGCAGACAGCTGGCTGTCCCGATCCTTCCATAAAACCTGGGCGACAAAGTGAGGAACGCGCTTCATTTTACGGTCGAGTTTATGGCACTTGTGAGGACGAGGGGGAGAATCAACCCGCCGTAATCGCGTCGAGTAGAGAAGACCGGTCTTATCTTATCCGCGGAAGAACGAGCGGCCGGCTCTCAACCTTGCGCCCAGACCGATCTTCTGCCTGAGAGACGGGGAGGGGAGGACGTCTAGAAAATCGTGATGACGCGAATTCGAAGGTTGCAAAGTTGGAAACGGACTCGGGACACGAAATTGGCGGCGGTCGAGCGAAATTGCCGGTTGCCGGCAACGCTCCGTGCCCTCGCTTGACTCGGTCTCGCGAAGGGATCTCGTGGTTACGTACGTAAAGCGCGACACGGGAATGCGAACGGCATGATTGACACGTAGGTCGCCGGGTAGAAAATACGGGACCAGTGACATTGAGACGGGTCACGTTGAGAAATCAGCGCGCGACCGAGCCGGCCAATTGGTGCACGCCGAGGTGGTTTGCCCTCTCGCCGGCTCTCCCGCGAGAGCTCGACGCGGGGCACAGCGCGAAACAAGACGGCCGTTGTTGAACACCAGTTTTGCAACACGCGGAAGAGGCGATAACGACGGTAACAAGCGTCTTCGTTAGAAGGCCAAGGCGCAATCGGCAACCGCTCATCAGAAAGTCGCGCCGTTCTCCATCTCTCTTTCTCTCTCGCGCGCGAATTTCCTCGCCACGCGATCATTTGTACGCCTCGTTGGTGATCCCCGAAGAAAGTCTCGGGGGAAGTAACGTCAAGCGCGTTATGCGCACGCGTAGTTAGACTGGCGTAGTCGGCGCGGTGTAACGAGATAATATCCTTCGCCAGTTGAATATTATTTTGCATTATCGGTTCGCTCGTGCCTCCTCGCGTACTTTCTATTCTTCAGACCATTAGAGTGATTAACGCGGAATCAATTTCAAGGTAGTTTCACCTCGGTACTATTGGATCAAGTACTTTTCGGAACCGGGCACTCTCGTCGAAAGAATGCGCGCTTCTCGAGCGCCGGTCGGGTAGACGCGAGCCGAGAACGGAGAGATCGCAACGAGCAAACGGGAAAGAGAAGGCAAAACGGCAAAAGAGAAGGATGTAAACGCGAAAGAAGGAAGAGATGGAGGAGGAGGAGGAGGAGGAGGTGGACCGTCGTCGTCGCCGAGGTCGCATAAATCGTCGTGAGTCGGATTCCGGGCAGCCGAATGCAAGCCGCCATTGTCCGAGACTTTTTGCCCCTCTTTCCCTACCGAGAGGGGGCTGCCGCTACGGAGCTGCACTCTTTGCATATGCTTTAAATATCGCCGCTCCGCGCATTCGCTTTGAGGGCTCCCAGTACCACTCTCCTCTCTCTCTCTCTCCCTCTCTTGTGCGCCAAGAAAAGACAGCGCGCGCAGTCCGAGGGGCGCAGAGGAGGATGAGAGTAGGAGGAATGAAAGATGAGGAACGTCGAGAGAGGAACCCCAAGTTCGCTGACTGTCGACTCCTCTCGCCCGCAATTGCATTAGATGCACCGCGGCCCCTGCGATTTGTATCCCACGCTGCTCCGAGAGCGTCAGCGTCATCTCGCATCGAGGAGACATAAAATAAGTAGTTTCTTGAATTTACGACGGGACGTAGCTAAGCCGTTCTTATCAGCCCCTCGTGGCCGTCCGCGAATTTAACTGTCCGAATTTCCTCTAGGTAATGATGCAAAAAGTAAATAAAAAAAAAGAAGGGTCGTGAGACGAGAATCGACATTTCGGGAACTACCTCAGCCGTGCGGCTCTAATCTTATCCGCGCGACACGTCGTCCGTCTTTAACGAATTTAACGATGACACCATAAAGATCAGCGCCGCACTGGCAAGTCGTTTAAGACTGGTTATAAAGATACATCCGGATATAACGCGTGAAACGATCTGGCCGTAATGTCCCGGAATAGGGCATAATCCACTGCTCGCGTCGATGATCAAATCGTAAGAAATGCTCGTCCGAGTTAGTGATATTTCGCTACTCCGTTTTTATTATTAATTATCGCCGGTGTATCGCGATGTTATTCCGTAATGCAGTCCGACTGCCCTCGTAAGTATGACGTTCGGCTGCGCTAGATGTTCGGCGAACGAACGCGCGCACCGAATTCGTCAGGCTCGAAGTATGCATTCCTTCCACGAACGCGATCCGAGGGCACGTCTCTCGTCGTGACGTACGTCGCCCCCTTTTCTTCGCCACTGAATCCCGCCGTCGCGTTCCTGCTCTTCGTCCTCGTCTCGATTTCCAGCGGACCTCTCCTCTTTTCCTCTATCTCTATCTCTTCCCCCCGTTCCCTCCCCTCCGCACTCCTCGATTGCTCTCTCGCGCACGTCGTGCTTTCGCTGGACTTGCAAATTTCGCGCGGCAATCGCCTCTGTGGAATCCATGGCGAGCACGGGCCCCGGCGGACCCCGCAGAAAGGAGGAGGGGCCCCGACCTAAACTCGCGCCGAGAAGATTCGCGGATCGAGATAGCGCGGCCACTGCCACGCCGGGACGACGAATGCTCGCGGTCTGATTTGCGTAACGTTCCCGGAATTTCGTCCGCGACGCCCGTATCCCGCAGGCCTCTTCTCCGACCATTCTTCGACTTCGACTACCAATCTCCCCTCTCGTGGCTCCCCCCCCCCCCTCGCAGATCGTTCTTCATGTACTTCGTTCTTCGCACACGCGCGCGGTCGTTGCTCGCCGGCACTGCTGCCGGGGTCCGATTGTTATTTAAAATTATGCGCGCCATTAATTCAGCACGCCACCGCCTTTGTCCCCGAGGTTTTAATTAGTTTCTTTTGCGCACGTCCGAGCGGAGTCCGAGGAGTACAAAGTTGCGCTTGGTGTACACATAATTAATTTGCCCTGTCGCCGACTTTATATCCGATGTTTTCATTACTTCCCTCCCGAGTGTTGGCCGCAACGAAAAGTAATTTTTTTCGTCAATGGGTCTCGATTATCATCTCGTCTTATCTGCATTTGTATTTGTGACATTTATCTGAATATCGCCGACGTAGTATCAATTTTTTATCTTAATTCCCGCGAGTTTGTCTTCCGCACGCTAATTTATATTGTTCACTTTTGATAGCGCATACATGGAGAGAATTTTTTCTTAAAATCTATCCTGAAAATCATGTAATCGTGGGACAACATGGCATTTCGAAGACTTTTGTGAGTTTTTGAAATTTTACCGTACATCTTCCTATACTATACATTTTCATAAATAAATGGGACGTGTAGCCAGCGGCGGCAATTATTTATCGACGGTAAATGTTACAGTTAACTTTCCGCAAACTCCAGTGCAAGAAGAAAACTCCTTCGTCTATCGCGGATCTTAAATGAATATCATCGGAACCCATTGATGTCCCGAATGCCATTTATATCCCATCGGAACATGCTCCTCTTCGCGCTTCTTTCCCACCTAAATTTATTTTATCATTGTTCGCCACATTGTTGCTACCTCTGGGAACGTCGGCGGAGATTGTTGCAGCGACTATTGTTGACTCAGGTCGCGCGTTACCTCGCCGAGAGGGGGAATCTCGGAAAAGCGCCTTTGAACGTATTCCACCGCGGAGGTCGTTCGCAGATCGGTGGAATTCGCAGATGCTCGCGAGATACACCGCGCTGCGCAGGTACGCCTCGCCATCTCGACTGTGGAAGCATTCGCGCGCGCGCGCGCGCGCGCATGAAGATACACGCGTGCGGCCGCGTACACATCGTCGCCTCACCGCAATCGTTTTCAATCCCGGCGCTGTAAGCCGCGCCGGGATAAAAAGGAGCAGCCGGGCATCTCGCAGAAATCTCAGCCGTGCTGCAGCCGACGTTATAGCTTTCCGATCCAGCGATCGCATGGTTCTTGTCTTTTCCGGTATTCGTGTTCGCCGTTCAATTTAAACGCTGCAGCGTGCGTGCCACGGCAACGCGGTTAATCGGTCCGAGGATAAGGAGACCGGGTACCATTCAAATTTCTGTTCCATATTCTAATCATGCACGCACGCCTCTTATCGATATCCGTTCGTATCGAGATCTCTTAGAGCCGAGTGGACGGCGGAATAGAATTTTCTAATACCCCTGCGAGCTACCTGTTCGCCGTCTATCCACGTTGCAGCTCGCTTCATCGGCGAACAAGACCAGCAAGATCGCCACGAGGGGCCGGCCGGGCTTCTCGGGCGATACTCCTTCTAGCTCGTCGAAAAGCTGCACATCGATTATCAAGATCGTTCGTGCCGTATACGCTGCAACTCGAAATCACTCGCAACGCGAATCCTTCGAATACTCCTTCCTGAGTTCACGTTCGCCTGACCGCCCTATCGTTGGAATTCGCAGATGTTTCATAGATGCACGGAACATGAATCGCGCGATGGATCTTCGTGGTAAAGCTGCTCGACTTCAGCGATCATTCTCGCTCGCATAAACGCGGGGCCGCGCGATCACGACGAGAGGGCGAGCGAGATGCGACAATCACGACTCCCCGTATTTCCACGGCATTTCCACGAGGGAAAGCGCGAATGTGAGAATTAGGAAATACGGCAACACGAAGGGTGATCGAACGGCGGAACTTTACTTTATTCCTATCGCAAGAATTAATTTCCTTTGCGTAGAATAGCGCGGAATGCTATTAGAATAATCGCCGTCTTCTCGACGTGCCCTGTAGTGATTGAGAAGTACCGGTTGCGGGACACGCTGCAGATAACAACGCTGATAACAACATACGCTGATACGAGGGAAACGTTAACGGGGGGTGAAGGGGAGATAGAGAGCGGGATTCTCGACTCCGTATTCCCCGTATTTCTCCCCCTATGATGCGCGCCTCCGCGCGACTCTTATCTCGCGCCTCGTTATCGCCACTTACGATCGCACGGAGCGGCGTGTGGAGTCTCTCCCTTGCGCGCGCGCGCGCGCGCGTATATATATGTATAAATGTGTGTTTTCCGCTGTTCCTACAGAACCTTCGACGATCCGATCCCTCGAGCGGCTCCGCTACGTCTGGAATTTCGTCGGGCCGGGAGAATTACCGCGGTGTAATCCTAGATGAGATTGTCCCGACGGGAAAAGAAACGAAGGGGGTGCCGGAGGTGCGCGATAGGAGCGCATGTCGATGCTGCGCGAGCGGCGATCTCACCGCCGGTCTTTTAACCGGCAACATACCCCGGTCTTATTGCGAATCGCTGGATATCGCGGTGTTTCACTCTCGGTTTACCTCGTGCTCGAATCGTCCGGGCGCTTCAATAATAGTGTACTCTAATCCCTCGGCACTCCTCCTCCGTGATTTTGTTCTTTATACGTAGATAACGTCGCGTCTCGCGAACATCGAAACTCATCCCTACGCTCCTCGTAAGATTTTCAGAGACGCGACATCCCTTTCGGTCGCGAGGGCATTTCGTGGCGATTCTCGCTTCGCCAGAACGGTATTATTTAGACCAGTCAACGTCGATGAACCTGATTTTAATTTATTTTCACGTCGCTGGAAGCCAAGCGGCATTATATTGTCACTGTCCATTGTCTTGTCTGTCTCGCTTACCGTACGCTTCTCGGACCCGTCCGGTTCTTCTACCACTCGGGTTCTCCGTCCGGTTACTTGCCGGATACTCGACCATTTAGCCGCGTCTTCACTCTGGGATGTTTAATGCATGTACAAAGCTCTATTCGTTTGTTCAGACGGCCCGACGCACGCGTTCCCCGCGCTATTGTGCACCGCGTACACTCGCGCGCACATCGTGGTCAATTATTTGCCCTGGCACAACAAACCCCCTATTGATTGCACGTGGTTTTCTTCAGCGCCGCGAGCGCTTTTAGCCTGCAGCACATCTAAGCCTCCCCGTTGGCGCCGGTTCGCCCGAATTATCGTTGCGGGACAGAGACATACGTTGCACGGATTATAGGCGTCTTTATTTGCGCAACGCGGTAGACGTGACACAGTAATACTCGTTGGGAAGAGAAGGCAGAAGAATGAAAAACAAAATTATATTATATATCAGCTTCGAGATTAGATTTGATGCATTTGAAACCCGTCACTGTGGCAATGTGGCACGACTGAACGCGCAAATTTTGGACACTTCTCATTAAAAAAGCTATTGTAGTCTTGGCTATTTTGGTATCTCACAATCTCCTCCCGAAATAATGTCAGGAATCTGCCATTAATGAGTGGCACGTCAAGTCTGGGACACCCCGTATTCATATTATATCACTGAATCGGACAATACAGCTTACGTGTACAATTACAAGCTGTGCGATCAGTATGGAAGCTTGTGTCAGATCCTTTCAGATTCTATTCTAATCACGCTAGTCTACCGAAGCCTTCGTACTCTTGCGGGATGATTTTAAATTGCGAGAATGCCTGAAGGCCGAATCAGACTGGCAATTGCCGTCTCGGATTGGACTGGGATTGGCAATTGACGATTGTCCTCTAACCAATGAGAGTCGATGAAATCACTGGCTGCTTTGCTCTCTAGAGGACAATCGCCAATCTCAATCCAATCCGCGTCGACAATTGCTAGTCTGACTCGGCCTTAACGCGCAATCGCCGAGTTGCGACAGAAACCACGCGTAACATATGTTTAAATTAGTGTGGCGATTGGGTTGTGGTGCCGTGAACCGATCGGCACAAAAACTATGGCTTCATTAATAGCCGCGAGCGGATAAATAGGCCTCGCTGCGGGAGATCTGAACGACACGCCAAACAGGTAGACGGACATGTCCGTGAGACGGATGTGAGATCGGTCAGACGATCGATAGATCGAAATGTCAATAGACATCGCGTATCCCTCGATCGGCCGGCTCAAACGCATTCTATCTCTCCGCGAGAGACCACACGAAAGAGAAATAGAGGGACGCGCGATCTGAGAGTAAAAGAGCCGACTCGGTTCACGTGTCGTAGATTGAGCGTTTTAAATTTCTTGCCAGTTTTCAATTACACGCGCGCCGTGTAAGAAATGGCAGTCCTCCCATTAACGAATATCATTCCGGCCGAGGGGATCGCCGCGCGACCTCGATGTTTAACGTCTCGCGGGTCTAACCGGTGCGGCCGCGCTACGGGACGCCGATATAGCCGTAAACGGGCGCGCACCGACGTTCGAAACGCGAGAGCCGGGGCAACCGCGCGGCGGGTCGAAGGAGACGGAGGGATAGAGAGACGAGCCTGGAGGTTCGTGCCGGAGGTTCTCCAGTAAGAACGAGCGTGTGCGAGCGCGGGGAAAGGAGGGACCAGCCGGGACCCCCGTCAACGACAGCATACCATCGCCACGGTATCGCTTCTTCATCGCATTCGTCGCGTCGCTCGATGCTACCACGACCCGCGGCTAATCATCATTATTTAAGTATGAGATCGTTTTTCCCAGCGCGACGTCAGTAGCGAGTCGCGCGGCGAGCGGCGAGCCTCGCGGAGGCGCATATCGATCCTCGACGCTGTCCTCCCCGGCGCCTCCGTCATGATCGCGTCGAGATTTCGCGGCGTTTCTCTCCGTCTCTCCGTCCGGACACGCCACACCAAATTCTTTCTTTAATTTACACATTTTAACGTTTAATCGGGGGGTATTTTTTTTGTTAGAGCACAGATCTCCGGGAGCCTCGTCCGATATAAACTGTCCGTTCATAGTCGGTTTCCGTTCGTGTGCAACTGCATCGAGAACTCGCGAATCCCCGTAGATTCCAAATTTTATGGCGCTCGCCGTGCAACTGTTCTGGAGCACCGTTACGACCGCGATACCGGGCGATGCATCCAGATTGGAGGCTACCGCCAAGCGATGATTATAGTCGCGGCGGACGATTCGATGGCCATTTCGTGCTGCCCGCGACTCGGCATTTCTAAGCGTATTTCCGAAATTTGATTACGCGCCGTTCCCTAATTAACGAGATACTCAATTCCTCGCTCGGGCTCGGACTCGACGGATCGTTTTCGCGCGGTCGCGCTATCTCGATCGTCGCCCATAAGCCGGGCCCTACCGGTCCAATTAAAAATCCACGGATTTATGCAAACGGCCGGCCTTTCATTCCAAGACCCGGCCTGACACCGGACATTCCACGGTCTCCGCGGGAATAATCGATCGCGCGCGCTCCAAGCCGCGCGAAAAGCCGCGGCAAGAGCGCTGTCCCGTTACATACGTAATAAATCGCGATTACTCTCGCCCGTTTTTGTCACCTCGTCGTTACCGGGCACAATAGATCTAGCGGTGATTTGTTGACACAACGATTATCCGTTTCGAGAGACCCGATAAGAGTATTGAGATTGCGAGCGATAAATCTCCAATTTCGCCCTAAAATCTTTGGTTGTGTAATTTCCACTTGAATTATGGTGTCACTGACCAGTTCACTCTATTGGAGTGAATATTTACTGAATTTATTCGCTCTACTGTAATACAAAAAGTGAAAACTTCACTCTTATTCTTAAAGTGAAGTCGTTAGCACTCCAAACTTCAAAGTATTTAATAGTTACTTTATATATTTTTTAAACCTCCACAAATCGCATTAGGCCTTGCCTTTGCCCATAAACGCCTCGTAGCATAATTTATTGGCTATACATTGGCTAATATTTTCCCAATATAACGCCAATAAAAATTATGTAGATTACATAGATTAAATAAATATTTACAAAAAAAAATTTTTAGTAAATCTATTTACTTAGTTAAGAAATTTTTTTCGTCAGTGTACCTACCCGCCTTTCAACTTTTTGTTAATAAGCCTACAAGTCTTTCGTTAAAATCGCGACGCGATTTATAAGAGATCCGATTTGGGGGATTATACGCGCGCGATTGGGATTTAATAGGGGTCTTTTTAATCTCGCACTAGAGTCCTATCTATCCATTTTCTATCTATCCGCGGCGTGTTTCAATATGATGAACCTACAAAGTTTTAATTAATAAAATCACGACGGGATTTTTGGGACCTAATTTGGCGTGTAAACACGCGTAATTTTTCAGGGATTCGATTTGGAGTTTAACACGCGCGTGGGATTTTAATTGAGATTTCAATCCCGCGTATATGCGAGAATATATAAAGAAAAATAACCCACCCGAATTTTAACAAATTAAAGAAATGAACTTATTTTGTACATCGCCTGACGTACTCCATCACAGTGGCCAATATTGACCACTCGCCGTAGGTCTTCTTCGTTGGGCCAGATTGGACATACCTTTCGTTGCTCCCGGCCATACAGTCTGGTCATTTCGACCAGAAATCAGGAAGGAAGAAAACTCCTTCCATAGTCGGTTTATCACCGACAGATATTTCGTACGGTTCGAACTATATGCGAGCGTCGATCGTATCGATATGCACGACCACGAGAAGTTAATTAAAGAAGAAAATTAATTTTAAAAATTTGCTGCATAAAACTAATCAAATATATTTTCACTTCCGTTATTTAATCAAGAATCGATAATGACTGTCTCTTCGCGACTCAACCTCCAAATTTGAAATTTAAGTATATATATATATATATGTATGTATATAGGAAAAAATTTACTTCGCGTTATATTTAGTTTTATTACATTTCGCGATAAATTAAAATTTTTAATATTAATGAAATTAAACAATTAATAACTTGTTGAAAATTTGCTGAAAGACTGTTCGCGAAGACCGACCGCGAAAATACGAAGATGCGTGTAACTGTGCATGTATTCATGCGAGACGCATCTTGAAAGTGTATCGCGAGAGACACATACAGAATAAATGACGTGAGACTCAGAAAAAAGAAACTTTCCGTACGATAGATAGACCGACAATTGAATATTCTAGTTAATCGATAATCTCATATAACGTATAAAAATAATACGAAGTTTCAGCGTTCTCCACAAAATATTAGTCTCACGTCATGTTTTACTTTACACATAAATTTGTTAATGCAAAATGGATAGGCTACAAGTGAAAATATGTGATGCGCTGCAACGGGGCAACGTTGCTAACCCGACCCTCCACAGTAAAAATTACTCCCTTTCGATAGATAAAATATATAATAATAAATATGAAATGAAATTGTACTCTATCCATTTTGAGGCAATGTATCTACCAGATATACTAATCTACAAACTACGATCTATAATCTACGATCTACGAGATGCCCTGGTGAAAATAGAATTTGGAGCGTAAATCGAATGTAAGGGGAGAGCGACAGAAGCGTAAACGAAATGTGTAGGAAGCGCAATTTGGAACAGCGAGGCGTAAAAGAAACGTTTGAGGTTTCTTTTACGCCTCGCTGTTCCAAATTGCGCTTCCTACACATTTCGTTTACGCTTGTGTCACTCTCCCCTTACGTTCGATTTACGCTCCAATTTTTATTTTCACCAGGGTGTAGATACGTTGCCTTAATAAAAAAGTTTTCGGCTTACCATCCGACGCGCAGCAGCGGAGTCAGCTTGTAAGTTGATTCTGTAACAGAAAAATATAGAATTTATTAAAGTGTTCAAGGAAAGTAATATTATAAAATATGAGCAATACTTATGCTTATTAAATGCTTTATTCGATTGGATATTTTAATGATTAATCCGCAAAAGATCTTCACAAGAATAAACTTTTATAAAACTTTAAATTATTTCGTGTTCACTTTATTATTTCAAAATAATAGAATTAGGAAATAAAACGACTCGAAAGTGAGCTGGAAAAATATTAATTTTACACTGAATAACAAATACTCACCGTAAAGTTGCTCCGCTGGCGCCCGATGCCTCTCCTGGCCTCCTCCTCCACTCAGATAGTCCTCTGGGCACACACTCGCGAAAACACAAAGATCGTTCGCGCGATTTTGCACTCCCGTTTATAAGCCCATGTGAAGGTATTCTGTTCCGTCAAGTTCGCCTCCACTTCGAGTCGACGAGTATTATACCACAAATACTGCCAAATCTCGGAAGTGTGGCCATCGACAGGAACGGACATTTAACGAATACTTGTTCCTCAAATGGGCTTTAAAAAGTCTTTAGTTCGATTAGTAAACGGCACTCCCGAACGCGACGAAAATGGAAACTTTATGTTATACGCGTAGAAACAAATCGCCGTAGAAATATGTTTGCGGATCACAGTAATTACTTAAACGCGATTGATAAATGTTATCAACTCTCGTACGAGACGATCGAGATTCTCGTAGGAAACGATCGCGTTACGACGAGCGACGCGAAGATACGCGGAACATCCGTCTCGTTCGAACTGAGCTCGTCGACTAATTCGGCACAATAGATTGTTCTCGACCGAGGTGTCCGCGCTACGTCATTTCTCGGCGCGCGGTTTTTCACCGAGTTGTTTACAACGCTACGTCACAGTTCTTGGAATCCAAGGTCGGTCTACGGCGCTCGGCGAAACAAGGTGACGCCGTACGCAGGATCATTCATTCACGCGGTGAGTCGAATAAACCGATTATACCCGCGCCGCTCTGCATATCGTATTAGGTATTCTTTCTTGATACGCGTACGCGACAAGTACGGGAGGAAATCGCGATCGCTCTCTGCGAATAATTAGTGATCGATATCGACGCAGAACTTTGAATCGAATTTCATCGCGATACGTTTAATTGAAGAATTAAATATAAATTAATCTTATCCGTGCTTAACTATATTGTAATATTTACTCATCGATAGTTTGCATTGATACATCGGCGATTTCTGTTGATTAAAATTCGTACCATCGGAATTTACAACGAATACCGAGTGCAAAATCGTAATTTCGTGTTTCCTTTCCTGTCGCGTGTGATTAATACTGAGGTGTTACACAAAGTGCCACAAAGTCTCGATCATCCCACGAGGTTTGGTGAATCGTGTCACGAGATTTAGTCAATCATGTCACGAAACGTAAGTACACATTTGATCTGAGATTGATTACGAGAAATTAAATATGAATGATTCCTTTTTACATCTGGTAAAAAATTCAGTAATACTGAAGAAGATTATCATATATTTTTGATCGTGGAATGTTTAATCTCTGTTTTTCGTACATACAAAAAATTTATTTCGTGGCCGCAACTTTTCATGGTATTTGTCTTGCAATATCGGAGTTCATTACATACGGCAATGTTTATTATCACCCTAAGTGACGTGAAAGCATTTCTTACGTACGTGATTGATATTTTCTTCGCCAGTGATAAATCACAAACGAGTAATATTATTTGACTAGAACTGGCTGTAATTTTATTTCTTATATCTTAGGTTATTCAATATTGTAGAAGGAAAACTACCAGAAACTACCGAATTTTGCCTCTTTTTCGACAGAAGTAAAGCCAGCGGCGATACTATTTTTTTTCTACTGAATAGCTTGCTTTATCGACACTTTACAATTCATATAAAGATTTGATATTTTTATTTTCATTGCAAGAAAGTAACTGCAAAGTAACGGTTCGTTACTTTTTGAGTAACTGTAACTATAACGCGTTACTTTTCAGAATTGGTAACTTGTAACTATAACTAGTTACATTTTTAGCGAAACAACTATAACTGTAACTAGATAATGATTCAGCTTTTAATCGACCACGACTGGCGATGCGTTTTTAACACAGAACATTTATTGCGAAAAATATTACCTCAGCCAGGGTTTGAATCTGGACCTCCCTACACTCTAGATCTCACCAATTCGACCATCGAGGCATACACATCGCCAGTCATGGTCGATTAGAAGCTTAATCATTTACTGGTATCAAATAATTCGTGATTCCTGATAACGGCTCTCTTTTAAAAAGTGAAATTCCACTCCATTTCGGACTGGCAGTATTTTCATTATTTTTTCGAATAAAGTCTCACTCCAGAAGAGTGAGATTACACTCGACAAAATTTGGAGAGTAAGTGAGATTCCTTTTGCAAGGAACATAAAATACTTATTACCTATATTCTCGCACTTTAATATCCCGCAGTTTTAAGTACATGCAATAAATACATTGTTATCACTCAAATGTTCCGACATTAAAATAAAAGGCTTTATGTATCGCCTTTGTCGTTGGATAGCAACGCTGTGCGAGAAGATTTCACGCCTCGGTACCCGTGTTTAGAACGGGACAGCTCGTAACTCGATCTATTATGGCTGCGGGATCGACGTTACCGTCGACACGCGCAGGAGCGCGGAAGGCGTCGAAGGGCGACAAAGTGTCCACCGAAGGCAATCGTCGCGTCGTTAGAGCGAGCGCTACGCCCGGCGGTGACCGCCCTTAAGGGAATCGGCCGGCTCCCTCGTGCGTCCTCGAGCGCGACGGATCCGTTACGGGCTAATTAGCAAAATAAGAGAAACCATCGTCGCGAGTTACACGCCGGCCGCGTAGGCACGCGGGATCTCGTGCTGCGAGACCTTCCACCATCCGATCATCGATCTGTGATTTATCACGCGGTGCCGCGGACGAGCGTGGCTCCTCGTCGTTCTCGCGTGCGGCTCCCGAACGTGGCAAGCAATTATACCGGCCGTGTACTTCGCGATAAATATAGTTCGCCCTGACTCGGATCGCATTCGTTGCGCGACGAAGACGAAGGCGGGAGGTGGCGGAAGAATGTCCCGGAGAGGACATTTCCCCACCAAAATCGAAAACGACTTGAGATCTTGAGAAAAATATCGAAGCGATTCTAACCGATTCGCGAAGAGACACCCGGCGATCGTCCCTCTCGCTTGACGATTTCTCGCCGCGACAAGGACACGATTGTGTGCAACAAGTACAGGAACGAGCGCGGCCGTCAATTGTACACTGTCGTAGCAGCCCCAGCGGTGTACCGATTAAAAATCGATAATTAACCTCGCGTTAACGCAGATATGCGGCCTCGGACGTTTAATCACCGTTACCAGCCTCGTTCGGTTCGTTCTACCAGCGGGACTAGAAGACGAGCTTCTGTGCGATGTGCTTTCTGCGATGTAGGATACCTCTTAATGTTGGCGAAATATTCATAAGGCTCGCGAAACATCCCGTGTACGGCGTTATCGTTAATAGTTATCAGTCAGCGGCGGAGGGAACGGAAAAATCTCTACGGGAAAAACGTTAATAGCGCGTTATTAAATCCCGCAAGAAACGACGCGGGAGATCTCATCAAGAGCCGTCTAAACCGCGAGTCGATCCGCGCGGTGTGATACGCGAGCGTAGAAAAACTCCATTACGTATAGAGGGAAGAGGGTAGGGGAGGGGGGGGAGGGGTAGATCCGGAACGTCCAGTTTGGCGTCGTGATTGGTAGTCCGCGGGCAGACGTCTTGATTTTAATATAACGACTTCGCCACCGATCGCAATCACTTTTTGCACGTGCGGTTTCTTGCGCGACACGCGTGCGCACGCGTTCGCTCGGTCGCATTTACGAATATTGTTGGCGCACAGCAAAGTGAATAATCACCCCCGACCCCCATCCGCCCAGCTCGACAGTTGCAACGACCCCGCCGGGAGACTTTGAGTCAAATGAGATTGCACCTTGTGCGCGCACACATACAGAGACGCGAGGAGGCAACTAGACGAGAGGTCCCTTCGCGTTGCCCCAACCCTCACGGGCGCTTGACGCGGTTATTCATGAATGCGTCCCGTCGATTAATCAGGGGAGCGCGTAATTGCGTACACGCGTCAAACGTCGCTCGCGAACCAGACGACCGTGACATCGGGAACGTCTTTTTACGCGCGCCCCGATCGTCGCGCGCGCGCGGGAGCGGGAGAGGGTTCCCTCCCTCCGCCGGTTGGAAATTTTACGAAAGAGACCGGCGACGGTAATGACGAAAAACTGGTGCTGTTTAATGACGGGCAATTTGTTCCCGGCATTAGATCGCTCCGCGAAGACACGCGTTTCTCCCCGCGTGTACATAAATTGCGGCTGTGCCCTACAAGTGAGACAGGGTAATTGAAGTAGGATAATTAGTCAGCATCGCGTTTCTGGGATCGCGTTAGAATCGCGCCGCGCGCGCAGCAGACGCGTACGTCGTTCGAAGAAAACGATCGTCGGGGATGATTTATGAACCGTTTCGTGCGCGAGTGATTGTCGGTCAACCTAACGGAAGATCGCTCCGAGCCCTTCGCATTTCTTTTCGCGTTTTAGACAATCAACGCAACGCGCCGCGCGATTTATGCTCCCGCTGCGCGCGTATTGAAAATCGCTTCGAGGTCGCCGGGACGCGGATTTCCATTAAACTTATTCTACAATGGACGCAACACGCAAGAGACCGGCCAGTGACAGTCGATCATTCTTCTCATATTTGACTGTGATTGGTCGATTTCTTCGCGTCGCGGCTTAGCGTACCTTGCGTTTTGCGTCCATTGTAGAATAAGCGCAACCATTATCGCGCGTTCGCCGCGCCAACGGGATATTTCCCCGCGACACGACGACTTCATTTCAATATATCCTCCCGGCACCAATTAGAAGCCCCGCTTCGATTTCTCATACGCTAGTACCGCTGCCCACACGGCACGCACACGCGCGCGCATGCATCGTACGTGTCGTAGCGGCAAACGTAGCCTCGGGAGCATTATCGAAGATAAATAAATAGCATCCTGCTACCGCGATTGCGCCAGCATCCTCGATCTTCGTGTTCGTCATCGTCGTCGTCGTCGTCGTCGTCGCCGCGGTGCGTCGTGCATGTGAGAACGACCCAGATGAAAACAGGACAGAATCAACAGCCACGGAACAGCGATAGAGCTGGAGAACGTGGAGAGGACGAGTGGGAAACGGGAGTCAAGGAACTACAAATGAATTCCGTTTGTATGTGACTGGGAGGGGAGGACCGTCAGGTGGAATAAAGAGCAGGATAAAAGAATAGAGAGGGGGCAGACACCTGAAGCAAGGGGCGGAAAAGGTGGATGAGAAATTCGCGGGAATAGGGCGAAGAGAAATTTTTATAGAAAAAAAATTTTCCACGAGAGATTATACGCGAGATCGCACGCGTTTACTTGCGTCGTTTAAGGAGATGCTGGAGTAATTCTGCACCTTTTGCGCTTTTTCAATCTAGAACTGTCAATTTATGAAAACGTGTGTGTAATGTACGAATTATGTGGTTTCTGTGGACAGACCGACAGTGTCCCGCTATTCGGACAAATCAGAGAACAGCATGGAATCGTTGAAATTAACTTTAGAAGCCCACGAATAAGTTACAGGTTGCATTCGAGTGAATTGATTTTTTGTTCGGCTTCTAAACTTAATTTCAATGATACCACGCTATTCTCTGATTTAGTCCGAATATTGGAACACTGTCGGTTCGTACACAAAAGCCACATAATTTGTACGTTACGCAAATGTTTTCACGAATTGACAGTTCTAGGAGCAAAAGGTGCCAAAAGTGCAGAATCACTCCAGCATCCCCTTAAGACTGAATGAGGAGGGAAACCGTAGGCGAGATTATCCTGACTGCTTCGCGTTGTCAACACCCACAGGCCGCCATGGCAGACGTATCGCGGGTGTGCATCGCGTACGTTCACGCACTCACGCATGCCGTGAAAGCAGAATACGCTGATCGGTAGACACTGACCGCTACCATTCACGATTACTTGCCCATGCAAAAAGGAAGGGGGACTAACGCAAGTATAGTATTCCTTCTTTGTACTTCAGTAAAATGAAGTAGATAAGCGAGAAAGATTTCGAGTGTGGGCCTGGATAGCTCAGTCGGAAGAGCATTCGCCCGGCAAGCGGAAGGTCCCAGATTCGAATTCTGGTCTAGTCCTACCCGTGATTTTTCTTGCCGTAAAATTAAGTGGCGCATCTTAGTGCCTGCCTTCCCGAAGATACACCCCCGTTGATATTACTATGGCAAGTTATAGCACGACGCGCGGCGCCGCTCGCTTTCTTCTCGCGCGTCATCACGTCCAGACATCGCGAATTTGTCGACGTCTTAAAGTTTCACGTGGGATCCGCGGTGTCGGTTCGCCGACCACCGGAGAGATTTCTAGTAAAAATCCGACGGGACGTCTCGTTTTAACCGTGCCATTCGTGCGGAGAACGCATAAGGGCGAGAATCAGTAATGAGCGCGTTACGGGTTTCTTCCCTGCCTCGGCGTCGCCGGCAAAAACTCGCTCTCGATTCGATCCACGCTGCCGGGGGACGAAGGATGCGAGGAGGAGGTCGGAAGAATCTCAAGCGCTGGACCGGCGATCTCCGCGAATTAATCAAATACGCGAGCGATTTGTCTTCGTTACACCCACGTGGGCACCCCGGGGGCACGCGTGTGTAACTGGGGTGACGGAGCCCTCGCGAACAACCGGCACCGCTGGGAGAAAAACGTGACCGCCTGCTACATGTGCACCTTGCGTATTACTCTAAATAAAAATAACGCCCTCTATGCGACGTAAACAGGGCGAAATAGAAGACGCATGTGTGTAACATTTCTTTTTACGGCCTCGTAATTCTTTTGCCAAGTATCGCAGAGCTCGGCTTGTCGATACATTTTATATATGCGTTACAACAAAACGTAACAGAAACTCGTCTCGATTTGTTTTACACCGAGAAAAATGTCCGATTAAATATAATCGGATAATCCACTTGCGTAATAACTAACGGATACGCCCGATTAAATTGTATATTTGATGGAAAATATAGTCGGTTTTTCAATCAAATTTGATCGGAAAAATTAACCATCGGAAACACTATTTAATTGGTTTATCCGATGGAAAATTTTCTCGGTATAAAGTTGCATATAGGTAATAAAGTTTCAATGTACATACACGTACAAAAAAGTTCAACTCTTATAAGTGAAATTTTTTTCATCCGTGTGCGTAAGATTTATTTTACTAATTGTAATAAACGGTAATCGCTCTATTAAATGATCCTTTGTGATTTCGACCGAATTTGGGATAAGGTAAAAAAAATCCGAGCGGCAATACATTGTATTCGTAGGAAGAACGTGCGAATTGGCGCGCTTCGATTTTATTATACCGTGAGATTTATTGCCAAATATGCGTATCTTAATGGCTAGCTCTCTCGCCACGGCGGCTTACGTGGCGGGAAGGGACACAGATTTGTCCGGCGTGTCATACCCTTCCGAAGTCGCGCGTTGAAATCCTTTTGCACGGGCAGAGGATACTCGAGCGGTATCTCGGCGTATCGGGATGCGGAGTAAATCGTAATTATATACGGGGAGTAGAGTACAGGATCTCGGCAGACCCTCCTCTCGCGGCGCAGGGCCCGTGGAAAAAGATCACGCGGACGTTTAATAACACGGGTACCGAATGCTGATGGGTAGAGGTATCGCCGTGGATATAAAACGCGTACATCTTCCAGACCAGTCTCTCGCGGTACCAACGCATTCGCGTAATTACACGCGCGCCGCGCGTATACACGTCCACGCGAGAGCGCGGCGTTTCAATCCTTCGCACATACATTTAACACGAACGAGCCGATCCGAGCCAAGTATGCGTACCCGTCGTGCACACGTACGCGTGTCCTGCCCGCGTATAGGGTGTCTGACCGGACAATCTTTCGGATATTACGAAACGGGCCGGGGATGATGGGGGATTGTATCAATGTCCCGACGTGTAAATGCTCGCGGAATTATTTAGCATCGAGAATTAAGGTACTTTCTCGCGAATCAGGCTTCGTCGTGATTTTGTTTTCATTCCCGAGCGAAATATGAAATGTTCTCCAAAGTGTTGGGCACCGCTGACCTAAGTTCGTGCCGTTGCTCGCGCATGTATGCGTGCGTACGCGCATACGTCCTCCACACTGTCGCGTGCGTCGACGCGAAAGGGGAAACGGGGGAAAAGGACGAGCGAGTTGGCTCGTGTATAAATAGCGGTCTATAAATTATGCCGTCCACGTACGCGACCGAGTACCATCTTTAAGGCACTGGTCGAACAGTCTGATGTCACCCGATGTCACCGACGACATTCGATATAGACGACACAAACAACGTGGCCGACGACGACGACGACGACGCAGACGCGGACGCAGACGTCGCGAATTACCGTGGAAATGAAATGGACGGCTATCTCTCGAGCCGACTCGTCGATGACGTCCACCGTCTACCTGGTTTTTCCCGTCTGCACCGCACAGAAAAACTTGACCGGGATCGGTCTCGTCGCGGTGGATCTCCCGCGGCGGATTTGTCGAAACTCTATCTAGGAAGAACGCGTTCCGGCGACCCAAGTGTCCGCGGGGCACTTCCCGTTTTGGCCGAGACCACGCGCGACCGATCAGGCCGCGCCGATCGATCGCAGCAATTATCGGTACGCGTGCTGGTGCGTGCCTTATCTGCGTGTGCGTTCGACGAGACGCGTCTGTAATTGGATGTGGCCTCGCGACGTGTTTTCACGGCGCGACGTCGGATAACGCAGGAAAGGTCCATGCGACCGTAATGAATTGCCGTTGGACCGGATTTCATACATCATTAATAAAACGGTTAATTGCCGATTGCGAAAAGTAAACTGAATGAGACGCGTTTTCATCAATTTGATTAAGATCCTTTTTGCGTCAGCACGACGTGCGTTAACGATCCGCCTTTGACTCGATACTGACACGCTAATGATTTCGAGAGGGGTCTCTCTCTCTGAAATCAGCTGTCCAATTATACAGCATCATCTATCAAACGGCGGATTGGGGGGACACATCTCGGCGCGCGACGTGTTAGATCTAAACAGGGGATTCCCGTCGGTATATCCTTCGGCGTGGCGCGCGGTTTCAACACCACCGATAGTCCCTTTACCACCGAACTATAGACCATGGACTTTGTTTCCCTGCAAACGTAGCATCTCCTCACGGTTCTCGGGACGACGTGGGCGTGCGGATCGCCAACGGAACTCGTTACGTCGAGGAAACGCGCGGCTCGAATCGTCCATCACGGAATTGCGTCTGCCAGCGAGGTAATGGCCGGCCAATTTGGCTATTAATTGATTCCGAAGCGGCGGGACCGGGCGGCTCGCGTGAGGAGGTCGAGCGAGGTCGGTGTCGTGGAATCGATATACCGCCATCATTCATCTGTCGGCGCTCATTCGCACTCGCATGCGTGTGCACGGGGCACACGTGCGCTCTCGCCGTAAACGGCCAACGATCGGCGCTCGGTACCGAGCGTGCAAACGTATAGACCGCGGGCCACCCCGCCCGTCTCTGCCGCCATCATTGCCGATCGTCAGTCGTGAGATCGTGCCGCCGATCGGACACGATCCTTCGAGCGCAACGCTCCCCCATCGTAACCGCGACGAATAAGATCTCAACAGCGACAGCTCTCGTTCGAAGGGTCTACTTAGCGGCGCGTCTCGGCTAGCCCGCTTTTCTTGATCCAAGTTCTAGTGTCGTGGACACAGGCCTGTATACACATGGATTTATACAGATAATAGACTGCGCGTCCCGTAAAAGGTTTTGAAGATGGCATGAGAGAGACATAGAGAGAGAGGGAATACTGAGACCGTGTCTCTGTCTAATGCGTGAGTTGGTCTCTCTCGCTCTTTTCACGTGAGAAAGAAAGAGACAGAATTACGGACGGACTAGAGACCCTGTAATGAGAGACTGGCCATAAGTGTTCGTTAAATTCCTGCGAGTCAGAGAGAAACATAGAAACGATTCTACGATCGTAGAAGAGTGAGATAGCGTATGTTTCTTTCTCACTCGCGGGAATTTGACGAACTCTTATGGCCAGTCACTGTTTACAGGGTCTCTAGGGCGGACTGTCTCTGTCCTTCGCATCTTGTCTTCAGCTCGCCCGTATGAAGGCGCAGTTTATCAGAATAAGTCTATGATTGCACATCGGTTCAGGGTCGCCGTAGTTTTAACAGCGAATGAATTTGTCTCCCTTTTTCTACGTGTATGATAACAAGGTATCTAGCAAATTGTGATTTTGTTTCTAATTTGCACGAGTTAAAGCGCAAAAAGTTAGGTATACTAATGTTACCGGTAAAGTTACCGGGCACCGCGTTCTCTCCGATCTACGTTTCCCCGAGGTATCTTGCTAACACGCGAGAGATCTTTAAAGTTACGCCCGAGTATTTTTCTGACGATCGATGTGTGTGTGTGTGTGTGTGTCGTTTCGCTCGTTGAAGATCGTTGATATCGTAAGAGCAAATCAATTTGACATCTTCATTAGAGTTTTGTATGGGATCGACGGACGGGCAACTGACTTTAACTAGTTATCGATCTCTCGGTTTAGCCGCGAACGCGACGTAAGTATCGTGATTTAATAGCAACTCACGTCGATCAACTCAACGTCTGATGAACCAGAAGCCATTATGAAACCTAAGTTGCGATAATGCGAATCTTCATGCAAATGCAGCCGGAAACTCGACTACTTTTTGATACCCGCGTCATAATTTATCGAGATTATTCCGATATAACTGTTTTAATTAGTCCCGACCGAACGAGGTGGACGACGAGACTTATTATGAATAAATTAACGCAATATGTGTTTCTCTTCCCTCGTTTAAAGCTATTTTTCCCCCCTTTATTTATATCTGATGCATGTATATCTGTATGCATTATTTAAATTATGTATTCTGCATTTCCAGGCGAACGGCCAAGCAGGTTTTATCTGGCAAGAGAGGAAGCTGATCTCTCGTTGGATCCCAATACGGGGATGCTGCGGATTCGACAGCCGTTCGATCGGGAATCACGTGACAAATACATTCTCAGCATCGAGGCACGTAATGGCGGCTCGGTTGGATATTGCCAGGTAAATTGCGCATCCAGATAATCATCGTATCTCGGTATTAACTCACCGTAATCATAGCCGTTTATCCGTGTTCTCAATATATTTATCCTGAATGCACACATATAATAATCCCGAGGCGTGCGAAAAGTCCGCGCTACGATTTCTTGCGTTCCCACCGACATTATTATATTAATATTCAGTGAGCAACGCGTGCGTGCTCGTTAGCGAATTAGTATCGTATTTCGAAAGACGCGGGGACTTTAGTTGGCCGTTCACCGGTTTCGCGTTTAACGAGTAGCTGCTTAGGCCTGGCTTCACCAACGTCGCTTAACTTTAAACTTAGCTTAATTCGCCCTTCGTCTCCTTCCAATTGTTACTCTAGAAAGAAGCAAACCTGAATTAAACTAAGATTAAAGTTAAGCAACGTGTGGTGAAACCGGGTCTTAGTATACTGTGATAAACGCATTACCGCGCCGTCGATCGGGTAATGCACCTGCGCGACGATCTAACCGCGTTTCTCGTTCCGTTACAGATGGAATTGATCGTAGAAGACGTGAACGACAACGCGCCGTCGTTTCGAACGAGCACCGTCCGCATCTCGGTGCCAGAGTCGCACCCTCTCCACGTACCCCTGTACGTGGCGCATGCCATCGACCCCGACATTACGTCGTCGCTGTCAATACGCTACGTCCTCCGTCAGAACAGCAACAATCTGTTCGGGATAGTCGAGGACACTGGCGAGCTCTATTTGGCGAAGCGATTGGATTACGAGACCCAGCAGAGGCATGGCCTCTTGATAAGTGCCCTGGACGGCGCCGAGCTCTCGTCTAACCTCAGCCTGAGCGTCGAGGTGCAGGACGTGAATGACAACCCCCCAGTGTTCGAGAGGAACGAGTATCACGTGGAGGTTCCCGAAGGCGCCAGGCTCGATTCCCAGGTGAGAAAAATCTTCATTACACGCCCGTCACGCGAGCATTTGTTTGTCGAAAGGATGCGGTAGGGTACTTCGAAAAAGGAAGCAGGTAGGAGCGAGAGAAAGAGGGAGAGAGAGAGCAAAAGAAGGAATTTCTGGATCGAATGGTAGAGGTGGTAAAAGTTAACAACCTCTCTTCAGCCTTTCTTCCGCTCTTCATCGGTACTCTTTGCGAGGCGATGGTTCCCTTTTTTCCTCGGTTAGGTTTTTTTTGCTTCCGTGCGTCGAACGACTCTCCCGTCTCGGGGTACGCGTAATTTTATCCGGGACAACCAGGAAGAACGCACTTGTGAACCCATTGCCCCCTCTCGTATCGCAAGGCGTACGCCGCGGCTACCAGTCGTCTACTCCCCTTCCGGATAGTTTCTCTCGAGGGAGAAGGGCACGGAGGAAGGAAGAGGAAAAGAAGAAGAAGAAGACGTTGACTCGCCAAGTTCACCTCGTAGGTAAAGAGAGAATTAACCCCACGCCGACTAGAGGAACGGAATTAACCGGACGTTGCATCACGCTGCAGCGAGATTAGCCGATGTTGCTCCGCCGTGGCTGCTCGGCAGACCAGTTCGGAGCCGGGAGATGGATAGGGAATGCCCGATAATCTGATATCTAGACGCGGCATGTTGCCGCGGTTGATACCGATTGCGAGCAGCCGCGAGTGCCACGAGAGCCTGCCTAGGATTGATAGGTAACAGTCGATAGGCCCGCAGGAACGCCGCGCCGCGCCACACGGTCGATCGTTTTGCGAAGAAATTTCCGAGCAGTCATCCAACGGAGAAAGGTCTATCTCGTGTTACGTTCCCGTTGTACCGGAAATAACAGAATTTCGATACGAGTTGCGAAATTTGAATTCCCGTGTTAGTCGTCCCCGTCCAAATTCTCGATCTCCGTCGTCGGAAAGAGAGCGACGCTCAGAGAGAGTTCAACGCGAGGCTCGAAACGTCGGTCCGTCCGCAGACAGCGATGCGCATCTATTCCTTCGTAATTGTCTGCACATATTAGTCATTATCCGGCAAAAAGTCGAAATAAGGGCGAGGTTTCGCGAGGACGGACCGTGTCGAGGAGAAAGAGAGTCATTAGCCACGAAACTCGCGAAGAACCAGATTCATCGCTGATGCGCGCGACCGGTAGGTCCGTTCGTGGCGATAGTAGCCGCGTACGGAGCAAACGTAATCCCGAATACGAGGATACCGATGACGAATGGCAGAGAGATCCTCGCCACAAGATACGCCCGTTAAACGACGTCGCATTTTTAATGCAACGCACGGGCGGGCACGGCAGAGCGGAGACGTCGCGGCAATTCGCGCTCCCCCCCCCCTCTCTCTCTCTCTTTTTCTCTTTTTCGTCCAGCTCGACCCTTTCTCTTCCTCTTTCTTCCTCCCTCATCGCTACTCGATCTTCCGTTCCATCTCCCGATGTATTGGATATATATCTGTGGTATCTATCGGCGAAACAGATCTGTGAGCTGTCGGTGGTATCCGGACAATATCTCAGCCGCTAGTGTACGTTAGAGATGGAGCGAGACAGGAAGATCTGAGCGCGAGAGCGAGATAGATGCGCGGGCAGGCGAGTAACTTGGCAGTGAGCGTAACCCTTCACCCACCGTGAACTAATAACGTACAGTTAGACACATTACTGCCTGCTCCTACGTCAGGTTCCTCGTCTAATGATAACCTGCATCCCGTCCCCTCCTGGTCCTCCGTAAAGACAACCCGGTCGCGGCATCTCTCATCCTCCTTCTCCACCTCCTCCTCCTCCTCCTCCGTTCCCGTCTCGTTCCCTTCGCCCTCCATCACCATCCATCATTCGTAAGCCGCGGGTTCATGCGCGAGACACGACCTCATACACTCCCGATCCTACACTTTTTCCTCCTCTTCTTTTTCCTCGACCTTCGCAATTCGCCGTCCTCCCGCGCTGGAAAACATCGTCTGGCCTGAACGTGTTTAGGGTACGCGGTCTTCGGGTGCATTTAATTAATACGGAGCGACCGGATTGACTGGTCCCGACGCCGCCACTGTTTTTTCTCCTTTTCTTACCGTTTCTCGCTCTCGCGAGATCGCGAGAGATGTCTGCGGATGATGCGATTGCTCTTGTTTCGAGTTTTATCGTGGTTCTGTTTGTCTGGAAGTTTAACATTCCACCATGCTTGTTTACAAATTGTATTAAACGTTGTAAAGTCGTCGCTCGTGCGCGGCTCAGTAATCGCAAAACCAGCTTAATAAATTCGTTGAACGAATTGATTGTCGCGAAGTAACTGAATTCTTTGTCACTTGTAGATTCTTCAGGTGACAGCGGTGGATCTGGACACTGGAAATAACGCGAGACTGAGTTACCGTCTTCAAGGCTCCACCGCTTTTCGCATCAGCCCCAACACCGGCTGGATCTACCTGGCGCAGAGCTTGGATCGCGAGACTCTCGATCGGCACGCTCTGACGGTCCTCGCAACCGACAACGGCTCACCCGCGGCGACCGCGAGTGCTTCCGTGCTGGTGATGGTCCTAGACGAGAACGACAACGATCCACAGTTCGAAAAGGACTTCTACGGATTCGAGCTGCTCGAGAATCTACCCTCGGGCATTCTGGTGGGCTCCGTGAGCGCCAACGATCCCGACATCGGCAAGAACTCGCTTCTCAGATACGCAGTGGTCCAGGCTAACAGCAGCTTCACCGTCGATCCAGACACAGGTAAGAGGAGGCTATACGCCCTGTCGTATTTTCCTGTTTTTCTTTTTTTCGTTCCCTTCGTTTCGTCGTTCGTTTGCACTTTGTTTGCGTCGCCGTCAAACGCTACAGAGTATATATAGATTCTCGTCACAACGACGTTGGAGTATTTGCAAAAGCCGGACCCGGCCCAGGTCCCGGCTTCGAGGACCGAACCGGAGATGCCCACGCAGCTCGAAAACTCGCGGAGAAAAATATTAGCGAATCGTTTCCACGGGTTCGCTGAGTTTCGGCTCCGCCGGCGTTCTCGAGTTGCTTGCGAACGTGTAATTCGAGAATTTCATTGAACAGACCCGCGGCAACAAAGACTCGCATTATCCTCCGGCCGGCCCGTTCTCGGACAAGCTAAATTCACACCGGAGTTACGGCCGCGCTACTCGACAACCGTGAATAAGAGATGTACTACAAGGAGAAACTTCCTGATTCGATGGACGGTCCCCTCGGTGCTTCTCGCGGCTGCCGGGTGACAGTGATCGATTCGCGATTAACATTTCGGTTGTACGTTCGGGATCTCTTCCTTCGCTTTGCTTCGCGTTATTGTCATACTCGCGACACTGCGTATATTTCATCGCGCAGGAATGCGTCGCCAAAAAACGGAAGCGATGGCCCGCGTCGTGCTCGATAATACCGATCCTCTTTGAAATCCTACCGAACTTGTTCTCTCGGGTCTCTAAATAGCAGGGTACGTGGCACCAAATATCGCCTATGTACCCAATATCGCCCAACTCCATTTTAGCGAAACTAATATTGATATCTGTTAACTGTGGGCAGAATTGCGGGTAAAGTAGGATAATTAGCTTATTTTATGAACAACCGGTATTCTTAATATAGCTGTAACGATCATGACACTTTTATAAAATGACGTCGGCTGATCTAGCGACAGGGGTTTACGGGAAATAGCGTAGTTGTATTATCGCTTGTTCTTTTTCCAAATCCAAGAGTACCACGTTAGACAATATGAATCACAGAATCGAATGATGGTATATTACAATTAAACGTCAAAACGCAATGTTAACAATTATTATTAACAATTTAATATTAAGCTCACAAGTAGCCCATATTAGGAACGCGTTTAAAAAAATGTCACTTTCCGTTTCGTTACAAAATTTGCGAAAAACCTAAGTTAGCAAACGCTCGCATTTTCCAGTTGGTGACAAATAAAGTGATGTCCGTCCGTCATTTTAAGCTCTATCAGAACTTTTTTCGACCACTTTTGTGGCCACAGGGATAAAATATAGTTAGGGTAGGCGATATTTGGCCACCACCTTATCCCTGTCCTTCGTCCCGAAGCGCCGTCGCGGAATCTTTTATCTCCGCTAGATTCAATCTCGTGTATCGGGCCAACGCCTAGCCGATCTCTCCGTGTCACGTCTCCCTCTCGTCCACGCTCCGCCGCTCTGTCCTCCATCGCGGCTCTCCTCCGCGTCCTCGCTCGCAGTGCGCCAAGTGCGGCAGCCTGCGGTTACTTCCTGTTTAAGACAGGTTCTTCGCCCGTTACATAAAAATTGAGCGCGCCTTCGCTAGCTTCTTATTAATTCTCCGAGTCTCCCTTGTCCTTTCACAGCGACATGATAGAGGGAAACGGACGAGGATCAAAGAGAGATCGGTTTAGGCGCGTGAGAAGTGGAAGGAGAGCCGCTCACGGGCGGGAAAAAGAGAGACTATTAATGTACCGAATGGCCTCCAGCCGTGTCAGCCGTGTGTAATTTACGCATCGCTTGTGCGTCAACCTAACAGCCCTTTATGCCGCGCCATTGTCGAGCGATTTCGTAATCGATGAGAGAGTACGTTCCTCGTACCCCGGGCAACATTGCTCAGCGCTCGCCGGGACCGTTTCGAAAGCCTCTGCGGTAATATTTCGTCACTTGAAACTGTACGTTACAATGCGATTGTTAAATAAATCAGGCATTTCACAAATACCGCCGGCGAGGTTTTTAAAGCTCGCGATGTCGCTCAATGGCGATTTACCAAATTACCAGGCTGGAATAACAAGAACGACACGAGGATCGTTTCTCTCCTCTCTCTCTCTTTTTTTTCCTCTCTTTTTGCGGGATCTCCGTATAGCTCATTTTAAGTTGCGGCAGTGTGTACGCTTCGTGGATATTAAAATATAATCCGGTAAGAGTGGCGCTTTCGCCTGGTCGGCGTGTAACGAATCATCAGGAACGGGGTCCCGGGGCCCGTCACACGCCGCGAAATACGCGCACACGCATGCGGCGTGCACCACGTGTGCAATGCGCGCAGTTTGATTGGCATGCGACACGGGAGTATTTGTGTACACGGTCCGGAGCCCCGGGTCTCCCTCTCTCTTTCTCCGTTTCGTCGTATCCGCTGCCTGTTTGCAGAGGTGGGACTTCTCGAGTCATCCCGTGCGCGCGGACGAGGAGGACCGGAGAGGCGGAAAAAAAGATGAGGGATAACGACGGCGAGATGTGGGTGGGGGCGATCGCGCTGCCGGAAGTATCAGCTGTCTTGTCGTACGAGTACTTCTATATTAATCCCCGCCGCATGCGGCGCGACTGCACATTGTCCGGTCAACGGACCTGCGGCGGAATGAGTTGAAATTTCGCCCGGCCATTGTCCTTCGATCGGCTCTAACCGCGAGATCTCCCATTGAGAAAACCCTCGAGCGGCGAAGATCCTCCGCTCCTTCCGCGTAGGTCGTCGCTCGTAACACACTCGCTTAATGGCGCCCTTTTCTCCATTCATCCAATTAAGGGGGGGCCGCAATCGCGTGTTGGCTTACAATGTCGGCGGATCGACCGGCGGGTGATTTATGGAATGGCACGCCCTTGTCCGCGCGATGGAACGCGACGGGAGAAGTAAGGGAATATTCGATTGTCAGCGCGACTCGACCGGTTCCTAATATGTGATCGGGGGCTGTTAACAATCGATGCCTCCCCCCTCCCCTTCTCTTCCGCACGAGTCGAATGTCACCTCGGATGTCGGTAGGAAGTGTCAAAGTCGCGCTCCTCACCACCTCGCGCCTCTCGTACATTTTAAGGGGATGCTAGAGTGATTCTGCGCCTTTTGCACTTTTTGCATCTAGAATTGTCAATTCATGAAAACATTTGTGTGATACACAAATTATCAGGCTTATGCGTACAGACCGAAAGTGCCCCACCATTCGGACCAATTCAGAGAACAACACAGTATCATTGAAATTAAGCTTAGAAGCCTAACAAAAGATCTATTCGTTCAAATAAGTTATGTGAGTGAATAGATTTCTTGCACGGAAAGACCGGCTAAGGGAAAAATAACTAAAATTATAATGTTGCCGTATAAATAGTAGGGGCATCTACATTGTTTTGTGTTGCAACATTCACTAAGTTTGCTGCACAAAACGCATATAGTTGTCTCCACTACTTATCATACCAATGTGGGTACGACAGCCACAGATACAGCTGTCCAAAATATTACTATTTTTGGGGGTTGTGCCAACCCTAATTAGACATGTGGTAACCATATCGTATCTCTCCGCGTGTTAAGCTTCTGAACTTATAATAATTTCAGTAATACCATGTTGTTCTCTGAATTAATCCGAACAGTGGGACGCTGTCGGTCTGTACACAAAAGACACATAATTTGCATATTACACAACTGTTTGCATGAATTGACAGTTTCAGCAGCAAAATGTGCAAAAAGTGTAGAATTACTCCAGCACCCCCTTAAGGGGATGCTGGATCTAATAAAAAAATAATAGTGAGCAACACATACTACTTATACGTATTGTATGTTGCTCACGATTATTTTTTATTAGACTTACAAACTTATTGTTAGTTTCAGTGATGCCATGCTGTTCTTTAATTTAGCCGGAACAGCAAGCTGCTTTCGATCTGCACACGTAAGCCATTTAATTTGTGTATTACACAAATGTTTCCACGAAGCAGACAGTTTTAAGTGCAAGAGGTGCAAAAGTGCAGAATCACCCCAGCATCCCCTTAAGCACGTTGCGAGTACGCGCGCGGCACGACCGATTCTTGAGACTCGAAGAATTTCCGTGACCCACCGTGATCGACTCGCCTATCGATTGGATGCCTGTTGCGGCGTGGCCACGTGCCATCTACGCCACGTGGCTCGTCTATTATGTCGGCACCGGCACGCTCGCTTCAAGCACGCGGTATGCTTGCACGGCGCTACGTCGTAGGTAACTTTGTAGTGCGTTGACTTTGCACGAGGAAGATCCGCGAGAAAAGAAAAAGGGGAAAAAAAAAGAATGGATAATCTCTCTCACGTCATTTATTACGCATGTGCATGCCGCGTCCGGTGTGCGCCGCGTCGTGATGAATGACGATTACGGTCGATTTATATTATAATTAAGCATGTGATATAAAAATATCGATCGGATCTCGCAGATTATTTAGCGATATATTTTCCAGCGGCAAACATGTTTAGCGACATTTCCCCGCGGCTTTTCTGCGCGTCGATAATTTGGTATGTGGTTTTGTGTCGGTGATGAAATTAAAGATAAGGTTGCTCGACTACTCCGCAGCTTGGCAACGTGCTCGCGCGCGCGGTTGCAAAGCTGCCGAGCAGGTTCCGCGGGGCAGACGTGGATCTAATCCCGGTCTGGGATTCCACGAGTTGATTTTCTGCCGTTTCCATTCGCCGAACGGCTGTTTGATTGTCGAGAAACTGACAGATGCCCGTCACGGGACTCGGCGCCTACCATCCAATCGCGGCGATGGTTTTCCAAATATTGGTAGAGAGGCACGCAGGGACAAAAAGCCGCGTTCCTCTCACGAGAATGACGGTGAGATCGGTCGCGCGGTCCCACGGCTAACACGAGAAACGCATTAGCACGCGTCCTACGATATACTTCTTATTGTATGCGCGATGGTATCCCCCGATGCGCGGATGGCATCCCCGACCAACTGGCCGGCGCGTTTACATGTCCCCCGTCGATCGTTTGTCTTGTCGACGACGGAGGTGTACGGTCGTCCTTCAGCCACCACCGTCGGTGGTGAACGCTTAGGATGGTCGCGCGATGCTTCTCGATTAGGCACGTCGAGAATTCGTGGTGGCACGCCAGGCCGGGGCCGGACATCGATAGGGGTCGTCGTCTCGGCCCACGAATTATTATCCCGATCCTTTTCCCAGATCCTGGAATAGTTTCTAGCGGCTTCTCGGCCAAGTCGTTCGCTTAATTATCCATTAATGCGCCGACCAGGTGCACCAAGGTGGGGAGGCCGGGTCCCTTCTGCGTTCTGGCTCCACCTTTTTCCTCTTTCACCCCGCCACGCTCCCTCGCCCTCTCCCGCCTCTCTTCCTCATTTTCTTATTCGTACCCTCCTCGGCCTCCTCCCCTCGACTCCGATTCCCTGCGATACGTAATTACGGCGGACCTCGTTACACGCGCGACTACATACGTCCCTAGTATGATTATTATATGCGAGGAGAGAAAGAAAGAGAGAGAGAGAGAGAGAGAGCGAAAGCGGAAACGAAAAACGAAACTCGCGGTATCGAGGCGCGACCGGGAGGAATACGAGCGACCGCGTACAAATGGTTCTTGTGCGGGTACGGGTAACGATTATCCAATTAACCGTTCTCGACGAGGAAAATTGATAAGGTCGGTCTAGACGTCCGCGCGACCGAAGACGCCGGCTCGTATTCGATTTTATACGTACGAACCCGCGATCTCCATCGGTCGCGCCGGCGTCCGAGAGTCGGCACGTAAGATCCATCGGGCCCCCAGAGTCTTTAAGCATCATCTAATATCAAGACAGACCGGTACAGAGCTTTTTGTCGCACGCCCATAAATATTCCCCGGCATCCGCTAATAGACGCTACCCGCAGCGCTGCGGGGAATTGCTAATAGATCGTTAATAATTCGCTCTCTATACCGCCGGCTAAGCTCGCGTCGCTCGTGAAGCGCAATGAAAATTAATTGTTTCTCTTTCCCCTTCGCAATCGTCAGGCGAGATCACCACGCGCGAGCCGCTCGACCGTGAAACGAAGAGCGTCCACGAGCTGGTGCTGGAGGCGCGAGACCAAGGGACACCGTCGAGAGCAGCCAGAGTGTCTCTGAAGGTCACGGTACTGGACGTCAACGACAACTCGCCCGAGATCGTCGATCCTCAGGGGGACGTGGTCAGCGTCAGGGAGGAGCAGCCGCCGGGAACGGAGGTCGCCAAAGTGCGGGCGCTGGACACGGACCTCGGCGAGAACGCCTCGGTGACGTACAGCATCACGAAAGGTGAGGGCCGGCACCGTTGAGTTTAACGTCGCTTTAATTCCATCCCGCGGATGTGTCTTAATCTCGCGGTGGTAGCTGTTTCGTTCTCGATTACCTGTTGGTCGCTGTGCGCGACCAATCGGTTACGCGCCGCTCGTCTAATTAAGGAAACCGCGCTTTTGCCTCGGATACGATTATCCCGGCAAGAAAATATATAAATTGCAATTAGCCGTATGTGTATGTATACACACACGCACACACACATATTTATACATATATATATACACAAATGTATGTGTATAAATATGTATGTATGTATATGTGTGTGTGTATGTTGTATGTTCGCGGTTAATAATTGCGCGGCTTCGTTACGAAGGTGCCGAGGCCTGAGTCGCAAAGAGTCGGGAATAATAGAGAAATAGCGAGAGAGTACTTATATGCCGGAGATTAGACGGCAAACTCGGTTCTTTTAGCCAAGACCCCGCTCTAGAGACTCCCGCGGTAGAGCAAGAGGCTTTTTGAGGCTTTAATAACCCAATGGCAATTACAGAAACAATTATGCACGGTCTTAAAAGCGACCGCGGGCGTTTTTGCCGGGCGCGTTATCCACTAGCGAAATGTGCGGCTCGCCGCCCCTCGCGCTCGCGAGGAATCGTTACCGTCTACACCGGAGCTGGTCCGCTCCGGCGGTGATTACGATCGGGGAATCAAATTTTCACGATCGCGCGTACCGGACGGCGAGAAAAGAATCTTGATCGCCGAGATTAAATCTTAACATCGCATCGCGGGACGCGCCGCAATATTGTATCAAGGAGTGCAGACGATGTACCGCTCCCCGTCCGTGTCAGGCATTTCATCCCGCGCCTCTATCGCGGCGCCTATTTCGCGTACACGTTTCTCCTCGGGGTCAACGGCACAGATATCGGACAATTTTTTCCGTACCGCGCGTTCAAGTTGAAGCAACAGTGCGAATAATCACCCAGACGCAATTTCATCCGTCTATCTCTCGACGAGTATGCCCGTCCAGACAACTCGACTTGGTTTCTCGCTGCAGACCGAGACTCGGACGGCTACAATGTCTTCACCATCGACCCGATCACCGGCATGATCAGGACCAAGGCCGTGCTCGATCACGAGGAGCGCAACGTGTACCGGGTGTCCGTAAGGGCGGCCGACGCCGGTCATCCGCCGCGACACAGCGAGCGCGTGTTGCGAGTCGAAGTTCTGGCACTCGCGGATAACCGGCCGACCTTCACCAGCAGCAGCCTCACCTTTAACGTGAGTACTATTGACCTCGCCACCCGGTAGGATTCATTTTCCCATCGGATTTGTTTCTAGCTTCGCCGCGTGGACACCGGAGGGGGGGGAGTTCCGTAGCTCCCTCCTGCAATTATTCATTAGAACATTTATGATCGTGCTAACATCCCTCCGACGGCGTCTCGCCGCCGTTGTTACGTGCATTTCTCGCGGATAGCTCTGCACAATTTATGCCACGTTAGAAATTCTGTAGAGAATTCTATGGGAGATTGAAATTTTATCGCACTCTTATGGCTCTTCGTTGTTATCAGTCGTTGAATTAAACATTTATCCTTTTCCATTTCCATTCTGAAAAAGATATATGTCCCAATGACTTGATGTTTAGCTTTCTTATTAATTCATACGCGTAAGTGATTGTTTTTGAAGATGAATTATTTATTTTAAATTAATTACTAAGTTACTTCCTCAGTGTCGATTAACGCACAAGTTATGTTTTGAAAAGAGAATATTTTTTTTAATATGAGAAAGAAGTGCGGACTGCGGATTATAATGATTCATGCTTGACGCGCTCAGGTGCGCGAGGACGCGAGTATCGGACACGCAGTGGGATCGGTATCGGGAGCGGGTCCTGCGGGTCGAGTGGCCTTCACTTTGGACTCGCTAACGCCGATCAGCGAGTTTCCGGCTTTCGACGTCGACCGCAGCTCGGGCCAGCTGGTAGTCGCTCACTCGCTCGATCGCGAGAATGTAAGCGAGTATCACTTGGAGATCCGCGCGTTAGACACGACTTCGCTCGGGAATCCTCAAAGCATCGCTGTTTCCGTGAAGATCGTCATAGAGGATGCCAATGACAATTCGCCGAGTTGGCCGCAAGATCCGATTATCGTTCGCGTGTCCGAGAGAGCAGCGATTGGCTCCACCATTTACAACCTCACGGCCAGCGACCTCGACAGCGGCTTGAACGGAGAACTCAGATACAGTCTTGTAGCCGAGTTCCCATCTAAGGGCTGCTTCACCGTGGACTCGCTGACCGGCGCCTTGACGCTGGCCAAGCAACTGGATAGGGAAGAGAGGGCGGAATACACTCTGATTCTCAAAGCATCGGACCGGGCGTTACCAGGGGAGCAGCTGGCCTCTACAGTCACCGCGAGAGTCATCGTTCTCGATCAGAACGACAACGATCCCGTCTTCGTCGCGCCAGAGTTCACCAAGATAAACGTCGCGGCGAATTTTCCGCCTGGTAAGTATTGTATCTTGTCAGCCGAGTGTATTACACAGATCCATCCATACACTGATTGTGAGAACATTTTCCATCGCATAAACCAATAAAATAATGTTTCCGATAGTTAATTTTTCGATTACGTTTTTTAATTAAATTGTGGATACATCTGATGAAGTGCAATTACCGATGAAATTTCATTGAGAAACCGATCATATTTTCCATCAGATATACAATGTAATCGGATATATCCGTTTGTTATTGTGTAATTGGATTATCCGATTATATTTCGTCGGACATTTTTCTCAGTGTGGAACGATTTTAATCAAATTCTTATTATTTTTTTTCACCAGGTGCTAGCCTGGTAAGAGTCGTTGCCGTGGACAGGGACTCTGGCGACAACGGTCGGATATCTTATGTGATAACATCGGGCAACGAGGAGTCGCGGTTCACCGTGGGCTATGAATCGGGTATCGTGAGCCTCACGAAACCCATCACGAAGCCCGCGAATCTCGAGATCACGGCCAACGATCATGGGTCGCCACCCCGCAAGGCCGTGCTGAAGCTGAGTCTGAACCCGGTGGCGGCGCAGACAAGCGGACCTCCTCGGCTACTGTTGCCTAACCCGATCGCTAAGATTTCTGAGACACTCCACATTGGGGGACACGTGGCGAACGTTGCGGGACCAGCGATTGCGGATCAAGGTAAGACAAGAAATCTTATCGCGCAATCGCTTATGTGTTTCCAGCACGCTACGTTAGCAAAATAAACTAAAGTTCCAAATTAAATAATACATCGACCTCAACTGGCAGGAAAAATCTTTTATTTAAAAAAAAACAACGTTTTGACCTGTGGTTTAGGCTTTTATCAAGTGGGATCTAGGGATCTAAATTAAAATTCGTCAAGTTTTCTCATTACCGAATATAAAGTTTGACATCATCGAACTAGATCGGGAGGATTTAAAACCTCGAGTGACGTAAACGCGCGTTCACGGCGTAAGATATTCAGCGTATAAATTTCGTGCAGACCGAAACGAGCAGTGCGGTCGAAACCTAATGAGGTTGCGCGAGCGGACGAAAAATGGAGGATACTCTTGGGCTATACTCCGTTCTTATTGTTTCGATGGTGCGTAAGTCCTCGCCGGTGCAAACTGGGCTGTCAATTTAAGTGTGCGAGACGGCCGCGGTTGAAATTACAGCCCACTATCTCTCGTACTTTTCTCGGGCGTCTCACTCGCATTCTGACGATCGCGATCTCACTTTTCTTTCTCCTCGAGCGAGCCTTCGGCGTGGACAGTGTGCGTCGGTGGATTCGCCGCCCAGCGCACACCACCTACACACCACACGCACACGGTGCCGCATAATCGCGGCCGCGGCTAATAGGCGAGCTCTGCTACGAAAATACCTGGAATAATTGCCTCGAATCCGGCCGGTACCGAGCATTACAGTAAATTTAGCGAAATGACTCGCGCGGCTTGGACTCCCTCGGAGTTGTCGGCAACGCCGTTCCATCCAGAATACCCCGCTGCGGCCGGGCCTTGTTCGTTTGCATCGTCTCCTTGCACGCACGCCTTAAAAAGCGAGTCATGATCTGCGCCGGTTGAGAAAACTCCGAGATTTGTCCGTCTCATAGAATACACCGTGATTTTCATGAGAAATGCATCCTTGGATCTCTCTTCCTCGGAAAACGCGATAACGAGCCTTCGCGCGAATTCATTCGCGTTATTTAAGATCGCCGCGTTCATCGTGGGACGCGTGGAATTGGCCGATGCCGCTAATTATCGTTGCGAGAGCCTCGTGAGTGTGACTGCGCGATATATGCATATTAGCAGTCTCCAGAGAAGGAGGTGTTCAAGAGAAAAAGACATGTTTCTTGAAGGCGCTCTTTCCGGAAATTGTCCATCCTATGTATATTGTACGCGCACGAAAAACAAAGAAGTATCAACAATATCGGTGTAATTGAAATAAAATAGTTGAAACGTCAGTATTAACGAATGAAAAACATCAGATAGTGCATTTTATGTTTGTGGCAGTCCGTGACATCAACGTTTAATTCACAAGTAACTTCATTTTTTTAATTCAGTAGCATTTTTTCCGCGCGTAATCAACTCTAGTGCGACTTTTCATCGTGCAAGAAAATCAGCACTAACAATAAGCGAAATATTAATTGTATACGTGGCACAAACATTACATTTCTCGGACACGCGCGCGCGCACGCACGCACACCTCTGAAATGTCACGCCGTGGTACAATGGTCACCATGGCGTGACATTCCGCGTATCACTTCTCCGCGTTAGATCCGCGTACTTGCGCCTCGAGTCAGCCTGTTTCTGATGAGAAGCGATCACAGCGTGGTGAACCAGCTCCACCGAAGACGACAGCACGGTGCGCATCGCTTGGCTCGCCACGAATCTATCGCGACGAGCGCATTAGCGCCCCGTGGACGCACCAAAGGTGCCGGTCCTTCGGTGACCAGCGGCTCGGTAATGCATAGGGGGGAGGTTGTTGCAAAATGCGGGAGCGAGCGCGGAACGCGCAGGAAGGCCAAGGGATTAGAGAAAGGACGGGGCGAAACAATGGCCGCGTATATCATCGTGCCGCCAGCCTGCCGCTGTACGCATAGGCAAATCACCGACCTCCACACACCGACGTGGCGGCTTCGAGTGTGCACGGCATGTACGCACACGGTACGTCGCTACTGGTAGCCACGACGAAGGATTGCCGTGCCGCCGACACGTACACACGTACGCCAAACCGCGTCGCTTTGTTCTAAGCCCGCTAAAAAACCGACGAGCACGGGGCTAAGCACGTTGGAATTCGAGAATCGGAAGCATTAAAGTCACCGACGCGGCCGTCGCGCTACTGATAGGAAAGTCGCGCGTCGCGGAGCTGCCGAGTAGGGTAATCGTTCCTTTCCGCGTTTAGAAATAAATAAATTATATGATAAATAATAATACATATATATTCTTTACATAATGTATATTCGTTGAATAGCGCAAATAATAATAATATGAGCCCGCTAAAAACCGACCAGCACGGGGCTAAGCACGTTGGAATTCGAGAATCGGAAGCATTAAAGTCACCGACGCGGTCGTCGGTGACTTTAATGCTTCCGCGCTACTGATCGGAAAATCGCGCGTCGCGAAGCTGCCGGGTCCATGAGTAGGGTGATCGTTCCTTTCCGCGTTTGGAAATAAACAAATTATATGATAAATAATAATTATGCATAGGTATATATTCTTTATACAGTTTATATTCGTTGAATAGCGCAAATATGAAAATAATGTATCAATATATTAAATACTATATGAAAATATAAAAAAATAAAAAGGGCCAAAATCCATGGCCGAAACGTCGTGTTCTGAATTTTAATAAAGTGGCCAGTTGGGTCAAATCAATTCTCCATCCTGGTATAAAAATATCTAATAATATACCGTGAGAATATATGAAACTAAATCTAGATATAAAAATATGCATACAGATTGATTTATAAAACATGAGTTTCGATAAAACGAGTACCAGCAGAGCGAAAACTAAAAGAATGTGGAGGATATAGTGTCAGAAGAAATAACGAATTGAACATCTTTTGTAGCGATATTTCTTTAGCTTCAATAATTCTACGATTTACTCTAAAATATACGACACATTCCTTCTTCTTAATTAAGCACGCGTTTAATTAACTTCTTATTTCACTTGGCATAGGTAATGTCACCTTCAGCATCCCGAGCAACATAGCATCGAATATGTTCGTCATAACACCCAACGGTGAAGTCATTCTTAAGAGAATCTTGGATCGCGAGGAAGTTGCGCGCTACTCAGTCTCCATCCTAGCGAGGTCCAACAAGCTTCTGGACATCACGACTCTGGAAGTGATAGTGTTGGACGAGAACGATAACAAGCCAGAATTTCGGCCGGGTTCTTGTTACACCCTCGCCGTGCCGGAGAATCTGAAGACCTCCGTGATCCACACCGTGGCCGCGAACGATCTCGACGAAGGGAAGAACGGCGAGATCTCCTACAGTATCGTAGGTGAGTTGATCCCGCCAGGGAGAGCGGCGTGCACGAGAAATCACGTAAATAACATTCGAGATTGTTATCTCCTTGCATTTTTCACTCTAGGCGGCAACATCGGCGCCAAATTCGCGTTGGACCCGAACACGGGGGTGTTGTCAATGTCGAATCTGGATCGCGAGACCGTGCCCAAGTACGTTCTGACGATCTTGGCCAAGGACAAGGGAAGATCGAGCCAGGAGGTGCACTGCAACCTCACCGTCGTCGTCCTGGACATCAACGACAATGCTCCGATTTTCGTGCAGAATCAGTACACCGGGTCCAGCTCGCACGGCTTCCCATACGGATCGTCGAACTATCCGGCGAATTACCATCTCGCCAAGTACGTGACGACCATCTCGGAGGACGTCCCGCCGGACTCGAGCGTGATGTCCGTGAAGGCGACTGATCCGGACCAGGGTGTGAACGGGAAGATCACGTACGCCATCTTCGAGGAGACCAGCTGGCTCTTCAGGGTCGACAACCTGACCGGCGTCGTTACTACGGCCGGGTGAGTGCGCACGTCCCATCGCGTTCGCCTTTTTTTTTACGTAGAGGCTTCCCCTCTTTCTCTTACCCTCTGTCACTGTCGTCGTTTCCTTCCCTTCTGACCTTTTTTTTTGTTCCGTTCTTTCTCCCCCTCGGATCCTCTCTTCGCGGCCTCTCTTTCTCCTCTTTCTCTTTTCCTTTAAGCCGCACGCGAGTTTCGCTTCGCGATCTTGGCTACCAACCGACTAATTTCATCCTGGCGTTAATTACCGCGACCTTTATTACACATCCGATTAGGATCACCCAGGGGGATATTACGCCGGTAGTATAACGTCGTAAAACGGGAAGTGAAGACGCTCGCGCGCACACACTCATGCACGCAGAGGAGGGAAGGGGGGAAGAGGGGAAGCAGCCGGTCGGCCTGCAATGAAAAAAGCTCGACGCTCGAGGGCAGCGGGGGAGACGCGGTCTAGGAACGTCGTAAAATTATAAAGTCAGTCGATGCGCTTCACGAACGATGCACTATGGCCGATTAAACGATTCCGTATGCATAACCCGTCGGCACAACCCGAGATACCGCTCTCCCTTCCTTTCCCCCCGCAACTCTTTCTCTCTTTCTTCTATCTGTCTATATATATCTTTCGCTCGGCCCTCCGCCGCGCTCCGTCCGCCCGTCCCCCTTGGTTCCGTATATGTCTCTTATGATTACGCGCGCAATAAACCGATATCTCGAGACGTCGTTAAGGCGAGGACTTTCCGTGGCTTCCGTCCATCCCACCAAACGGGCAAGGTCGCGGTTCGTTAATTAATGGACGATCTCGCCGCGGGGCTGCCGCGAACCTTGATCCCGGCTGAGCGCGGAGCGATCGTTAACCGCTCGATACGGTCGCGGCGTTGGCGAGCGGTGGAAAACCCTCAAACGCTAATTGCGCGCGGCGCGAACTTCGCGGAATCGAATTCAATGCCGAGCCCTTATATACAAAGCATTAACTTTTACGAGTCGGACGCGGTCGCGCGGAGAGAGTTCCGCGGCGCGGCGATTAGAGACGGCCGCCTGGTCCCCCGTGTCGCCATGTCCGGGGCGACCTCCATCCCCCTCCTCCTCTCTCCAAGACGACACGACCGAGTGATTTCGATAAATCACTTCCACGCCGGGAATATGTAATTTGCTCGTTGCAAATTATTATGCGGACTCGCCGTAAAACCCGCATGACCGAACACGCCCAGCGTACGTCTCGGTGACTCACGATTCACGCTTTAATCCCCGTGGCAATTAGTCGCCTCCCCCTCCTCCTTCCCATCTTCCTCCGGTGCCAATCTTGGTTTACGATTGCGGTGCGATTTCGCTCGACCGCGTCCGTTTGCGCGCGGCTCCCTCTCCTTCCGCCCTTTGTCGTTTGTGCTTCCGTCCGCCAACGACGCGAGTAGGAGCCTCGTGTCGCAGGGTACATCGGAACGCGAGGGGAGTCGCGAAATCGACCGGGCACCACCTTCAACGATGTAGAAAGAGGGAGGAGACGGAGAGAATGGTAGCCATGGGAAGGAACCCAGGAGGGCGCATACTTTTGCGCCGCGACAGCCGTGTGTCATTTCAGCAAGACGCCATGTGGCATTTCAATGCATTATTTCAGCCGGCAAAATGCCTCCTGATATGCAAAACCAGATCTCGGTTCGAGCTGCTCTTTCGCCGCGTCTCTCCCCCTCGCCCTTCTCTCTTTCTCTCTTCACCCTTTCCCGCCGCGAGTACTGTCCGGCCGTCTCGTTTCGCTGTCTGCTCCCCCTCATCCTCTCCTCTCTTGCTCTCTCTCCTCCCGCTTCTGTTTTTGGTATCCTCTTCCCTCGATCGGTAGCCGCGAACCCGGCTTTCGTGTCGCCTTGTTGCCGTTGCTCTTGCGGTGACGGTCTCTCGGTCCTCTTACCTTTTGAAAGCCGTGCCGTTGCTTTGTAGCGCCTCTCGGCATGGGAAGAGGGTGTACGGAACACTTTTTCCCTCTTCAGAGACCACCCGGTAGAAACAATGCGCGGAGGGGGAGGGGATAAAACGAGGACTAGTTCTCGTCTAGAATGATATCCAGATAGCACAGTGAATTCGCTAAGTATTCTTCAAGTTTTCTGCCTTTCTGAATTGTAATTCTTCAGGAATTCATAGAAGAATACAATAACAATGATTGGGGAAGCCGTACACGGCGATGAACTTCTGACGAATACTTCAAGACGAACTGATTGTGGTTGATTCTTCAAGAATTCTTCAGATATTGAGTTTTCTAATTCTGCAGGTATTTTTTCTTTCAAATAAATTCTCCATGAGCTTACGTTCACCTTTGTGGCGTCTGGGTAAGAGCGCGAATTGGTAGCAAGACGTCGAAATAATATGAACGAAGTTTATTCGTGATCGAGTTGCCTTTGCGAAATTAATTGCCAGTGTGACATATACAAGTATGTCCACGTTTCTTACGTAATCGTTCGGATTCACGTGCGCCTCGTTTATTTACCAGTCGAGCGATAGTATCGTGAAGGTTCTTGCATTCCTCGAAAGAATCATCCTCAGCTAAAACGTTCCTCGCAAGTGTCGTTCTGTTCGGATGCGATAGAGATTCGTAAGGCCGCATACTTGGAGCCGCGGTCGGCGGATACCAAGGCGGAAGATAACTGTGGGGTATTCGAGTTAGCTTCGCGCAATCGTAAATAAGCGTATCGGACCCGTGCACTACTGATGTCCGATCATTATCCCACGCTTATTAAGAATTATTGCGAGCGTTACGTTGTATCGCGAAGGCACGCTGGGAACTTCTCCAGCTTGCCCGACTTGCATCTGCGTAACGGCATTGTCTTAAGATACAGCCTTGTGAGACGCTTAAATCCGAATTCTCCCTAATTGACTTCTCCAATAACCTCTCTAATAACTTCTGATTAGCGTAGAAACGATATCCATTTAGATATTTCATCGAAAAAAAGACAATCGTAGCTTTTATTAATAATTAAGAAGCTGCGATACTATTTTGACGTATTTTATCGAGACATGTTAATTTGAATTTTTAAGAGAAGTAAACGTAATTGTGCAATGTCCCTTTTTTTTTTATTAAATCAGTTTTTATTTCTCGACCTCGCGATTGCGATAACGAGCCAACTGTTCTATAATGTCCATCTCTTCCTGTTCGATACAGCCCACTGGACCGTGAACGCCAAAGCAGTTACACTTTCTTCGTGGTTGCCACGGATAGCGGCAGATACGACGCAAAAAGCACGTCAATACTCGTCGAAATAAATGTCAGCGACGTAAACGATAACGCGCCGATTTTCGAGGAGTACCCCTTTCGGACACGTGTACCTATCGGCACGCAGCCGGGTCAGAACATCCTCCGGGTGTCGGCCAAAGATGCCGACGACGGCGCAAACGGTGATATCGTGTACTCATTGATAAACGAGCAGGAGAAACCGAAATTCAGGATACACCCTAGCACCGGTGAGGTAACGGCAAGTTTGTCGTTGTCGCAAGATAATGGTAAGACGTATCACCTGGAAGTGCTGGCCCAGGACAAAGGTAACCCGCCCAAGAGCGCAAAGGGTTTAATCGAACTCCAAGTCGGCGATCTCACGGATCTGACTCCCAGCCTGAAGTTCCAGAATGACACGTACAACGTAGTCGTTCAGGAAAACTCGGCGGCCGGCACGGAGATTGTCAAGATCACCGCGGTGCGTACCGATGGGAGGAGGCAGCATGTCACCTATTCGATCGCGTCGGGAAACGACTATGATACTTTCGCGATCGACGAGGACACCGGTCTGTTACGGGTCAACGATCCTACCAGGCTGGACGCGGAGCTCTGGAACGACTTGACGATAAAGCCCGATAACGAGCTGCCGGACGACGCGGCGCGCACCAATTCGTGGGGTAGATCCTTGGAGGGCCAGCAGCCGAAGGAAGAGCCCAGGGAGAGCTCGAGACATATTCTCAACGTAGCGGCGAGGACGGCGGGCCAGGAGGTCCTGGAGGCGTATGTCAAAGTGATCGTCAGGTTGTCCGATGTCAACGATAATCCACCAATCTTTACGCAAATACAGTACTCGGCCACTGTACTCGAGGGCAATACCAAAGGAGACTTTGTCATAAAGGTGAAAGAACTTTATCATAGTTTTCACGTTTATATTTGGTGCATTACACCTCTTTGCACAATGAAACAAGGTATTAAAATACGAAGCGAAGTTACACGCACATTTTCTTAAAAATGTGTCTTCGTGACGCTTTGAAATAGGCCTCTCAACTCGCGTAAAGATACACAGTCGGTCTCGCTACTTTCTCTATGAGGAAGCAATACATATGTGATGTATAAAAATCTATTAGGGAATTATTCTCATGAAGAAAGGGTCTAAAGGAAAACACGATATACAATTAAGATTACGCAAAGGTGCAAATATTTATTTGTACTTTACCTGTCGTATATGTATCAAAGTTTAGATATAAAAATATAGATGATATAAAAATATATCATATATTAAACACACATTATATTTGTCAATATTTGCTGCTGCAGCTTTCAGCAAGTGACGCGGATCAAGGGCTGAACAGCAGAATCTTATATCATATTGTGGACGGTAATCCAGATAATGCTTTCACCATAAGTCCGCCGTACAGCGGAGTCGTGCGGACCAACATAGTCCTAGATCGCGAGATCCGTGAGAAGTACAGATTGACTATCATCGCGACTGACCAGGGAAACCCGCAATTAACTGGCACAGCTGCATTGAGCGTACGGGTAATCGATGTCAATGACAATCAGCCCACCTTTCCGGAGCACAGTATTATTTCAGTCTCCGAAGGTAAGTCACAAGAACCGCTACTACCTTGAAAGGATTTATCAGGCTTTGCGAAATGGCGTGCTGATGATTCGCCTAAATATTATTATGAAAATTACCTATAATTAATCTGAAGTAAACAAGAGACTGTCATCATATAAACAGTTAACGTTACGCCTTAGTATTTAAAACTATTCTGGCGTTTGTCGCGCTGTCTGTTTGTTCGTTAAGTATCCGGTCTTTGCACTTCTCGAATTGTGGTACCATTTCCTCGAGACTCTTGTCGCCGTCTATGATCATAACCGGCGCCGGTAACGAGAATAGAGTTCGTTTATAGAGCCAGTCGTCGTGGATCTCGTGGATTTGCCTCAGATACTCCAACGTCACGGAGTCCTCTTCCTTGCGCGCACGCGCTTGCATTCGTTGAAACACCAGTTCGGGCGTCGTCCTTAGATATACTAAGAATTGCAGAATAAAGATGCTTACAATGTAATGAAAGGGAAGTCACATTTCACATAGAAGTTTCTTAACCGATAGAGGTACGTACTTATCAAATCCGCCCTTATATTCGCGTTTTCCATGCACCAGTCGTACCAATTTTCCAAAACTAGCGCTTCTACGTTCTGTATCATCCTCGTACGCTTCATATTTTCTAGGAAGCATCTCGCGCTAAATACGGATCTCTCCATAACTTTGTAGGGCGACGGTGTGGCCATGGTGTGTAATTTTAGCCTAGTCAATTGCACATACGATTGAAACAAGAAGGCGTAGTTTACTGGGTCTTTGTAGAAAAGATCCTGAAAGTATTATCGATGTTGATTTTTTTTCCTTGATACTCGTGGACTCACGTCAGGAAATGTTCATCCAAATAATTATACCGTTTAAATCTACATAGCGATACTCCGTGTGATCTGTCTTTGTTGTAATTTCTACACCGCAAGTGTACGTCTCTCAAATATATTACCCTCAAGTCTAATCAATCAAACCAATATATTTAAAAAGTGTGTCGACAATGTACGATGAGTGTACAATTAATCAGCTGGCACAAATTTTTTGAATGCACTTACGAGATAGAATATTTCTCGATGCAAAGAGCACATTGTAGATCAGGCTTTTGAAAGACTTACCAACAAGTTTACTCCAGCTACATCTCGCCACAAGTCCACCGGCTCCTGCAGGATCGTAGCGTTGTTAAAGCTCTGGAAGTGATTCAGAAACGTCGTCTTACCGCTTCCAATGTTTCCCTCCACGCAGATGGTGAATGGGTTGTCGTAGAGCCTCCTCGTCGAGAGCATTTCCATGATGCTGACGCAGCTGCTCCTTACTGAAACAGCACAAGTCGTTTCTAACGCGAGCTAAGCACACGAGACAACTGATTTCAATTTTATATCGCCATAAAACGGAGACAAAAGTGACGGCCGACCAGGTGATTTTTTTCCCCCCCAAGGAACTGCCCGCAGTCAATTAGAGACGAATCGCGTACTAAATCGGCTCTCATCGCGGCCGTTGTCCGTGGCTTATTGCGTTTTACGAGACACAAAGTGTCGGGATATCATAAATAGTGCCCATAGCAATTATCTCGATGACGACTAGGCTCACTTTTACTGCTTCGTTTTATCGATTTACGTAGGCGAGCGCCGCGCGAGCGACTTCTTGGAGGTTACCGGCGACGTACCTTTGTGTAGCTTCTTATATTCGTCGTTATACTCCCTGTGTAACGCTGAAACTCTTGGAGAGAAACGCGTTATAGCGGCCGCGTCACTATGGACTGGTCGACGACAATGACGAACTGCGACGCACGCTACACGTTGTGAGCGTTGAGACATGTTTCCCGCCGAAAGTGCTCGTCGCCATGATTGTACGTCACAAAATAGAGAACCTGTTCGCCATCTGTCGAGGCGGGCGACGCGACTAGCGCGCTGCGCGATAAAGCTGCAAAGCAGCCATTTCATTGACGCTACAATTTAGTGTTAAATATAGTTACGTGACTAATTTAGTCAATTAGACACGGCACACTGAAACAGCTGATACGGTCCTAACTTAATTGTATATGTGTGTAGCGCAAAACATAAAGAAATGAAGAAATACATATAAGGTTTTCGAGGGAAAAACATCGGGAATGTTAATCGCGAACAGTCCACTTAAATTTTACTTATGCTTGCGGAATGTGACTTGGCTATGTTAATTAAAACATAACTTTATAAAAAATACCTTGCACGTTGATTTCTTTCGCGTGGAAAATGGTTACTAGAGATATCGGCGAAACGAGGCACTTTTTAAATAAATTTAAGTTACTTTTCGTAGCGCTAGATAGATTTGAAGATAATTCGCAAAGCAAATAATTAAGATGTTACCGACTGTCCTGAGAGATAAATATCTGAACGTTTAGTCATATTAATTTATATTATTTAAATAATCTCAATTTTTAGATTTTTATATGCGGTACAGTAATACATAATTACATAATTTTGCGAAACTGTATCTTTTTGCGGTTTTCATTTTTATCAACGAATGATAATAGAAATTCACACAGAGTTGTGCCCGTTTTCAGGATTACTTCTATGTGGATTTTTATTGTTTATAGTATGTCTACAAATGCTTTTTCATATTCATGTAAACAAATAAATAATATAAATTGGATAACACGGAAAAAATAAGTTCTCAGATTTGAATACGTTGATAATTAATGTTAAAAATATGCAAAAAGAAATTAAAAATTTTCACTATATTACGGGTATAAAATCAGAATGTTTAAAATCGTAATTTTTCGCGGCATCCTAAATTGTGTCCAAACTAGCAACTAAAAGTAATCAGAAAACAGAATATAAATCTTCGACGATCCATAGATTACTTTCCAGTGAACATCAACAGTTACGTAACGTCAATTTTACTTTAGTTACCAACGATAGAGTTACGGTATGAAACTATCGCGCTGTCGACTGATTATCTAAATCCTTTTCTGCCCATTAGATTTCACTCAATTTATACTAACGAGAGTAATTTCTTGGAACGTCCCGGTATCAAGTGTCCATTCACGAGGCCAAATGACGCCCGCAATCACGAAAACCGCTTATTTCCGGTTTGCGGCAACGCACGAATTTACCTGTCACCCCGTAGCTCTGTCTCTTATCAAAGGTGGTCACGTTACGTTACAACGTGGAATGGAAAAGGGGGAGCTCGTTAGAATAGCCAGGGGTCGACGACAGTAACATCGCGGTCCATGGTCTACGACGTTGGCAAATACAAGCTCGGGTTTCACTTGTGATAACGATAGCTCGAGTTTCGTCCTGGTTGTTGGCTCGCGAATGTCTATCTCTCCCCTCCTCCCTCCCCCCCTCAAAATTCAACGAGTTTTACGATGGTTCCCTCCTCTCAAGGTCGCCCACGTGCGACGAAAGGAAAAGACATAGCGGAGACTGCATGCTCAAGTGCACTGCGGGGAGAAAAAGAAAATTAGATAAATAATTAAAGCACGCACAATTGTAGTTTATTGCACTGCTGCATTATAGTGCGATTATTGAAATGATCTCTTCTCAGATTGCTGCAGAAGCGCCGCTGTAAACACATAATCGGGAATCGAATGAGATGATTAAACACAAAGCAAGATTATAATATAATGGATGCGAAAAATTTGTGCAAAATCAAGATGCCCTAGTTATGCATTTAGATTAATTTCAGTTATCGCCAAATAAATTAAGAAACGCGGTTACTTTTGCACATGGGCGCGGTCACAGGTCTAGGTCGCGATGCTCTCAACACAGAAGCTTGACCGATTTTGTACTCCAAGTGCTAGATTGCATTTTGCGAGAAGAATTCTGTACCTAGGATAAAGAGGAGACGAGTCGATCCGAAGAGCACACGTAAGGAAGAGAGGAGTCCAACCGCGCCGAGGGGGCGGGAACGCATTCTACTTCGCATATAAAGTTAAGTGGCAAAGGATTTATGCCGGCATTAAAGTCCAACTGTTCGGAACAATCTGCATAACTTAGACGAGGCTGCCGAGACGCGCTGGTTCGGTGGCTCGGCTCCTCTCTGCTTCTCCCTTCTGCTCGCGGAGGGCCCCGGGTCCTCTTCCTCCTCGCCTTTCTCGCCACCATATTGTTCCCCATTGACAGATACGATTCAATGGGACGGCACGGGCCCGTGGTGGCCGCGAGTTTGACGTACAAGCGCCAACCTCGCGCGCTACTACTTCTCGAGGTGTAGAGAAAAAAAGAAGGTCCCATCCCGTTGAGCCCGTCCCTTTCGATCGCCATCAGACGAGCGGCTAGTCAGCGAGGATGACGCGACGAAAGACGAGGGACGGGTGTGATCGAGTAAGTTCAACTTCGCGTCGTCGCGTCAAACAAACGAAGGCTACGGTGCGGTTTCGATGATACCTCGAACGGGCCGTTTTCTTCTCGCGGACCTCTCCGTTTCTTCCTGCCGGGTGGAATTCCCAATAGCGAGCAGGTGGCAAGTCACGCACGTTCTAGCAATCATTCCGAGACGACGGGAGATATAATAGAAGATTCCTCCCGGCCTTTTATTGCGCTCGCGTTTTTTGTCTCCGTCCCTTTCTACGCTTTCTGCTGCTGCTGCTCCTGTCTTTTTGTTCTGCCGGGAACGCGACTATCCGACACGAGGGTAGTGAGCGCGTTACTCGCTCGCGCCAGTGGCGTAATGCGAGATTACTATCTAATTTGTGTGTCACCGTAAAAGTCTCCTTCGGGGTAAACGAGATCATCACCGCGCCGGGTGAAAATTTATTAAACATTCCAGCCCCGCGGTTTGTTTTGCGATCAGTGCAAGTGCCGCTCTTCGCTTATGCCCATTTCTACCAATGCAAAATAACTTTGATCTCGGTTTAACTTACTTTTTACCTTTTTCTGGTTGTAGGAATTGAAAAAAGATAAAAAGTCAGTTCAACTGAGACCAAGGTTAATCTGCATGGGCAGAAATGAGTATTATAGAGATCCAAGCAAATCGATCGTTTGCAATCTTTAAACGTGCATCGACAACTTCGATATCCTGTCGATCGTTGAGACCAAATGTCTTCTCGCTTTCGCCCTTCTTCTTCTCTTTTATGACCTTCAATCCTGAAACTGGACCGATGTGGTCATGACTCTCCAATAGTCTTCATGCTAGAACATGGTCCAAGGTCTAGTTTCGAGAAATGTGTAGTCAATCATCTTGCAGCTACTCCCTAAAAGCTGCAATTTGATTGGCTACACATTTTTCGGAACCAGAACCTAGACCAAGTTCTAGCATCGTGGACACAGGCCTTAACGAACCTACTTCCACAGTCGCAACCGTCTTTGTCGTGTTTTTACGGTAATCGCATCCTGGCATTCGCGCGTAGAGATTTAGGCTTATAAATTGCTAGTTGATAGTACAACTCTGTATGAAGTGGCTTAGGGGCCGAATCAGACTAGCAATTGCCGACTTGGATTTAATTGGAATTGGCGATTGATGATTGTCTTCTAGTCAATGAGAGTAGATTAAATCGCCGATTATGTTCTCATTGGCTAGAAGATAATCGACAATCCCAATCTAATCCGCGTCAATTGCTAGTCTAATTCGGTCTTAACAAAGCTTCGTCGCGGATCGGTTCTCTCGCGATGACAACGATGTCGATCACGCTCGATCTGCGCGAGTTCCGCACGGTCGGGTTTTAACGCGATCCGCTCGAAAGCCCTGGGGTAAACGTTTGTAATTACCCCGGTAGAATAAAAGGATGTAATTATCATCGAAAGCGGGAGGCGCGCCGCGGCTCGCCGCTGTTGGACGGGCCTTGCCTTCCGCTGCCGTAGGGCTCTTCCGCAGCCGTGCGCATTCGTGAGTGAATTTAATCGACAAGCGTCGATCGAACCGAACCCGTTCCGAAAGTGGTACTGACACTGAGGAGTCGAGACAATGGTAGACCACCGACGAGAGTGTTTTCCATAAAAGGAGTACTAACGTCGCGACTCGTTTGCGGAGCCGACTTGTGAAATGCGAGGAATACCGCAATTGAAATCACTTGAGCCGAGTTACGTAACGATCCCGATGCTGAAGATACCACGATGCGCTACAAAGTTACATTGCATTCTCAGTCTTGGTTAAATTTTTTATTTGCGAACGCTCGCACGGGACTTTCGATCACGAGGATCGTGGTGTAAAAAGGAAGGTATACCATTGCGCATAATAGCGTAGGTCTAAAATCTCTGACCAAACGGAGCTTGTGCTTCTAGGTAACGCGCTGTTCATGTGACTAAGGCTCGAACACTCGAAGAAACTTGAGCAGTAAAACTTAAGACTTAAGGAAAATAACTAATGACTGTCGAGAACGTAAGCAGCCATTTTGAAACTTAAGCAATGCTGAGAACTCCGATTGGTCTTATTGCTTGCATTTTTTCGTGTGTTCGGGCTTTATTTGGTAAGCAGCCATATTGAATTTCGTATAAAAGCTCAAAACGTAATTGGCTGACTGTTCCCCCGATAACTTTTATCTTACTACGCATCTATCGGAAAGGTGTACCTTTTCTTCTTACACCGTGATGAGGATAATTATATAAATCGAGGGTCCGCGCGAGACATGCAATGCCCCGCGATCTCTACTTCCGGTACCAGCCGCGCCCAGGGATAGCAAAGGGGTCTCGAAGCGGTAACAGAGTCACGTCGCGTCCGTGCTCGCCCATGGATGAACAGCGCGGGGTCGCTCTGCGAAACCGATTTACACGACTTTAACGATCCCCCGTGAAATTTACGAGCGGTCGCAGCCGCGTGTCAGCTAAGCTCCCCCCGGCCGTGCTCTCTCTCTCTCTCTCTCTCTCTCTCTCTCTCTCTCTCTCTCTCTCTCTCTCTCTCTTTTTCTCCCCTCTCCCTTACTCTCTCGAACACCTCGTACAGAATAATTCTTGTCCTGCCGCAGGTGTTGCTACGCCCGCCTTATATCACCCGGCCCGGTTGTGAAATC